>NC_137984.1:36227892-36588737 GCF_963924665.1 Micromys minutus | reverse complement strand
ACTGCTTAAGAACAGGAAATTGAGGAAGAACCTCCTCCAGGATCCAGCTGGAAGCTGGGGAGCAGCCTCAAGTGTGCTCTTCTTTAAGTCCTAGTCAGGAGCATAGATGCATGCTCAGAGAGCTTGGAGAATCTCTCATCTTCTCCAGTCAGCTTCCTGTTAAAGGGTCCAACTATGACACTGAGGGGGTGAGCCCTCTACTGTGAGGTCCTTCACCATTTACTCCTACATTAAGAATAATCAGGGAAGGAGCCGACATTTGGGACATTACTCGAAGACTACTTCTACAAAGCTAAGTGACTGACCTACAACTACAGACCTGACTCCAACCTTAGAAACTGGACTCTTAAGATTTTGGCCTCAATGGTACCTGGAGATTCAAATGGTCACAATGCTGTGACCAGACTTGTAAGTGAAGAGATAGCCTAAGGACACTTGTCACTGCTGCCTATGTTGAAATTGCTGCCTTTGGGCACAATCAGGTTTTGCTAGCTAACCCCAGGTATATACTTGGCTTTGTGTCAGTATTGACAAGAGGCTGTGTGTGTGTCTGTGTGTGTGTGTGTGTGTGTGTGTGTATGTGTGTGTGTGTGTGTGAGAGAGAGAGAGAGAGAGAGACAGAGAGAGAGAGACAGAGAGAGAGAGAGACACACACACACACACAGAGAGAGAGAGAGAGAGAGAGAGAGAGAGAGAGAGAGAGAGAGAATTGAACCAGGCTCTCATACATCTTAGACAACCTGCACATTTGTCCCAAAACACTGGCTAAATATTCTGCATTTTAGCCATGATAGCTTCCCTAGGTGGGGCCTTAAAACTAAAGAATTGTTGGTGTAATTAATATTGTGTTACTCATATATTAAAATGAAATAAACACACACACACATAAAATAAGACAGGGGAAACCATTCAAAAGGAGAAAGAACTTCCTACAGAGCGTTGTACGAATGACACGAGGTGAGGCTGGTAGTGCAAAAGCACAGAAAGAATCGTGTCTGTGTGCATCCCACACAACTGGAAGCAGAATCCCCACTGGGAGGCCACAGGTGCTCAGCTCAAGAGCGTGTCCCTCACATGATGCCCACGGCTGCCATTTGAGCAGTGGTATACTGCAACCCTAGACAGACATGAGTGACAAAACGCTTTAACTCACTGCATCCTACCACATCAAGCATGCTTGGCAACATGATTCTGTCCCACTGCAGGTCACTGGTCATCCACAGATACCAGTAGGAACAAACTGGTTCTCATCAATGCAAACGTCCCTCTCCAGAACCACAGACACCAGACACTTGCTTTGCTACCTTCTTGCAGCCCTATGACCTGGCTTCCTGTGATTCAGCGAGGCCACAGATACAACGGAAGAAACTTCCCTGAATCTTCTCTCCTCAGAAGAGCCCACAGGTAATGATTTTTATAGCAACACTGGTCAGCACTCTATTGTGAGATTGCTCAAGGGATGCTAGATTTTCTTCCCCTTGGTGTCATTTAGCAGTGAGTCAACCTTGGGACCACCTGTCCCAGACTCATTGCCTTATTAAAAAAAAAAGTTCACAGTACAGACTCCCTTTTTTCTGTCACCAGGTAAAAAGTCTTTCAAAATGTGGGTGTAGTAGAGGTGGTGAGATCTGCTCATTGTTCTGAATGTGAGTATTTGAGATGCAAAGAGTCATGTTAATGTCTCTGTCTACTTGGTAAAATCACTATTTCATTTCTTCTTCTTTCTTCTTTCTTCTTTCTTTCTTTGTGGTCGTCATCCTCCTCCTCCTCTTCCTCCGTCTCCTGCTGCTGCTTTCTCCTCCTCCTTCTTTTTCATTTTATTTGGTTTGGTTTGAGATATGTTTCTTTGTGTAACAACCCTGGTTGTCCTAGAAATTGCTTTGTAGATGAGGCGGGCCTCGACCTCATACAAATCCACCTACCTTTGCCTCTTGAACACTGGGATTCAAGGTGTGATGTGTAAAGAAAACCACATAGAAAAGGGGAGGAATGAACCCAACTTGTGGAGAGACACACATCTTTGAGACAATGCAAACAGTCTGATGCTTGGAGCAGAGCTCTTGACACTGAGCAATCCCATCCATTCTCCCAGGACGTCCTCCTTGCGGTCCTTCATGACTTAGCCCTGCAGTCTCATCATCTCTTGCTCCAGCTGGTTAAGTGGAAATTTATTTACTCATTAGTGAGACTAAGGAATAAGTTTCTTCTCAGCCTCTCAGATGTTATCCTTCCTTAAAAATAATTTTCTTCTCTTCACGCCTTGCTCCAAAAGGCCAGAATCTTGCCCTGTGACCTTTAATTCCTGCTATGACCAAGCATGTCATGGTTCAAATTCTTGTTCCTAAGCAAGTGTCAACTTATGCCATTGACAAAATTAGTCTCAAAGGGGTTCCAGGAATAAATGAGTTGCTCTTGTAGAGCAAGTGATGGAATTCTTACCCACAGGAAGCACTGGAACCCCCTGGCTGTCATCACACAAGCAAGCATTCTCATCATAATCTCTGGACCACAAGAATAAATTCTTTGAGCAATCCCACCCCCTACTTGAACTCCAATGCCTATCTCTTATGTCCTCTGGACCTTCTGATCATACTTCACCTAAAAGTAAGTCAACCCTACTCTTCATCCTTCTACTGATCATGTATGGGCATGTGTGCAAACACACACACACACACACACACACACACACACACACACACACACACACACACAGTAAAAGCCATATTTGTTTCAGGGACTCCATCTAATAATTTGTTTTCTAAAGTGTCATAAGTCAGCTTAACTGCAGCTACAAATGAGCTAGTCTGGCTATCCCCCCAACTCTGTTAAGCTGCCCCCACCCCATAGCAAACTAGATATTTAAAGTCAAAAATTACTAGCAGCCAAGTTGAAGTGCAAGATACTACAACTTAGAAGCTTTCATTGGAATGTAAAAAGTAGAGATGAACCCATGAATGATTTTCACTGAGGAAAAGCAAAAATGGCAGAAGGAATTCCTAAGACTAGTGACAGTAAGACTGTCCCTTCCTGACTACTCAGAGAAAAGAGGTGATATGATGTCAGTTCTCTGCTCTCAGGCTGCTGATGCCCAGCCATGCATATATTCATTTATAGCACTTTTATTTTTAAATACATAATTATTTATTGACGTCTTTCTTCCGCAGTACATAGGTTTGTGTGTCTGTCTTTAATCCCTGTTGGAACTCTACCATCTAGAACACAGCTTTAAGAGCCAAGTATTAAAAAATTACTTCTTCAGACAGATGGATGGATGGACAGACAGATGGACATCACTGTTAGAAGACCCCACTCTACTCTTGGTTCCCACTAAAAGAAATAAACCCTGCAATGGAGGTTACACAATGCATTGTTCAACTAAGTTTTTGTTTGTAATTCTAAACAAAACTCACATTAGCGATGAAAAGAACCACTTATGAAGTAGAATCCAGTGCATTTTCCCTAGCAATCATATTAATACAGCACAGGGAAAAAAATAAACAGAGAGAAATGGAAAAGAGGCAAATTCAGAATCCCTCTGAAATTTTTCCTTTCAGATGTTTTTAATCAAGTAGATGGCATGAGTCCCCTTTCTCCAGGTCCGCTCTATGCCTGATTACTGGAATCATATTCCATGGCTAAGTAAGGCCGTGCAGATGTGTGTTAGTCAGGGTTCTCCAAAGGAACAGAACTGATAGCGTAGATGCATGTATATGATGTATTAAACTGGCTCACAGGGTGTGGTTGGAAGTCTGGAGAGGCCAGAAATGCAGGAGCTATGAAACAGAACATTTCTACAGTCCCACTCTGATACTGAAGGCCTGAAGGGCTTCTGGGAAAATCCTCGTCTTCAGTCAATGTTCAAAACCCAAAGAAGCTGGTTGTAATACTGGTGGTGGAATTCAGAAGCAGTAGGAATAGATGAACTGGCTAGCAAGCGAGCAAACATTTCATTCTTGCCTGTCCCTTTACCTTGGTTGCCATCAAAAGGTGGAGCCTTTTGCCTTTACCCACATTTAAGTTAAGTCTTCCTGCTTCAAGTACTCTAATGAGGAAAGTCCCCCACCTGATTCATATTTTACTTGATTCTGGATTTAGTCTGGTTGACAACCAAGATTATTCATCACAGGTAGTTGGGTGCTGACAGAGGTTTGGCTGGGACCACTCTGAGAACGTGTAAGAAGCACTCAGGTGTGATCACAGAAAACAAATGCCGTGGTAAACATCTAAAGGAATTTTCTTTCATTGTCAGAATTCTCAGAGTACCCCAGCAGTTTCTAGAAGGTAGGTGACATGCAACCCTCCAAAGGAGCATAGGTACTGAGGACAACGTCATCTTGACACCAGAAATTCCATGTGTTGTGCAGCAGAAAACTCCCCGGTCCCCATGCCCCATCTCTTCAATCACTTTACTCATGGCTCCTCTCAAAATCCCTTACCAAAGAAAAAGAAGGAAGAAAAGTCAAATCCCTGGACAGGGAGGTGGCTCGGTTGGTGACATGTTCACCATGCACACATAGGAGTTTAAGTTCAAGCCCTATAGCTCAGTTTTCAAAAGCCAAGCGTGCCCATATGCACTTGTGACCCAGCACTGAAAAGACAGAGGCAGGCAGAGTCCTAGGGCTTGCTGGACAGCACGGCCTACCAGGAAAGCTCCAGACCATTGTCTCTGTAAAGCTGGGAGATAAATCCAGAAAGACAAGGCTCCTGAAGGGACAAATGCAGCATCTGAGCTCTCAGCTTCCCTCCGCGTCTTTTTAAGCTCTTCATCATGAAGGTGTCAGGACAACAAAGGAAGACATTCTTGACAATAGGGGGCTTCACCCAGAGTGCTTATGAGCTGTAGCAAATATGTGTCCTGGGACCCCCATCACAAATTTTAACACACACACACACACACACACAGTGATTTGATATCAAAAGGCCACACCAGCTTTGATTGTTATAAGTGATGAGATCATTTCCCAGGAAAATGTATTTATTTCATTGTTCAACCAACCCAGCCCCAGGAGGGCAAATGACCAGAGCTTATGTGATTTCTTATGTATCTAGTCTTTTGATTTTCATTGACTCAATGAAAATGATAAACCATGCTTGTTGGATTTGTGTTTGCTTATCATAATTGAAAAGATTTCCAATTCGAGCTTTGGTTACAGATTCTATTTAGCTTCTCTGGGGTGTGATGTGGTAGGTGGCACTTCAGCACATGGGGGGGGGGAGATAGACAGAGATGTAACTCCTACCATGTGTGTTAGTTAGTTTTCTGTGGCTGTGATAGAATATGCAAACACAAAGAAGGTTAGGGAAGAAAGGTTTCGTTTGGGCTTATGGTTCCTAAGGGGCCACAGTCCATCATGATGGGGAAGACATGGCTGCAGGAGCTTTGAGTGTCAGAAAGTAAAAATCGCATATCATGCACACACAGGAAGGGATGAGGGAGATAGAAATTAGGCGGAAATCATGAATAAACAAACTTGCAAAACCTACCCCACGTGAGTTACTTCTAACAAGGCTCCACCACCTAAAGATTCACCATCCTCCCCAAGCAGTGTTACCAACTGAGGACTAATCTTAACACTCCCCACAAAAACTCAGTACAAGTTCCACAGCTTATATGACAAGAATTCAAATAATTTAGCATCAATAAGTGAATAAGTAAAAGCAACAAAACTAAAAAAGTACAAAATAAATCATCAAATGTCTGCCTTCATTCAGAAAGTTGAAAAATGAAAGCCAACAGAGACCCTTTCTTTTTGGTATCTTAAATGTAGTTTTATTCCTTTGGGATAAATACTCAGATGTGGGATGACTGTATTAGACCATGGGTTCATGTTTAATTTGTTTTCTTTTTTACATACACATGGCAATTTTGCATATTATGAGGTATATATGATGTTAATTCATGTGTACAATAGAAATCATAACAACTCCTAAAGACAATATGGGAATGTGTGTGTGTGTGTGTGTGTGTGTGTGTGTGTGTGTGTGTGTGTTTTAAATAAAAAAGATAGGTTTACCTCATTACCTCCATATAATCTGGAAATGTATAAGAAATCTATCCTTGTACAGAAAAATAAAGCTGGGGCAGATATGTAAAAGAAAAAAATTGAAGAAGTTATAATAAATCCTTGCTATTTGAATGTACTATTTGAATATTTTAATAAGCCACACAGTCCCTAAGTATGATTTGATCCTAATCACACAGAATGGAACAGGTTAAACACAAGCAACAAAAGAGCCAATGTCGCTTGAGTGCACACAGACCTGAAGTGACTATCCAGGGTGACTCTTCCTAACCAGTCCCACCGCATGCTTCTCTGAGACCAGTGACTTCAAGGCTGTCCTCTGCCTCACACATTCATACACCAGATCAGAGGAAGAATGTGCATGTCAGAGTCCAATCAGAAAGAATTTGTGTTAGGCTTCCAAGTTTCTAATTGTGTAAATATTCATGCTTCCAAGCTGCATGTAATAATTAAATAGTGTCTTTCTGCTTCAAGAAAACCCACATTTCATGCTGGACATTGCCCATGCTGATGAGAATGGAGTGTGTCTCTGTGCTCACTTACACATGCTTCTCATTTAGAATCGAACAGTGACACGGCCCTGTGACAGACAACCAGTAACAGCAAGCTGACAGGAAATGATAGACCAATATTCTTCCAAATAAGTTCTCACCAAAAATAGATTGAAGTGAACCAGGTCAGGGCATCTTCCTTGGGATGCATGAGAAAGTTTTTGCCAGGCATGGGATGATCACAGCAGTTCCCTTGTCATGCAGTAAGTGTGCTGAGGTAAAAGTGCCAGAAACATGATTCCCTGAAGGGTGACTCCAATAAACAGCCCCAGGCGAAAGCTCTGGTAAGAATCTCATGAATAAGTAGCTGGGGTTTGGTCAAAACCACTTCTCTGCTACATTTTCCTCATCCTAGCCCTCTCCACATTCTGCTTCTCTGTCTCCAGACAACTCAGTGAGAGAGGCACCAAGTCACGTGGTACTCCAAGATGCAACAGAGGTAAAAGTATAAAATTAAGACAAAACAGCAAAGCGGACTATCTTTCCATAACAGCTCTCTCTCTCTTTGTTGGCCTCTATAAATTTCAAGAGAGATGTTGTGCACAAATCCTCCTGTCTCCAATGACATGGATACACACGGCAGAGGCAGTACTAAATAGCACATCTCTAAGATAGCAAGCAAGCCACATGCCTTTTGTTGCAACTTTAATTCCTTTGGGCCCATACTGGTTCTCGGGAGAGCCCTAAGGCTTCATTGCTGCAGCTAAACTGAGGTATCAGAGCCTTCCTCCCACCCCAGTAGAGGCCAAACCAGAAGTCAGGCCCTTGTATGTTAGGAAGCACAGGCTGTGACATCAGCTGTACTCCATGAGAATGCCTTACGGTGATTTTCATAAAACTGGGGATGCCCTATACATAGGTAAGAGGAGATGACCAGCTTTCAGAATCCTCTTAAACATAGCCCCTGTGCCTTCAGTTGAACCCATGAAGGGAAAGCAGAAAGATGGTCTCTGATGTTGAAATGTGGAAGATTTGGGGAGCATAGCCATGGGAGATGTTTTACATCAACCACCCATCACAGGTGGTCAATGATGCTGATTTCAATAGGAATGGCCCCCATACGCCCATATGTTTAAATGTGTGGTTATTAAGTGATGGCATTCCTTGAGAGGGATTGGGGGTGTTGCCTTGTTGGAGTAAGTGTGTCACTGAGGGTGGGCTTTGAGGTTTCAAATGCTCAAGCCAGATCCAGTGGCTCTCTCTTCCTGCTGCCTGCCCATCTAGAACTCTCAACTACCTCTCTAGCAACATGTCTGTCTATACACTACCATGCTCTCACCATAATGACAATAGAGTAAACCCCTGAAACTGTAAGTAAACCACCATTAATGCTGCCTTTCATGAGGGAGTTGCTGTGGTCATTGTTTCTCTTCACAACAATAAAACAATGATTAATATAGCAACCTACGCTTTAAAAAAACATGGGCTTTCAACTGCACCCATTCCTGAAGTGAGAGACTATCAGCTGATGACCAGCAAGATGGCTCAGCCCCATAAGAATACTTGTTGCCAAGGCTGATGACCCAAGTTTAAACCTCAGGGCCTACGTGGTGGAAGAAAAGAACTAACTCACAAATAAAGCCGACTTTCAAAAAAAAACTTCCTTCTGCGCACACCCCATGGCATGAATACACCTAGATACACACACATACACACACAAAATAGCACTTGAGTGTAAAATATGTCACAGTTCTACTCACCTCCTCATAATCACATGTATCCTGAAGGTCAGACTTATCCTTACTATTCACAAACCACACATATGTAACCCTGTTCATGGCTCCCCACTTCAGAGGGCCACTGTTTTCCATGCATACTAGAAATACCATCTGAAAAGTAATCTAGCTTAATTAAACAAAAAATGATTTTTACCTTTCTAAAAAGTTCTTTGTAAACTAAAGAAGAGTGTAGCCCACTCACTTGAATTTCTTTAACACTACAATGTATGTTTTTAAGGCAATTACAATGGAGATGTCTAACAGCCCACTAACTGGACTCAGGATGCACCCAAATAGCGAATCTATGCCTGCTCCTACAAACCTAGCCAACACCCTGTAGCTGCTAAGAGCCCAGACCTTATAGGAAAGCTTATTGCTGCCAGACTCTTCAACAGGATAATTCCCAGCTGCATTCTACATATTTCTTCTTTCTATGCACAGGTAAGTGTAACTCTCATCCCTTATCAAAGAAGCTTCATTCTTCAGCAGACAGAGATTATTACAGAAACCCACAGCTGGCCAACATGCAAAGAACAGACTGTGAGATAGGTAACCAACCCCAGTTGATAAATCTACAAACAACTCCTACACATAAACGTTTTGGGAACATTGAGGGCACAGAAATGAGGTCAGGGGTGCAGGGGTCAGAGGTCCAGGGCATCTTCTGTTAGCTATTGCCATCTGTCCATAACAGGGAACTGAACCCAGAAAATCTCAACAATATGGTCACCTAAATAAGGCCTGTGCAGTAACACTACTGGCTGACATACTAACATAAATTGAAAAACTCTCACAAGACCCCATGCCTACACTAAGTAATACAGGCAGTCAAGTGTTGCTAAGAGAATAATCAGTCTTGTCCAGGTCAAGCCCCCTGGTAAATTATCTAAGCCTAAATGGTCAACCCTAAACAAATCTAAATGAGCTCAGGAAATTATACTTCTACATAAATGCATATGTAACAATAAATAAAAGGTCATGAGTTTGAGAGAGAGTTGTGGAATAAGCATGGGAGAAAGTAGAGCAGAAAGAAAGAGTAGGGTAAAAATAATGTAATTAGAGTATTGACACATAAAATGCTAAAAAACAATTTTTCTACTGGACTTTATAGAAAAGCTAATATCAATACTCTGCAAACTGTTACACAAAATAAAAACAGAAAAGGAAGAACACTACCTAATTCATTCCATAAAGCCACAGTTACTCTGATACTTAAATGAAACAAATACATAACAAAGAAATACAAGTTAAGACCAATATCACTTATAAATATTGATACAAAATATTCAATAAACTTTTCAATTTTTTATTAGATGCTCTCCGTATTACATTTGAAATGTTATTGCCTTCCCCCCCTTCTTTAATACCCCTCCCCCTCCACTTTTCTCCATGAAGGCACATCCTCTCCTGATCACACTCTCCACTTCAATGCTTTGGCATTCCCCTACATTGGAAAAATGTGACCACACTGGACAAAGGTGTCTTCTCACATTGATGCCAGACTCTGCTTTCTTCTGCTACATATGCAAATGGAGCCATGGGTCTCTTTATGTGTGCTCATTGGTTGGTGTTTTAGTCCTTGGGAGTTTTGGTGGGTTTGGTTGATAGAAAATGTTGTTCTTCCCAAGAGGTTGCAAAACTTTTCAGCTCCTTCAGACCTTTTTTTAGCACCTTCATTGGGGTCCCCGTGTTCAGTCCAGTGGTTAGCTGCAAACATGCTCAGCTGTATCTGTATACCCCTGGCAGTGCCCCTGAGGAGGCAGCCATATGTGGTTCCTGCCAATAAATACTTCTTGGCATCAGCAATAGTTGTTGGGTTTGGTGTCTGCATATGGAGTGGATACCAAGGCAAGGCAGCCTCTGAACAATTTTGTCTCAATTCCTGTTCCTCCATTTGACCCTGTATTTCCTCCCATGAGTGTTTTTTTCTTCCTTCTAAGAAGGACTGGGGCACCCACATTCGGCATAAGGTCTGTGAATTGTTTCTTGGGAATTCAGAGCTTTCTTGGGCTAGAATCCACTTACCAGTGAATGCATACTATGTGTGCTCTTTTGTGACTGGGTTACCTCACAAAGATGATAGT
Source organism: Micromys minutus (assembly GCF_963924665.1). NCBI lineage: Eukaryota > Metazoa > Chordata > Mammalia > Rodentia > Muridae > Micromys > Micromys minutus. The sequence goes on along the minus strand of NC_137984.1, from coordinate 36,578,361 downwards.
TTCTAGTTCCATCCATTTGCCAAGGAATTTCATAAAGCCATTGTTTTTAATAGCTGAGTAGTACTCCATGTGTAAATATACCATGTAAATGTAAACGTACAATTTTTGTATCCATTCCTCTGTTGAAGGACATCTGGGTTCTTTCCTGCTTCTGGATGTTATAAATAAGGCTGCTATGAACATGGTGGAGCATGTGTCCTTGATACATGTTGGAACATCTTTTAGGTATATGCCCAGGGGTGGTATAGCTGGGTCTACAGGTAGTACTATGTCCAATTTTCTGAGGAACTGCCAGACTAATTTCCAGAGTGGTTGTACCAGCTTACAATCCCACCAAAAACTGAGGAGTGTCCCTCTTTCTCCCCATCCTTGCCAGCATATGCTGGCACCTGAGTTTTTTATCTTAGCCATTCTAACTGGTGTGGGGTGGAGTCTCAGGGTTGTTTTGATTTGCATTTCCCTGATGACTAGGGATGTTGAGCATTTCTCTAGGTGCTTCTCGGCCATTTGGTATTCCTCAGCTGAGAATTCTTTGTTTAAATCTGTACCCCATTTTAAATTGGATTGTTTGATTCTCTGGAGTCTAACTTCTTGAGTTCTTTGTATATATTAGATATTAGCCCTCTATCAGATGTAGAATTGGTAACCATCCTTTCCCAATCTGTTGGCACTTGAGCTTTGTACAAGGAGATAGGAAAGAATCGAATTGCATTCTTCTGCATACTGACTGCCAGTTGAACCAGCACCATTTGTTGAAGAGGTTGTCCTTTTTTCCATTTAATGTTTTTAGCTCCTTTGTCAAAGATCAAGTGACAATACTTGTGTAGGTTCATTTCTGGGTCTTCAATTCTGTTCTATTGATCTATCTGACAATCTTTGGACCAATGCCATGCAGTTTTTATCACAATTGATTCATAATATAGCTTGTGTCAGGGATGGTGATTCCCCCAGTAGTTATTTTATTGTTGAGAATAGATTTCACTATCCAAGGTTTTTTGTTATTCCAGATGAATTTGCAAATTTCTCTTTCCAACTCTATAAAGAATTGAGTTGGAATTTTGATGGGGATTGCATTGAATCTGTTGATTGCTTTTGGCAAGATGGCTATTTTACGATGTTGATCCTTCTAATCCATGAACATGAGAGATCTTTCCATCTTCTGATATCTTCAATTTCCTTCCTCAGAGATTTGAAGTTTTTGTGATACAGATCTTTCACTTGCTTAGTTAGGGTCACACCAAGGTATATCATATTGTTTATAACTATTGTAAAGGTTATCTTTTCCCTAATTTCTTTCTCAGCATGATTATCCTTTGAGTAGAGGAAGGCTATTGATTTGTATGAGTTAATTTTATACCCAGCCACTTTGCTGAAGTTATCTATCAGCTCTAAGGTTTTCTCTGGTGGAATTTTGGGGGTCACTTAATTATACTATCATATCATCAGCAAATAGTGATATTTTGACTTTTTCCTTTCTGACTTGTATCCCTTTGATTGCTTTTTGTTGTCTAATTGCTCTAGCATGAACTTCCAGTACTATATTGAATAGGTAGGGGGAGAGACTAGTTCCTGATTTTAGTTGGATTGCTTCAAGTTTCTCACCATTTGGTTTAATGTTGGCTACCAGTTTACTGTATTTTGCTTTTACTATATTTAGGTATGGGCCTTGGATTTCTGCTTCCATGATCTGTCCATTGATGAGAGTGAGGTGTTGAAGTCTCCCATTATTATTGTGTGTGGTGCAATAGGTATAAGCCTTGAATTACTGATCTTTTTAGACTTTTAACATGAAGGGGTGTTAAATTTTGTCAAATGCTTTCTCAGCATCTAGTAATATTATCGTGTGTGTTTTTTTCTTTGAGTTTGTTTATGTGGTGGATTACGTTGATGGACTTTCATCCATTATCCCAGCATCCCTGGGCTAAAGCCTATTTTATCATGGTGAATGATAGTTTTTATATGTTCTTAGATTTGGTTTGCAAGAATTTTACTGAGTATTTTTGCAAAGATGTTCATGAGAGAAATTGGTCTGAAGTTCTCTTTCATTGTAGGGTCTTTGTGTGGTTTAGGTATGAGCATAATTGTGGTTTCAAAGAATGTGTTGGGTAGTGTTCCTTCTGTTTCTATTTTGTGGAATAGTTTGGAGAGTACTGATATTAGGTTCACTGTGAAAGTCTGATAGAATTCTCCACTAAACCCATCTGGTCCTGGACTTTTTGGTTGGGAGGTTTTTGACTACTGCTTCTATTTCTTTAGGGTTATGGGACTGTTTAGATGCTTTATCTGATCCTGATTTAACTTTGCTACCTGGTATCTTTCTAGAAAGTCGTCCATTTCCTCTAGATATTTCAATTTTGTTGAGTATATGCTTTTGTAGTAGGGTCTGATGATTTCTTAAATTTCCTCAGTTTCTGTTGTTATGTTTCCTTTTCATGTCTGATTTTTTTTAATTTGGATACTCTCTCTGAGCCCTTTAGTTAGTCTGGATAAGGGTTTATCTATCTTGTTGATTTTCTCAAAGAACCAGCTCCTGGTTTTGTTGATTCTTTCTATAGTTTTTTGTTTCTACTTGGTTGAATTCTGCTCTGAATTTGATTATTTCCTGCTGTCTACTCTTCTTGGGTATATCTGACTCTTTTTCTTGTGGAGCTTTTAGGTGTGCTGTCAAGCTGCTAGTGTATGCTCTCTCCAGTTTCTTTTTGGAGACACAGCTATGATTTTTTCTTTTAGTACAGTTTTTATTGCATCCCATAAGTTTGGGTATGTTGTGCCTTCATTTTCATTAAATTCTAAATTTAAAAATTCTTAATTTCTTTCTTTATTTCTTCCTTGACCATGTTATCACTGAGTAGAGCATTGTTTAGCTTCCATGTGTATGTGGACTTTTTGTTGTTATTAAAGACAGGCCTTAGTCCATAGTGATCTGAGAGGATGCATAGGAGTATTTTGATTGTCTTATATCTGTTGAGGCCTGTTTTATGACTGACTATATGGTCAATTTTGGAGAAGGTACCATGAGGTGCTGAGAAGAAGGTACATTCTTTTGTTAATGGATGAAATGATCTATAAATGTCTGCTAAAACCAATTGGTTCATAACCTCTACTAGTTTTGTTGTGTCTCTGTTCAGTTTTTGCTTCCATAATCTGTACATTGATGAGAGTGGAGTGTTGAAGTTTCCCACCATTGTTGTGTGTGGTACAATATATGCTCTATATTATAGTAAGGTTTCTTTTATTAATGTGGGTGCCCTTGTATTCAGAGCAGAGATGTTCAAGAGATAGATTTTTCCTGTGATGAGTAAAAAGTGTTCTTCCTTATCTTTTTTGATAACTTTTGGTTGAAAATCCATTTTATTCGATAGTAGAATGGCTACTCCAGCAATTTCATTGTTTCTTGGGACCATTTGCCTGGAAGGCTTTTTCCCAGCCTTTTATTCTGAATTAGTGTCTGTCTTTGTCTCTGAGATGAGTTTCTTTTATGTATCAAAATGCTGGATCCTGTTTATGTATTCAATCTGATAGTCTATGTCTGTTCATTAGGGAATTGAGTTCATTGATGTTAAGAGATACTAAAGAATAGTGACTGTTGTTTCCTGTTATTTTTGTTGTCAGAGGTAGAATTATATTTATGTGCTTTTCTTTTTCTTTTTCTTTCTTTTTTCTTTTTTTAAATGATTATTTGCTTGCTTTTTCTAGGGTGTATTATCCCTCCTTGTTTTGGAATTTTCCATCAATTATCCTTTGTTGGGTTGGATTTGTGGATACATATTGTGTAACTTTGGTTTTGTCCTGGAATATCTTGGTTTCTCCATCTATGGTAATTGAGAGTTTTGCTGGATAAAGTAACCTGGGCTGGCATTTGTTCTCTTGGGATCTGTATGACATATGTCCAGGATCATCTAGCTTTCATAGTCTCTGTTAAGAAGTCTGCTGTAATTCTGATTTGTCTGCCTTTATATGTTACTTGTCCTTTTTCCCTTACTGCTTTTAGGATCCTTTGTTTTGAACATTCAGTGTTTTGACTATTATGTGTTACAAGGAGTTTCTTTTCTGGTCTAAGCTATTTGGAGTTCTGTAGGCTTCTTGTATGTTCATGGTCACCTCATTCTCAAGATTAGGGAAGTTTTTTCCTATGATTTTGTTGAAGATATTTACTGGACCTTTTAGTTGAGAGTCTTCCCCCTCTTCTACACCTATTATCCTTAGGTTTGGTCTTCTCGTTGTGTCCTGAATAACCTGGATGTTTTGTGTTAGGAGCTTTTTGATTTTTGCATTTTCTCTTACTGTTGTGTCAATGTTTTCTATGTTGTCTTCTGGCCCTGAGATCCTCTCTTCCATCTCTCATAGTCTGTTGGTGATGCTTGCATCTATGACTCCTGATTTCTTTCCTAGGTTTTCTATATCCAGGATTGTTTCCTTTTATGATTTCTTTATTATTTGTATTTCTATTTTCAATTACTTCACCTATTTAGTTGTGTTTTCCTGTAGCTCTTTGGGTGATTTTTGCGTTTCTTCTTTGAGGGCTTCTACTTGTTTATGTGTGTTCTCCTGATTCTCCTGTAATTGTTTAAGGGAGTTATTTATGCACTTCTCCAAGAGCTCCATCATCATCATGAAGTATGATTTTAAGTCTAAATCTTGGGGTTTTTTTTTTTTTTTTTTTGTTTTTGTTTTTTTTTTTTTGTTTTGTTTTTTTTTTTTTTTTTTTGTTTTTTTTTTGGTGTGTTGGGAAATCTACTACTCGCTGTGGTAGTAGAACTGGATTCTGATATTGCCAGGTTGTCTTGGTTTCCATTGCTTAGGTTCTTGTGCTTTTCCTCTTGCCATCTTGTTATCTGTGATTCTAGGTAATCTTGTTGTCTCTGACTAGAGCTTGTCTCTCCTGTATGTCTGAGGTCCCGTGGGCTCAGGAGGGAGATTGCTCCTGGGTGTTCAGCTCTATGAGGGCAGGCAGTGAGTTCTGATGGCGGTGACTCAGCTCTATCTTTGAGGGATCGAGTACGAGAGCCCTTCTGGGGCTCTTCTGGGTGCTTAGCAGTCTTCAGGCATGCCTGGAGTCCTGATGGCAGTGAACCAGCTCTCTCTCTGGACCGGAACAGACCTGTTCCCAGAGAGCACAATGCTACCTGCACCTGGATAGTTCCCAGTTGTCTCTCCCTGGATTGTCAGTGGAGGGCTCACTGTGGACTCTGGTCAGAGAGTGTCTGTGAGGCTCTTCTGTGTGCTCAGCCATCTGCAGGCAGGTCCTGAATCCTGATGGTGGTGACCCAGATATCTCTTTCCTCAATAAAATTTTCACAAACTGAATCTAAAAATACATCAAAAACCATCATTCAGCACATGAGAGAAACTAAAAAAGTATGACCAGTAAATTCCAGGACAAGACAAGGTTGCCCATTCTCTCCCTATCTATCTATTCAACATAGTACTTTAAGTCCTAGCCCAAGCAATTATACAACAAAAAAAGGGGGTCAAAGGGATACAAATTGGAAAGGAAGAAATCAAAATATTACTATTTGCAGATGATACAATGGTATATATAAGCAACCCCCGAAATCCCACCAGGGAACTCCTACAGCTGATAAACAACTTTAGCAAAGTGGAAGAATATAAAATTAACTCAAACAATTCAGTAGCCTTCCTTTATAGAAATGATAAGCAGAGAAAAATATTATGGAACCAACACTTTTCACAATCACCACAAATAGTATAAAATATCTTGGTGTGACTCTAACCAAGGAAGTGAAAGATCTATATGACAAGAACTTTAAATCTCTGAAAAAAGAAATGGAAGAAGACCTCAGAAGAAAGATCGCTCATGCTCATGAACTGGTAGAAATTACATAGTGAAAATGGCCATCTAACCAAAAGAAATCTACAGATTCAGTGCAATCCCCATCATAATTACAACACAATTCTTCAAAGACATGGAAAGAGCAATTCTTCATATGGAAAACAAAAAGCCCAGAATAGCCAAAACAATTTTCAACAATAAATGAACTTTCAGAAGAATCACCATCTCTGACCTCAAGCTGTACTACAAAGCAATAGTGATAAAAAACAAATTGCATGATACTGGTAAAAAAAAAAAAAAAAAAAAAAAAAAAAAAAAAAAAAAAAAAAAAAAAAAAAAAAAAACAGACAGATTGATAAATAGGATAGAATTAAAGAACCAAAAGTAAATTCATACACTACTTATGGAACTTGATCTTTGACAAAGAAGCCACAAACATACAGTGAGATAAAGAAAGCATCTTTAATAAATGGTACTGGTCTAACTGCAAGTCTGTATGCAGGAGAATAAAAATAGAACCATATTTATCACCTTGCACAAAGCTCAAGTCCAAGTGGATCAAGGACCTCAACATAAATCCCAGATACACTGAATCTAATAGAAGAGAAAGTGGGAACTTGTTGGCACAAAGGGAAATTTTCTGAACACCAATGGCTCAGGCTCTAAGATCAACAATTAATAAAAGGAACCTCATGAAACTGAAAAGCTTCTATAAGGCAAAGAACACCATCAATAGGACAAACCAGCAACCTACCAATTGGGAAAAATATCTTCACTTACCCTACGTCCAACCGAGGGCTAATATCTAAAATGTTTAAAGAATCCAAAATGATAACCCCCAAAGCCACAAATAGTTCAATTTAAAAATAGGTACAGAGCTAAACAAAGAATTCACAACAGAAGAATATCCAATGGCTGAGAAGCACTTAAAGAAATGCTCAAGATTGTCAGTCATCAGAGAAATGCAAATCAAACCCCTCAAATTCCACTTCACACCAATAAGAATGGCTAAGAGCAAAAACTCAAGAGACAGCACATGATGGTGGGGATGTGTAGAAAGAGGGACACTCCTCAACTGCTAGAGAGATTGCAAACTGAAATAACCACTCTGGAAATCAATCTGGCAGTTCCTCAGAAAAGCAGAAATAGATCAACCTGAAGACTCAGCTATACCACTCTTAGGTATACACCTAAAAAATTCCCCACCATACCACAAGGACATGTGCTCCACCATTTTCATAGCAGCCTTTTTTGTAATAGCCAGAAGCTGCAAACAACCCAGATATTTCTCAAATGAAGGATGGATACAGAAAACATGGTTTATTAACACAATGGAATACTATGCAGCTATTAAAAACAAGGACATCATGAATTTGGCAGGCAAATTGATGGAACTAGAAAATATTATCCTGAGTGAGGTAACTCAGACCCAAAAGAACATGCATGGTATGTATTTACTGATATGTGAATATTAACCAAAATAGTATAGAATACCTAGGATATAACCTACAGAAAATAAGTATAACAAACAGAAATGCCCAAGTGAGGATGTTTCAATTCCACTTAGGAGGGGAAAGGAAATAATCACAGGGTCAGAGGGAAGGAGCGACCTAGATGAAAGAGGTGAGGGGAAAGGGGCAACAGCATCAGATATATGGGGAAAAGAACAGGAGAGAAGCCCAGAGAGCCAAGAGAATGAATGAAAATAAGCAGTCTCAGGGAGTGGGAAGTGGGGGAACCCTCTAAAATTTACCAGAGTCTCTAGAGGTGAGACACTCTCAGTATTCATTGAGATGACCTTAGCCAAAATGCCAACATTGTGGAAAGGGTTCTCAAAGAGTCCACCTTTAGTAGATAGACAGGGTCTCAAGTGGAGGGACAGGGTTTCTAACTCACAGTCAAAATTCCTGACCTGGAATTGTTCCTGTCTAAAAGAACTACCGGGAACAAAAATGGAGAAGATACTGAAATAAATGTGGTCCAATGACCGGCCCAACTTGGGATACATCTCATGGTGGCACACCAAGGCCTGGCACTACTATGCTTTGATATGCTTAAAGATGGGAGCCTGGCATGGCTGTCCTCTGAGAGGCCCTACCTGCAGCTGACTGAGACAGAAGAACTTACACCCAGCCATTGAACTGAAGTTGGGGATTGAATTAGGGGAAGGATTGAAGAAGCTAAAAGGGAGAGCAGCCCCATAGGAAGACCGGCAGTCTCAACTAACCCAGACCCCGGGGAGCTGCCAGACACTGAGCCGCCAACCACGAGCATGGTCCAAGGTCCCTGGCACATACATAGCAGAGGTCTGCCTGGTCTGGTCTTAGTCAGAGAAGATGTATTTAAACCTAGAGAGATTAGAGGTGCCAGGGAAGGGGAGGATTGGTTTTGGGGGAGAAACCTCTTGGAGGCAAGGGGGAAGAGTATTGGGATGAGGAACTGTGAGGGGCGGACTGAGGGGGGGAAATGACTGGAATGTAAATAATTAAAAAGAATTTACACACACACACACACACACACACACACACACACATATACACACACACACAAGAATTTCACCAAAAGTCCAGTCTTTGCTTTGATGTAAAGGTGATTGAAGAAAACAGTTATGTTTTAGTTCTAATCTGATTGACTGGTTTTGCAAACACAGGCTCTATCAGACAAGCACGTGCTGAGCGACAGACATTTGGAGCAGAGCCCTGTTCTGTTTCCACAGTAACCGATGACAACAACAGCTATAAATTTGCCCATGAATCAATCCCAGCTTCTGCTAGCCCCAGCTGCATGGTAGATAATGCCCTAGTAGACTACTCTCCGATGCAAAACCGGCATTCATTCCCATCGGAGAGCAGCCCTGCAATTCTTTTTCTTGGGCATCATAAACTACAAATATAAATACTTTCAAACATTCACATTAAAGAATCAATTTATCATTTTTATTGTTTATAACAAGTCTTATTGGGGGCTGAAGATGTTCAGAGTGACTTCTACTCCAACAGAGGACCCAGCCTCAACCCAGAACACATATTGCCTGTAATTCCAGTCCCAGTGACCCAACACCCTCCTCTGGTTTCCACAGCTTCTCATATGCATGTGGGGCACATGTACATTAAATAATCTTTTTGAAACAAAACAAGAAGGCCACACATAAATATTGTCCTCATTCCTCATGAAGGAAACTTCTCTTTGAGACAGACAGAGACTGCAGAAAAGCACAATCAATCAGAACGCAGTTCCGAGCCCAGTCCCAGTGGGATATATCTACAGAACACTCCAGCACCTACGGAACCCTGCAGATACAGAGGTGGAAGCTTGTAAGAGCCAGAGAGTTTGCCGTGAGACTGTGTCTCACACTAATGTCAGAAGCTGTATCAAGAAACTGCAACCAATACAAATGCCTAAACATGCACTGACCAAGGACAAGGACAGGTTAAACTGGATGAGAAAAAGACCCTGTGGCCCCAAACCTACAGAAAAAAAGCTACGGGCAACTGAAGAATGCTTCGACCCAGAGAAATAGTTTTCCCCAGAAAAGAACATACCAATTCTTTATCTAATCCCAACTAACAACATACAGACCGAGCTGTGTATGCACATACATATAGACATGTAAAAACATGAAATAAGGAGATGATGAACCTAAAAGGCAACAAGGAGGGGTATATGGGAGTTTAGAGGTGGGAAAACAGAGGAAGAAATGATGTAATTATAATTGCAAGAATTTTTTTTAAGTATTTAATCCAATAATTTTTAAGGAAGTCTCAAGCCCTCTGAGAAAATTTTCAACAAACTTCGAAGCTCTCAAATGACTGGGAAACGTTTCGTGACTTTCTGCGGCTCACAATTTGGACAGCGGATTCACACGCTCGGTTCACTTTCTCTTTTCTGCAGTGGAAACAAAACAGGTTTATTTTGCTCATTTGTATGTAAGGATGGGAAGGGCAAAGCCTGAGTGTGGGATGGGAAGACAACTGAATCTGCTCTCTCTTCCCAACCTGTGGGTCCTGAGGATCGAACTCACGTCATCAAACCCTCCACCCACTGTGCCACCTCCACAACCTGCTCTTTTATCTCAACAACCAATCTCCTAGGTTTAAAGTAAAAACTCCGCATGGATAGCTGGCCTTTATCACTCCGCTTAATAACTGAATGCTTAACGACAACCCACACTCTGCCAGAAGCCCAATATCCCCACGCAGAGCAGGCGGCACACCCCTGTCACCTGCCTCCTGAACCTCTGGTGTTCTGCATGGCTCTATTTTCTTCTGTGCCTTTCTGGTCTCTGGCACTCATAGACCCACACAACTGGAAACGTTTTGGTGCGTGGTAATTGATGCTTGTCCAAACATTGTGAACTAATAAACCACGGGAGACACGGAAGCTTTAACAAGGCCGAGTCAAGGCAGCAAATGTTCTGAGTGGATTATGTCAAGCCCACACCCAGGCAGAGCTGACTTACAGATTTTCTTCCACACAATGATACTATAAATAATCCACAGACATTTCTGTTCTCCTGTAATCGCTTCCATTGTGTGGCTTTGGATGCAGTCTCACACAGTTGGTGCGGTCTACACAGCAAGCTCCAGGTGAGGCAGGAACTGGCTGCAGGACCACCTGTTGGCCTCACATAAACCAAGGGACCTGGAAGACCTCACATGTCCACAGTAAGTGAATATCTGACGTAAAGAAACTCTAAGTCTTCATAAAGAAAAAAAATGAAAAGTTGAAATTAAAAGATAACAAATGTGCCCTAAAATTAGAAGAAGAAGAAAAGAAGAAGAAGAAGAAAAGAAGAAGAAGAAGAAGAAGAAGAAGAAGAAGAAGAAGAAGAAGAAGAAGAAGAAGAAGAAGAAGACATAAGTCATTGTCTAATAGAATACACTTAACAAAAATGAAAAAGACTACCTACAAGGTAGTATCCTGTGTATTTAGAATATAGCTAGTGTTAGCTCCCCTAAGATGAGTCGTGAGCACACATTGGGAGCGAAAACATTGCAATTGGTGTGCCGCTTGTTCAGCTAGAGTGACAGGTGTGTTTGAACTAAGACAGGGCATGGCTGGGCTACCTCTCACCGAAATTCCTCACCTATATAAACAACCCTAAGACACAGATAGCATTGCATGTTCTCCTAGTTTCTTGGAATTTACATAAATACACGTCTGTTGTAAGAAAGGAAGATTAAGCATCACCTCCAGGCCATGCTCCATTCAACTGCCTTTACTCATTACTGTTCAGACCTTTATAGTATCACAGAGCTGTGGGCGTGCGTGGGAGTGAGCTGTGAGCGCGGCTACCTGGCAGGCAGCCACCTCGCTATTCATCTGCTCATAGCACAAGCTAATGAGCATGCCTGACTTCAAACAGATAATGAGAAGTCAACATACTCAGAACCCAGTGGAAGACAGCGGTGTGGGAGGTGTTTAATCGGTCCTTCTGCCTCTGCTCTGGACTCTTGAGACTGTTGTATCTGTTCACTGAGGTTCAGTGGGCAGAGAGTGTACCCCTAGATTCACAGCCCTGACTTCAGTGCCCATTGTAGATAAAATTAGCTGTGGGGCCGATGCTTCAGACCTGCTAGCCCAGATTTGGAATGGTAAAAGCAAGTGATCGGGAATCATTCTTGTCTGCATAGGAGTTTGAAGACAGTCTGAATTACATAAAATTTTATAAGTGATGATGATGATTAATTGATTCATTGATTATAAATAAACATTTAAAATAGAAGAACTTACTCTGAGCCAAAGAGGACTATATTGTCTGGAATAAATCCAACTCTGTCCATGGACTACAAAATGAAAATAGCTGTCTTCTTAACACTGAAGAACTGAATAGATGCAGTACGTGTGTGTGTGTGCATGTGTGCATATGTACATATGTATGTGTGTACATGTGTGTATGTGTATATGTGTGTGTCCACGTATGTACTGTGTGTATGTGTGTACATGTGTGCACATATGTGTATATATGTATGTGTGTATGTGTATGTATGTGTGTATGTGTGTGTTTGTGTGTATGTGTGTACATGTGTGTATGTGTGTGTACATGTGTGTACGTGTGTGTGTAATTGTGTTTGTATATGTTTATGTGTGTGTATATGTGTATGTATGTGTGTACATGTATGTATGTGTGTGTGTCTTTGTGTCTGTGTGTATATGTGTGTATGTGTATGTATGTATGTACATGTGTGTATGTGTATATGTCTTTGTGTGTGTGTGTGTGTGTGTGTGTGTGTGTGTGTGGTCACATGTGCACTTCCCTTACGTGATTCCACAAAGGCTGATGTGAAAGATTTTTACAACATAAAAATTGATAAAAAGCATCAACATCTATGTTATGCTATAGATTCTATATCATTCATAATTAGATGATTGGTCAGTGACTCACAAAAGATCTGGCTGTTCATTGGTCAGTGTTTCTGCCAAATAAATGAGATACTCTTTTGTCAAAATCTTTTTCTTAACAAGGGTGACAAAACAAGAAAGTTTAAAGGAAAAAAAATTACAGAAACTTTGGGCATTATAAAAACAAAATAAAACAAAATTTGTTTAGCTAGGTATGTTGATGGCAGACTTTATTACTACTACTTGGGAGGCAAATGCAGATGGATTTTTGTCATCTTGAGGACAGCCTGATCTACATAGTGAATTTCAGGCCATCGAGAGCCACATAGTGAGACTCTGTCTCAAACAATTGATAAATTATTAATTAACTTTTTTTTAAGTTCCAGCAATGTCCCATGGATTCCAAGTGGCCATGTGTTCCTGGAGAAGCTTCTCATTACAAAAGGACACTAGACAATATGTTGTCACCATCACCACCTCACCGAATCCTCAAAACTGGCTGTCACAATTGACAGGGACCCCTCAGAGTGTCAGCAGTATTTTCAGGGTTCTGTGATTATTTAAAAAGCTATGAATTTTGCCCGGTGGACTCTTCAAACCACACTCTGGAAGGCACCTGCTTCTCCAGCTGCAGGCCAACCTTTTAAGACACCCAAGAGCTGTTTTCCAAATAGGATATTCCAGATTCCACCCGGCAGGGTGAAAGTGAGGGTGAGTGTGCTTCCACTGTGGTCCTCAGAGCACTGGGGAATTGTACAGTGCTTACACCGTCCTAATGACAGTGGCCTCTCACTCACTGTCCATGTCTGCCTGCAGAAAACTTCCTCGAACTATCTTCTGGTTAAAGGAACACTTGTTTGCATAAAACTGTGACTATAGATCTTTCTTCGGGACACAGGATTATTGCTTTTGTTTATTTTAGCATTTGTGTGTTTGTAGTTATTTTTTGCCACATGTCTTTTGTTTCTGTTGAATTAATTTTGATGGATATCAAATTATTGTTTTCATACGTCACTCCTTTAATGTTCTGTCTAAGAAGTCTTTGCACCACCCGGCGGTGACTTCAGTGAGCAGAACAGGGCGCGGCCCATCTACCACACGGATCAGCAGTGTTTAAAGCTTTAAAGACCGGTGAGTGGGAGACCTGGGCAGCCAGGGAACAGAGGGATCTCTGCGGAGTGCACACTATAAGCGCACCCCCTGCCCTACCTGATTCAGGGACCAGGAACAGAACTCTGGAACTTCTGTTTCCACCCGGCGGCGACTTCAGTGCCTGATCCAGGGACCAGGAACAGAATTTTGGAACTACTATTTTCACCCGGCGGCGACTTCAGGGCTCAGAACAGGGTGCGGCCCATCAGCCACACGGATCAGCAGAGCCTAAAGCTTTAAAGACTGGTGAGTAGGAGACCTGGGCAGCCAGGGAGCAGAGAGATCTCTGCGGAGTGAGCACAGTAAGCACACCCCCAGCCCTGCCGGATCCAGGGACCAGGAACAGAACTTTGGAACTTCTGTTCCCACCAGGCAACTCTGAGGCATAGAACAGGGCTCGGCCCATCTGCCACCTGGACCAGTGAAGACCCAGGGACACAGACCAGATACAAGGGAAAGGCGAGAACATATCACTGACAACAAAATGGCAAGAGGAAAGTGAAAGAGTATATCCCAAGGAAACCAAGACAACCTGGCAACTCCAGAACCCAGCTCTCCCACAACAGCAAACATAGGAATGCCAAACACTCCAGAAAAAGAAGATGCAGACCTGAAATCATACATCAAGATGCTGATAGAGATACTTAAACAAGAACGGGAGGAAAAGCAAAAAGATTCAGAAGCTTTTAAAGAGGAAGTAAGAAAAACACTCAAAGAACTCAAAGAACTAGTGGAAAACACAACCAAAGAGACGAAGGAATGGAAGAGGGAATTTAAAATGGAAATTGACACAATAAAGAAATCACTAAAAGAGATAACCCTAGAGGTAGAACACCTAAAAAAGAAATCAGGAGTCACAGAAGCAAGCATTTCCAATAGATTACAAGAGATCGAAGAGAGAATCTCGGGGGCAGAAGATAACATTGTAAACATAGACAAAACAGCCAGAGAAGATGCAAAAAACAAAAAGCTCCTAACCCAAAATATCCAGGAAATCCAGGACACAATGAGAAGACTGAACCTAAGGATAATAGGAATAGAAGAGGGAGAAGAGTATCAACTAAGAGGCACAGTAAATATCTTCAACAAAATCGTAGAAGAAAACTTCCCTACCCTCAAGAATGAGATGACCACGAGCATAAAAGAAGCCTTCAGAACTCCAGATAGGTAGGACCAGAAAAGAAATACCTCCCGACACATAATAGTCAAAATGCCAAGTGCCCAAAGCAAAGAAAGAATACTAAAAGCAGTAAAAGAAAAAGGTCAGGTAACATATAAAGGCAGGCCAATCAGAATCACACCTGATTTCTCAACAGAGACTATGAAAGCTAGAAGAGCCTGGACAGACATCATGCACACCCTAAGAGAGCACAAGTGCCAGCCCAAGCTGCTATACCCAGCAAAACTATCAATCACCATCGATGGAGAGATGAAGATATTTCAAGACAAATCAAAATTTACACAATATCTGACCACAAACCCACCTACAAAGAATTATGGGTGGAAAACCCAATACAATGAGGGAAAATACAGCCTAGTAAAAACAAGAAAACTCCTAAACAAGGAAACTAAAAGAAGAAAAAGACACAGACACAACTCAACCCACAAAAGCAATAATGGCAGGAAACAGAAACAACTATTCTTTGATATCTATTAACATAAATGGACTCAACTCCCCAATAAAGAGACATAGGCTATCAGACTGGATACATAAACAAAATCCAGCCTTTTGCTGCATACAGGAAACTCATATCAGAGACAAAGACAGACATTATCTCAGAGTAAAAGGGTGAAAAAAAAACTTCCTAGCAAACAGCCCCAAGAAGCAAGCTGAAGTGGCTATTCTAATATCGAATAAAGTAAATTTCCAACCAAAAGTTATCAAAAAAGATAAGGAAGGACACCTTTTACTCATTATCGGGAAATCTGTCAGGAGGAACTCTCAATCCTTAACATATATGCTCCAAATAAAAAAGCACCCACATTAATAAAAGAAACCCTACTAAAGCTCAAAAATACATTTCACCCCACACAATAATAGTGGGAGACTTTAATACCCCACTCTCACCAATGGACAGATCATGGAAACAGAAACTGAACAACGACACTGCAAAGCTAGCAGAGTCTTTGAACCAACTAGAATTAATAGATATTAATTAATTAATATACAGAACATATCGTCCTAAAGTAATAGAATACACCTTCTTCTCAGCACCCCATGGCACCTTCTCGAAAATTGACCACATAATTGGACACAGAACAAGCCTCCATCGATATAAGAAGATTGAAATACTCCCATGCATCCTCTCAGATCACCATGGTCTATAGCTGGTCTTTAAGAACAAAAAAGACAACAAAAAGCCCACATACACATGGAAACTAAACAACGCTCTGTTAAACGATAGCAGGGTCAAAGAAGAAATAAAGAAAGAAATTAAGGATTTTCTAGAATTCAATGAAAACGAAAACACAACATACCCAAACCTATGGGATGCAATGAAAGCAGTACTGAGAGGAAAACTCATAGCCCTAAGTGCTTCCAAAAAGAAACTGGAGAGAGCATACATCAGCAACTTGACAGCACAGATAAAAGCCCTAGACCAAAAGGAAGCAGATATACCCAAGAAGAGTAGACGGCAAGAAATAATCAAAATTAGGGCAGAAATAGACCAAATAGAAACAAAAAGAACCATTGAAAAAAATCAACAAAACCAAGAGTTGGTTCTTTGAGAAAATCAACAAGATTGATAAACCCCTAGCCAGACTAACTAGAGGGCAAAGAGAGAATATACAAATTAACAAAATCAGAAAGGAAAGTGGGGACATAACAACTGAAACTGAGGAAATTCAAGAAATCATCAGATCCTACTACAAAAACTTATACTCCACAAAATTGGAAAATCTGGAGGAAATGGACGAATTCCTAGACAGATACAAAATCCCAAAGTTAAACCAGGACCAAGTTAACCATCTAAATAACCCTATAACACCTAAAGAAATAGAAGAAGTCATCAAAAGCCTCCCAACCAAAAAAGAGCCCAGGTCCAGATGGGTTCCGTGCAGAATTTTATCAGACATTTATTGGGGATATAACACCAATACTCTCCAAACTATTCCAAAAGATAGAATCAGATGGAATACTACCTAACTCATTTTTTGAGGCTACAATAACCCTCATTCCTAAACCACACAGAGACCCTACAAGGAAAGAGAACATCAGACCAATCTCACTTATGAACATTGATGCAAAAATACTCAACAAAATCCTTGCAAACCGAATCCAAGAACACATCAAAACGATCATTCATCATGACCAAGTAGGCTTCATCCCTGGGATACAGGAATGGTTTAATATAAGGAAATCCATCAATGTAATTCACCATATAAACAAACTCAAAGAACAAAATCACATGGTCATCTCACTAGATGCTGAGAAAGCATTTGACAAAATTCAACACCCCTTCATGTTAAAAGTCCTGGAAAGAACTGGAATCCAAGGTCCATACTTAAACATAATAAAAGCAATATACAGCAAACCAACAGCCAACATCAAACTTAATGGTGGGAAACTTGAAGCAATCCCACTAAAATCAGGGACTCGACAAGGCTGCCCACTCTCCCGCTACCTATTCAACATAGTACTGGAAGTCCTGGCTGGAGCAATTACACAGCAAAAGGAAATCAAAGGGATACAAATCAGAAAGGAAGAGATAAAAACATCACTCTTTGCCGATGACATAATAGTGTACTTAAGTGACCCCAAAAATTCCACCAGAGAACTCCTACAGCTGATAAACAAGTTCAGCAAAGTGGCCGGATACAAAATTAACTCAAACAAATCAGTAGCCTTCCTATACTCAAAGGACAAACATGTGGAGTAAGAAATTGGGGAAAAGGTACCCTTCACAATCGTCACAAAAACTATGAAATACCTTGGTGTGACTCTAACTAAGCAATGAAGGACCTGTACGACAAGAACTTGAACCCTCTAAAGAAGGAAATTGAGGAGGATCTCAGAAAATGAAAAGATCTCCCTTGCTCATGGATTGGAAAAATCAACATTTTAAAAATGGCCATCCTACTAAAAGCAATCTACAGATTCAATGCAATCCCCATCAAAATTCTATCACAGTTCTTCATGGAATTGGAAAGATCATTGTGCAATTTCATATGGAACAACAAAAGACCCAGAATAGCGAAATCCATCCTCAACAACAAGAAAACATCTGCGGGAATCACTATTCCTGACCTCAAGCTATATTACAATTGTGCTACATTAACACAATGGAGTACTACTCAGCTATCAGCAACAATGACTTGACCAAATTCTTAAGAAAATGGCTGCATCTAGAGAATATCATTCTGAGTGAGATAACCCAGTCACAAAAGAACAGACATAATATGCAGTCACTGATAGTGGGATGCTAACCCCCAGAGGCTCGCACTGCCCCAGAAACAACTCACAGACTGTAGGAAGTCCAAGAAATAAAGAAAACAAAACAAAACAAAAAAATCTTTACACAACAAGAAAACTTTGACTATTTTCATGTTACATTTTGTTTTGCATGTAGTTTGTGCTCATTGTAACTATTGGGTTTTCGATGCATACAGTCAAACCTTTAAAAAGATCAAGTACTGACTATTCATATAGATTTATGTAAAAATTATTTTAAAATCTGTAAAAAATACTGACAAAAATGTATTGTATAATTTTATGCAAAAAAATGCTTGAAATCTGTACATTTATCTTTGTTTTGTAAAATAAAGATGTTAAAAAACAAAAAGAAGTCTTCGCACAACCCATGGTCTAAGAGATTATCTTACTTACGCTTGCTTTTTTCAATAAGACTTACATTTTTGTTTTATATGAAGTGTTATCCACTGTGGTCTAAATAGTAGAGAGTAAAGGTAATGGTTCCTGTTGTGTGGTGAGTTAGCTGTCCTAGCACACACTGTTCCCTGCAACCTTGGCTTTTACTTCTCCAATCAATAATCAATCATTGATCATCCAGGCTTGGTTCTCTCATTCTGTACCTTTGACCTATGTATTGGTTTTACATTAATTTCTTTGGACAGCTTTGGAGAAGAAACTTCCACTATGCTTCTAAATTACTATTCTTGTTTTCACTTTAGCTCTAGATTCAGTATAAATGAGTGCAAAAATAAATTTCTGAAGGCATATGTATTATATTTTCTGAGCAACAGCTCCCTGCCACCCTAAAATGAAAACCCCTTCCCTAAAATGAAAAGCACTTGGTTATTTTAGCAAACAATTACATTTCATATTTGTTTTGCCTTTTCATGCATATACTTGGAAACTTCCTATTGTTTCTAGAACAATCATGAGATAAAGTTAAACATCTGGAAATGGGGATATAAAGTAACAACTGGGGATGCACAGATCTGTCTCATTTCAGTATGAGAAATGCCTTCAACAAGGGAAGCTACAAAAAGAAAGAAAGCCCTAAAAGCAAAAAAGAAGACTTTAGTATGTTGCCTAAAGATTATTCTTGTGATATTTTTGTAAAGAGTGTGGCTGGTTTTTGCCATTGTCCAAGGAGTCTGCCTGGGATTAAGGTGGAAAGATTGAGATTAATTGCATTGGCAAAGGATATCTCAAAACAGTCTCATATACACTCTCCTGAAGTTTACATCTGTGAAGAGAATGTTGATGAAAGATAGCAAGCTTAGAAAGAAAAAATACAAAATTTATGATTCAAGAGTTAAAGAGACACCAGGAAGTAGAGTAGAGCTAAATCTTGTGTTCAAGGAAATGAACATATTGAAGATATTAAATGGAATTAATGGATGGTGACCTTGGGGCAGGATCCTACTCAGCTCAGCTTTCATCTTGTTTAACAGAATTAAAGGAAAGCTTAGGTCCCAGCATGGTGGTACATGCCTTTAATCCAAGTACTTAAGAGACAGAGGTAAGCAGATCTCTGAGTTCAAGGCCAGCCTGGTCTACAGACCAGGTCAGGACAGCCAAGCTTAGGCAGTGAAAGAAATCATAGAAAACAGAAAGCTGGTAAAGAAGTAATTGGATGAGGGGGCCATGTTCTGGTCCCAGCAAGCTGAAAAAAAATAGCAGCTTTGGTAGTTTAAGGCTTTAGAATCAAGGATGAAATTTTCCTTCACAGCTAAAAAGAGCTGCTGAAGCCAGGTATATGGAAGAAAAAAACAAAACAAAGAATGCAGTCAACAAGAGCCCAGATAATATGTCACCACTAGAGTAAAGCTATCATACCACAGAAAGCCCTAGATAGTCCAACACAGCTGAGGTACAAGAAAATCACATTATATAAAATCTTATGAAAATAATAGAGGCCTTTAAAGAAGAAACTTTTAAAACCCCTAAGGAAATACAGGAAACACAAACAAAAAAACTGGACGAAATTAATAATTTCCTTAAAGAAATCCAAGAAAACACAAATAAATAATGGGAAGAAATAGATAAATCTCTCAAAGAAAGTAAAGAAAAAACAAACCAGTGAAGAAAATGGAAAAAAAATGTTCAAGACCTGGAAATGGAAATAGAAACAAAAAAGAAAGCATTAAGGGAATTCTGAAAATAGAAAATCTAGGCAAGTGAATAGGTCCTGCAGATGCAAGCATCAAGAATACAAGAGATGGAAGAGAGGATCTCAGATATAGACTATATGATTGAAAAAAATCAATACATTAGTCAAAGACAATGCTAAATCTAAAACATTCCTGATATAAAACATCCAGGAAATCTTGGACACTATAAAAACAGCAAACCCAAGAATAATAAGAATAGAAGCAGGAAAATCTCAGCTCAAAGACCCAGAAAATATTTTTAACAAAATCATAGAACAAAATCCCTAACCTTAAAAATAACATGCCTAGAAAAATACAGAAAGTTTACAGAACACCAAATAGATTGGAAAAAAAAGTCCCATCACCACATAATAATCAAAACACTAAACATACAGAACAAAGAAATAATACTAAAAGCTACAAGGGAAAAAGGCCAAGTAACAATTAAAGGCAGACCTCTCAGAATTATACCTGACTTCTCAATGAATACTCTAAAAGCCAAAACGGGTTGGACAGAAGTCTGACAGACTGTCAAAGACCACAGATGTCATCTCAGGCTACTATGCCAAGCAAAACTTTCAATCACCATACATGAAGAAAATATGATATTCCATGACAAAATAAAAATTAATATCTATCTACAAATCCAGTGCTATAGAAGATACTCCGTTACAAGGAGGATAGTAGCACCCAGAAACATGTAATAAATAAATAATCTCATACTGCAAAGACAAAAAAATTAGGAAACACCTTAATGCACACACTACAACCACCAACAACAAAAATAACAATAAAAACAGAATTTTTAAAAAACAAAAAGTCATCAATCATTAATATCTCTCCATATCAATGAATTAATTTCCCTAATAAAAAGACACAAGCTAACAGAATGGACGTGAAAATGGGATCTGTCACTATGGTGCATACAAGAAACACACGTCAACATCAAAGATAGACAGAGGAAAAGTTTTTTTAAAAAAAGATTTTCCGAGCAAATGGACTAAAGAAGTAAGATAGTATAACCATTCCAATATCTAACAAAATAAACTACCAACCAAAATTAACCAAAAAAGATGAGAAGAATGCAGCACACTTATCAAAAGAAAAAACCATCAAGATAGCATCTCAATTCTACACATCTATGTCCTAAATGCAAAAGCATCCACATTTGAAAACAAAAACAAACAAAAAAGACTACTAAAACTTAACTCACACACAAATTAATAGTGGGAGACTTCAACACCCACCTCCCACCAATGGAAAGGTCATCAAGACAAGCTAAAAGACATTATGTCTCAAAGAACCTAACAGATATCTACAGAACATTTTACCCAAACACAAAAAGATTATACCTTGTTCTCAACACCTTATGTAACTTTCTTCAAAATTGACCACATATTCAGCAGCAAACAAGTCTCAACCGATACAGGAAAATTGAAACAATTCTCTGTATTCTATCAATCTGCCATAAATTAAAGCTGGATTTCAGCAACAGAAACAACACAAAGCCTACAAACTCGTGGAATCTAAACAACTCTCTACTGAATGACTATTGGTTCCCTCAACTGAAGAATAGATAAAGAAAATATGGTGCATTTGTACAATGAAGTATTACTCAGCTGTTTAAAAAATAACACCATGAAAATTTCAGGCAAAACAGATGGAACTAGAAAAAAAATCATCCTGAGTGAGATAACCCAGGCTCAGAAAAGCAAATATGGTTTGTACTCATAAGTAGATATTAGCTGTAAACTAAAGGATAATCTCTCTACAACCCATAGACCCAGAGAGGCTAAATAAGGAGGGCTCTAGAAGGAATGCATAAATATCCCTGAAAGGGGGAAATAGAATAGATACTGAGTTTCCTGGAGGTGAATGGGAACAGGAACAGTAGAGATCAGCTTGGAGGAGGAGGGAGGGAAGAAAACACTCAGAGAGACAACTGGAATTGGAGAGGAACATTTCAAGATTAAGGTAGAAACCAAGTGCAATGGAAAGTCTCAGGAATCTAAAAGGGTAACCATAGCTAAGATCCCTAGCAATGGTGAATAAAGAGCCTGAACTGGACATCTCCTGTAACTAGGAGAGAATTCCAGTAGAGAGAATAGGACACCAGCCCAGCCACAAAATCTTTAACCTACAGTTTGTCCTGCCTGTAAGATATGCCACGGTAAAAGTGGAGCAGAAATTGTTGGAGTGGTCAACCACTAGGAAGAACCTATGGGTGACAATGCCTGGAGGACCAGGACCTAGAGGCTGGAGAGCCCAGGGACCAAGAATAGAACCAAACATGACAAGATAAAAACAAAAGTCAATGAAATGACAATTATCTAATATAGACTGAATCATAAATCACAGAGCCTGCATGGGTCTGACCTAGGTCCTCTGCATATATGTTATGGTTATGTAGTTTTGTCTACTTGTGGAACTCCTAACAGTCTGAGCAGGAGGGACTGTTAATTACTCGTTTGCCTGCTTTTGCGACCCTCTTCCTTCTAATGGGTTGCCTTATCCAGCTTTAACATGAGGGAAGGTTCCCAGTCTTGATATGCCATGTTTGGTTGATACCCCAGTAGGCCTGCTCTTTTCTGAAGGGAAGTGAAAGAGGCATGTTTGTGGGAGGAGGGTGGAAGGAAAGACTGGAAGGAGACAAAGGAGGGAAAACGTCAGTCAGGATGTAATAGATGAGAGAAAAAAGTTTTAAATAATTTTTTAAATTAATTTAAAAAATAAAGGATTACTATAAACAAATACATACCAACAACAAAACAACCTAGAAGATGAAGATAAAATTTTGAAGATGCAGTCCACTCAAAAGCATTTAAGTTTTATCTGACCTATATCCAATAAGAAAAATGGATCAGAAAATATATTTTTAAAAACCTTTTTTCAAAAAATAAAGAAAAGCTCAATACAAAGGAAAAACCAAAACTAAACAGTATCCCTAAAAAAAACTTACCAAATACTTATTGAAAAACTAACAACTTTCTTTACACTTTTCAAAATTATCAAGAATACTTCCTAATTAGTTTTATGAAGCCAGCATTACTGAGGTGCTAAAATCAAAGACACTATGAGAAAAGAAATCCACTGGACAATCTTCCTGGTAAACATCGATGCAAGAGTCCTCACAAAATACAAAGCAAATTTAATACCACCAAAAGAACCACACAGAATGACCAGTGGGATTTAATCCTGGAATAAAAGAATTGTTCAATAGATAAATGATAATAGCCACTAATTAATGTGAAGTTATGATTAGCAAAATGGTGGGAAAAAACCACTTGGTGTCTAACTAGATGCATAAACAGTATTTAATACAATTCAACACATTTTCAAGATAAATAACTATCAACAAAATCGGGAAAAGAGAGAAACCAGAACAAAGCCCATACCTAAAAAGCCCACAGAAAGCATCAAACTCAATAATACAAAACTGAAATCTTTAACTCTGAAATCATAAACAAAGCAAGAATGAAACAAACCCTTGTCATTTTCCATCATCAAAATGCTGAAGTCCAAAACAAAGCAAAGAGGCAACATAAAAGAAATTAAAAACATCTGAGGGGGAGAAATAGAACAGTTTCTGTTTTTTAGCACCATATATCAAAACCTTAAAGATTGTATTCAAACAAATGAACCAAACACTGTGTACAAAAAGCAAGTTCATCACAGGTGAAACCCACAGAATGGACAAATCAATGATGTCAGCTGACATTCTATACACTAGTAACAAACTCCCTGGAGAGAAGTAGAGAACAAAGACTTGGGGTTGAGCCTACCTATTGCGGTGAGAGACATACACATTGAAAACTAGAAAACACTGAAGAAACTTAGTTTAAAAGCCATAAGCAAAGATATATTATGTTGTGTTCTAAGCTAATTTTGGAGTTGGCATATTCTTTATCTGAATTCTTATTTTTACAGAAATAGGAAAACATCTTTGTGTGTGCGTGTGTGTGTTCTTGTGTGCATATACAGGTCTTTGCATATGACATCAAAGGCCAGAAAGAACACGTCAGATCCCATGTATATAGAATGCCAAGTGCTTTGTGAGCCTCCTGATGTGAGTGCTGAAAATAAAGCCTGGGTCTGCTGCAACAAAAGCAATTGCTCTTAACCTCTGAGCCATCCCTCCAGTCTCAGAAAAAAACAATTTTAAAGTTTCTATGGAGTCACAAAGAATACTGTAAAGCCCTAAAATCTTAGGAAAAAATTAAGGCACATTAGCATCCTTCTATTTCTTCATATCAAAATATTTGGCCATCCTAGACTAGAGGTCCTAGTAATTAAAACATCCTAGAGTGCTACTGAATTAAGTCCATGGATAATTAGTCAACTGATTCAACAGGAATACCACAAACACACAATCAGTAAAAAAGATTAAGGAAATGGTAATGGGACAACCAGAAGTCCATACGCAAAAGGACAGAGTTAGAGCCATCTCACACCACACAGAAAAGTAAAACTAAGTGCTAAGCTGTAAAATCCTAGTTTGTCCTGACAGTGATTTTGCAGATGGCACCAAAAGTATGTGCAATGGCGGCAGAAATAGCAGGTGGGACACATTAGATCAACAAGCTTCTTCAAAGCAAAGGAAGGAACAAGCAAAGACGACATACATCCCAGGATGTAGTCACAACTTACATACGGTACAGGACCGCTCTCCCAATACAAACCGTTCTCCTACCTCTGACACCAATTATTTCAGTAGCACAATTTTCAAATGGCTCGTGAATCCAAACAGACAGTGAGTCTATCAAAAGACATTCAGTGTCAGAAAGATGCGACCAAAGCCGAAGTTCACCACTGCTAATTTTCAAATCAGGTGACTGACAGGGGCATCAAGGCATAGAAGTGTAGTAGTCCAAGGTTAAAGTGTCTGCCACTTAATGTTCTGGTTAGAATGGTGACATTTTAACAAATTAAAAACTAGAACAGAATGTAAACCTTGGTGGAATCACACTGTTGGGTTCTTTCATGATCATGTCATTTTTGGGTACAGCATGATGGTTCAGCATCATAAAGGTTCTTGTGTGCAAGCCTTGGAGACCTGAGTTCAATCCCTGGAACACTGTCCCCCATCATGCAACTAAGCAAAATAAACCTTCCTCCTCTAAAATGTTTGTGTCAAGCATCTGATCACAGCAATGGTCAAACTAACATGGCAAGTACTCACTTTAGATACGAGGCTCTCTAGTTAATATCTGTGCTAACTGTTGTCTTCTAGATCCAGAGAGTTTGGAAATGTGATAAATACAATGTCAAGCATAAAAAACCAAACCTACATCAAGTGTGATAGTATAATAAGTCAGAAAGAAGTTCAATGTTGAGAGGCAATCAAGTCTATGGGTTATGGAAAATAAAGAAAACGTGACATAAAGCCAGGCCCCTTGGTGATGAGATTTTAGCTGCTGACAATCTCCCATCCAAGGTTCTGTACAGGTATCTCACCCTTGGCAGCTACCTCTGGAGGAAAAAAAAAAAAAAAGAAAGATGCTACTAATTTTATTTTTCTTTCAACTTCATAAGAAAAAAATGCTTGACCTGTAATAGTCATGCCAGGAAATTAGAGTTCCTTTATGAGAAGTGAAATAAGATGGTAGAAACATACAAAAGGTCCTGTATACATTATATGTATACAGCAAGTAGGGCCATTTTTAGCATCATTTTGTAAGAAGGCACTAGTATGTATGCCTAACAGCACGAGGCACATAGTTTGTCTGTAATAAATGGTACCTGTTAGTGTTATCTCTTCACCATTAAACAGTTACCAGAGGTCAGGGACTATGTTCACGGAGCATATAAATGAAGTTTTGTGATAAAGTTGGTGTAATTAAACATTGTAAGCTCAAATGATAATGGGCTTCCCAATTTCTCGTTTTGTGGCAATAGATTTCCTGGTCTTTGATCCACAGGAGACAGACACATTTATAATCAGGATGAAGCATAACACACACTTTACAATAGGGTCCGGAATGGCTCTGTAGGTAAATGCACCATAACCAAGCCTAGCAGCCTGAATTCAATTCCCAGGACCCAGAAGTTGGAAGGAGAGAACCTACCCCTAAAGCTGTCTTCTGACCTACACACACACACACACACACACACACACACACATGCAAACACACACACACCATAAGGAGGAGCACATTTTACCAAGAGCAACTCTCATGATCAATCACAGTATCTAACCAGTGCACAGTTTACTCCAAAATAAATGAAAAGCTAATGGCCTTACTGGGTCGGCTCCCAGGAGAAGCCATGAAAAACCTAGATGACAATGTACACACTCATCTCTGAGTTCAGAGGGGCTGAGGCCCAGCTGGAGCCACATCACAGTAGGGAATGGTCTTTTTCCACTGTGACTCCACAGTGACCCTCAGTGACCAGCCTAGTGCGGAAAGAAAGCTCTAGTGCCTAGCTGAGTCTGGCACCAAGCCTTCTACGCCACTTGCAAATATTAAACACCTTCCATGACCAGTGGCATTCTCAGACAGCTCCCACACAGCTGTAGCCAGCTGGGCTCAGATGCAAGGAGTCACAGAGTAAGGACCAGATGAGCCTTGTGCAGACAGCAGAGCCCTGCACTGCTGAGAAAGCCATGGACCGACCCAGAGACCCGAGGGGAGACGCAGCTTCACACGTTCCTGCCTGCATCCTGTGGAGCAGGTAGTCCTTATTTCTCAGTATTTCTCAGTGAAGGGACATTCAGGAGGCCTTGTGTTGTCCGTAGCTGCTTGTCCTTTTCTCCTCTGTCCTAGGCTGTAAAACACTCATGGAGGGTTAGGACCCTGAAAAAATGACATAACAGCTGTAGCTGCTAAGGACAAGGAATAGAACTTGCACCAAGAGATGGGCATACTTTTCAAACCTCAGAAAACTGTCTGATATCTTAGAGCTACCATTGTCTTCTCGGTCTCCCATGAACAAGAAGACCTGATGACCACCTTAGGTCACACTTCCTGAAGCAAACAGAAAGTAGCTCTTTGAGGTAAAGGCAGAGTCAACCTCAATCCCTTTTCACAGTAGGGTTATGAGGTGACCTGTGTGTTTCTGTCAATCTTTCTGGCTTCCACCCTGGGTCTTCTCCCCCACTCTGTGAATGAAACCAATAGATCATGTTTAAAGCTTCTTAAGGAAGTCGATGAGAAACAGTAATTGAAGAACAGGAAAGACCCCTAATGTAAGGATGAGATGGAAGAGCCTCTGTTAAAAGTGTCATCTCTATGGGCAACTTAAGACACAGCCTTCTCTTTAACCACACAAACAGGATCATGGGGGGGGGGGGAAATTACCTCAGCATGTTACTATGAAAGCTTGAGCATGCCTCTGTTTTGACTCACTTTTTCCCAGTGTGCCTAAGCCCACTGAAGGTTTCTGAAGAGCTACACAAATTCTTGCCTCGGGGACTGCCACCTGCTAACCATTTCGAGAGACAGTTCCATGCCTTGTTTGCAAGCCTACGTTTTCATTGCTGGGAGCCAATGCTCAGAGCATGGCAAAACAGTTTAATTCATGATACCTCTAAAGATTATTTTCCCATTGACAAATTTGGCCCCTATCCAGAGGATCAGGAAGCTTCTGG
Source organism: Micromys minutus (assembly GCF_963924665.1). Taxonomy (NCBI): domain Eukaryota; kingdom Metazoa; phylum Chordata; class Mammalia; order Rodentia; family Muridae; genus Micromys; species Micromys minutus. The sequence continues at coordinate 36,550,924 of NC_137984.1, read as the reverse complement.
AAGGAGTATGCCTATGTTTTGCCAAGTCTCCCCTGCTGGGTTAAGGATACCTATTAAAACTCCAGATAGAATGAACCTCAGGAGGCCATGAAGCAGAAACATGAAGCATGTGGTCCCAAGCGTTTCAAAGTCTGAAATGAATCTGGCCTCCAATCCCCAAAGTTCCAGTGCCAGAGGGAGTTTGTTTTGCAACTGTGAAGTTCTCACTGTGAGGCACATGGGTCCTGGTGAGATCACACAGTGTGACTGTGGCACTTCAGTGAAGCCAGCCAAGTTCAAATCCACTTGGCTTTCCTCTTCTCCCAACATCCTTAGTTCACACCCGCAACCATGGCACTGGGAGGTGTTTGTGCAACTCGGAAGTGAGTCTGAAGAATAGGTTCCATTGAAAACGTGCTCTCACTGGATCGAAAATTATAGACTTACGAGGCTTCAGGGAGACAAGAGTGAGAGTCACCTGTGGTTGAAACCCAATAGTCACCCCTGCCTGGTCTGTGATTCCCTACAGTAAAGGCAGTTTAGTCGGGCATCGGGCCATCTGAAACACTCTTACTTCCTAGCGTTTTTTAAGCCAGCTGTAGCCATTTGCCTAACTTCTGGATGTGAACTAAAATGATACATAAAATCTATGGCACATGTCCTTAAAAGACAACCCTTTCTTCCATTACCCAGAAGCTGCTATGAGAGAGCTACCCAGGCTTCCTGGCCCTATGAATAGAGGCTAGGTACGATGGAGCACCAAGCCAGGGGACGCACTGACCAGCCTTCACTAGCTTTTTATTTCTTCTCTCTGGACACACAGCAACACAAAAATATCTCATCCTGAGCTCTGCAGCTATTCTCGCCCAGATCCTCTCCGGATGTATCATCCAACTCGATCTTCATTGGGCCTTTACTGAAAACGTTTCCAGATGCAATTCAGTTCTGTTTGTTTATTTGTTTTCTCAACTATCTCCATGGCTATTAACTGTAAAAATAGTCTACATCTGTCCTCGATTTTAAAATGTCCTGCATATTTATTTTCCAGGCAGAAGAAAACCGAGTGCTTTTCCCTCTTCCTAGCTTTGTTATTCACTCGCCAGCCATGCGTCTCTGTTCTTTCATCCAGTCTGGAACCCTGGGAGATCTCGCCCATCTGCAGGATTAACATTCATGCAAACAGCCACAGTGTGTCCAAAACACAGCACTCCCGCTGCTGTAGTGTTTTCTGAAAACTTTTTTTTAAAATAAATATCAGTTTGAGTACAGAGCCTTTGAATCGTTAGGTGGGATCCAACCCAACTGTCTAGACTCACTTATCGGGGACAAAAGTTAACGGTTTACACAAGAGTGTCAATGTGAAGTGACGGCATCATGGAAGATCACCCATGGTCAAACATGGTGCTTTTTATGTGCATACACATATACTTGCTTGTGTGCACACACACACTCATGTGTACCTTACCAGGTAAGCTTCATAAGGTCAAAAATGGTGTCTGTTGTATGTACATGTTAATAACTATTGTCAGAAGTCATCAGTGAAGCTTCATGGTCTACATTGTATTCACCTGCTCCTCACTCTGTTCTCCTTCTAAATCACCAGAAAGAGAAGTGGAGAGACCCTAAGAGCATGTTAAGTAAAGAAAGATCCCTTGCAGAGTATAAGACCATCCACACTCCTAACCCAAGAGACTCTGTCACACATAAACATGGCCTCTGTCCCTCAAGAACAGTCCCTCAACCCAGCAATCATCCCATAAAGTAAACCAAGGGCTTTTCCCTCATCCTCACACTATCACCTCTCCCATTATGTCTGCTTCAGTTGTCCTATCTAGTCTGGAACCCCTGGAGAGCTCTCCCTTCAGCAGTATCCTCTCTCTCAGTCTTACCGCTCACTCCATACTACCTTGAATGACAGGACAGTTAGAAAGGGTTTGGTTTTGAAGCTGAAGACTATTAGTTAAGGAAGTAAGCCTACCCTTTTAACAATTCCCTTCCTCTCCCCCTACCCCTTCTCATTTCCCACCCTTTTCATCCCCGTCCTTTTCTCCCTATGCTTTTGGAACATGGCAACATTTAAAATTCAGGCAAAAGTGGTAAAGGTGTCTGTGATAAGAGTTGTCAAGTAGAAGCCACAAGGCTGCGTCTGGGTGCGGCTAGTTGAGGTTCAGTCTTTGCATCTGGAAATAAAGCCTTTGAAGTCAGTCATTTCTAGGCTCTCTTAGCGAACTAACATTTTATTAGTCTGTTATTATGAGTCTCTGTCAAAATAATTTAAAAATACACAGTTTTTTTTTCTTACTCGAAAATTGGGGAAGATAGCATATTTGTACTGTCGAGTGATTTTTGTCAAGTCTAAGTATATTAACATTCATCTGCACAGTCACCAGTGCCTCTGAGAAAACCATTTAACAAGGGGGGGGGGCAGAACTACCACCAAAGGATTGGGTTTATTTTTCAGTTCCATGATTCTATGAGTCTCCAAAAATAGATTGATGAATTTAATGCATAGTAAAATTTTTTATTTGTTGTGGGGGAAACGGTGGTTTTGAGATAAGATCTCATGAATCATGGGCTGGCCTCCAACTTGTTACATAGCAGAGGAAAACTTTGAACTTCTGACCCTCTGGCCTCCACCTCCCAGACTCTGGGATTGTAGGTGTGTGTTGTAGCATTCCTTCTCTGCAGTGCTGGGATTGGAACCAAGGCCACATACTGAGATGCCAGCAGCCTGGTTTACTTATGGAAAGTGAAAGTGAAGTATAGACCAATCTCAGGACCTTTCCAAGGACCTATGAATGCTGTGACAAGCACAGCCTAAATGACTTTTCTATCACCTAGACCAGGAACCTATCTGTGCTGCATGGGGCTCTTTGGCATAAAGAGCTTGTTCCCTTGAAATACCAGCCATCTAACTTGCCCCTATTAAGAATGGCTGAACCAACACAGACTGTTCTTTAACAACACATATTGTAAATCAAACCCAAGTCCCTGGGTGCCTATTGTCCAAGAAATGCATGAAGGATGAGTGATCAGAGTAAGTGGGGGGAGGGGGGATCAGTCTGAAATTCTTGAACAAATAAGGAAAAGCCACTTGGAGCAGGAACTAAATTGGATTGAACCTTATGTTTGGCTTCTTCAGCCAAAGTCTTAATCACGCATGCCAAAACCAAAGCCTGACACAGAACAAGCCAGCAGAGCTCGTGCCGCAAGCTTGATGCATGCTACAGTCCACAATAGATCTTCCCCAGTCAGGAATAAGTATTTCACAAAGCATGCAATGGTTGGTCTTGGCTTGCGGCACCGATGGCTAAGGTAACCTGGCTTTTTGCAGAGAATCTTGGCTACGTACATTTCATTTTCCAGTCAAGAGATCAGTTCACTTGATCAACTTTTGCCTAACTATCGACTATGTCTTGAAAGGTGTGTGTATGTGTATGTTGTGTTAAATTATTAGAAACCAATCCATGGGGCAAAATCTTTGTATCTGCTCAGCATGAAGCCAGTCACATAGAAAGATACAAAGGACACACTTTCTGTCACTCTGGATAATGAAGAATTACTTGTTCAGCTATCTAGAACACCAAGTCAAAAGCTTAATAAGAATAAGCAATTTGATGTCATTGACTGTCAAATCCAATTTTGAAGTTCAGTTTAGTCTTATGGTTCTGGAATAATTTCAATATTCACCCTTGAAGCCATTTTTTTGTCTTTTCCTAGAAGTTCTTCTTCCAATAAGTGCTGGGCCTGAACCTTTCATCAGACCTTCAGTCCTCCTCTCAGCCTACCTCCTGCCTTCTCTACAGTCCCTTCCTAGCTTCTCTTTGTCCCTCCTCCACAGGCCAGACATTCATGTGAAAGCCAGCCTCTAGTGTCTAACCACATGGGCCAGCATTTCAGAGTTTAGAGGAAGTGCAACAGGTGCGTTATATGAAACTTCATACAAACTGACTTGCATTGGGCTGGGACTTCTGGCTGCTGTGCTGAAGTCAGGAACAAGGAAGTTATCACAGTATCTCAGGGCTGAGTTGACTAGCTCACCTACAACCCATTCCCAGATTCAGGGTTTTGAGTTGGCACACCCAAAATCTACAACATCTGTGAAAAGTTGGGATGAGTGAAAAGGCCAGTCTTGCTGAACCAATGCTGCAGGATCTCCATGGTACAGAGCAACAAGATAACTGAGAGAAGTCCCACTGAGGATCCAATATTGATGGTATCACAGAAATGAGAGATCTCAAACCAGACATGACTCACTGCAGTGAACAAGTGGATAGAGGAGAATCCTGTAAGACACACTAAGGCATGATAGCATCCACAATGGGATGTTGTCTACGATTTGTTTTGTTTATTTTTGTTTGTGTGCTTGTTTTTTGGGGGGTAGGAGGTTGTAAGGGTGGACTCAAGGGGAGGGGGGAGATGAGTGGGACTGGGGTACATGATATGAAACTCACAAAGAATTGAGAAAAAAACTCAGAAAAGAAAATTTCACACACGCATGCATATATATGCATAAACCTGCTGTAAAAAGATGAGGATTTTAGAGTCTGAAAAGATGACTCAGTAATCAAGAGAGCATAACACTCTTATTGAAGGTGCTGTTGGTCCCTCTACATTGTGGAAAAATGTAGACTTAATGGTAAAGCGATTGCAGTCGTGAGCCGCCACACACAGGGACTGTGATGAAGAGCAATGGAAGACCAATACAGAGGTGAGGACGAGAACCAGAGCCCATGAGAACTTCCTGCTGCCAACCATCCCCGAATCTTTGCTACACTATCTTCTGTCTGTCTGTCTGTCTGTCTGTCTGTCTGTCCTGAAACTGAGTGGGTTCTGTAAGCAGTAAGTTCCTTTAGTTCCTTTCTCTTAAATTCATTTAAGTTGGGTCTGTGTCGCAGACAGATCCCCAACAGTATAACTAATATAGTTGTCTAAGATTTTGCCTTTGTTTTTTTGTTTTGTTTGTTTGTTTGTTTTTTTTAATGTGCCTGGTCCCCCAATGCAGTCTGTTCTCTTCTGGAAAGCAGGAGATATGTGGCACTACCAGTTACTGCTTGAATAAGAAATGCCCTCCAAGGCACTTGCTTTTGACTACTTGGTGACCAGCTAGTGGTGCTATTGTAGGAGACAGGAGCTTCACAGGAGGCAGTGAGTCACTGAAGGTGGTCCATTCTCTGTTTCCATTCTGCTTCCTGGAAATGGGTACAAAGTGACCAGCTGCCTCTTGTACCTGCCAACATGTCTTCCCTGTTGTATCAGTTACTTTCCTTGTGTCTATGGCAACATACATGCCAAATGCAAGGAGGTGGCCTTCTTTTGGCTCACAGTTGAGGATAGAGTCCATCATTTGGGGGAATTCACCACAAAAGTAGCATGAGGTAGCTGGTTGCTTTGTTTCCACAGTGGAATTGGTGAATGGTGGGTGCTAGGATTCAGCTCACTTTTTTTATTACTCAATCAAGGAATTGTGCCACCCACAGTTAGAGTGGGTATTCCTGCCTCAATTAACCTAATCTAGAAAATCCATCACAAACGTGCTCAGTGCTTGTATCCAAGGAGACTCTCAGTCTTGCATGAATCATCATATCTACAATAATGGACTATACCCCCTCTTAACTGTGAGCCAAAATAATTCCTGAAGTTGCTTCTTGATGGGTACTTGATTACAGGTAACAAAAGAAGTAACAATCTATCATATCCAGTGCTTAGCACATATCTTAGTACTTTTTTAGTTCTGTGAAGAGAAACCATGACCAAAACAACTCTTCTTTGAAGAGTTATTTAATTGGGTGTGTGCTTACAGTTTCTTAGGGTTTTTCCATTATTATCTTGGTGGGAAGCACACAAGTATGTCACATGAGCAGTAGCTTAGAGCTTTACATCCTGAACCAAAGGCAACAGGTGGAGGGAGGGCAGGATTTGTGTAGGTTTTACTCACAATGACATTTCTCTTCCAATAAGGCCACACCTCCTAATCCTTCTTAAACATGTCTAGTAACTAGAAACCAAACATTCAAGCATATGAGCCTATGAGGGCACTCTCACCCAAACTATCAGTAACTATATCCCAAAACTATGAGCCCAGACTTGAAGCCTGTGGTCAGTATTTTTAATCTAACCAAAATCATAGAATTGCCACTCTTTTAGGTCTTAAGATAACTTATTTACATAATTAACCAAAGAAAAAAATGAAGTAGAAAATATGCCCAGATGTACATATAAACACAATTAGCCATTTTAAAAAATAGCTGCTTATATTGCTTGTGACTTGTTCAATAACAATTTATATTAAGTAAAAGAAAAGTCAACACCCTCCTAAGCTTACTACAGTTTCAAACTTGGGACCATCATGAAAAAAGTTTACTCTAACTAAAAAACATTTATTTTACTTTCTGTTTCTATAAGAGTGTGCTTTTAATAATATTTCCGTCCATTTCATTTGGGCATTCAAAGGCATATTTGTAATGTCACAAAAAGCATTAAAATGTGACGAAGGTGTCCTTGTAAAGACAGTTCATAAAACCAATGTTTTAAAATAACACTCATAAAATGTTTCTTACACAGGATAGATTTTTAAAGGGATTGAGATATGCTTGGATTGGGATAGCATAGTTAATTTATAGACACCCCTTTCTCTTGCCCCCCAAAAAAGAGAAAAGGAAAGAAAAAATGAAAAAAAAACCAACTAGGTTTATACATGCAACTGTCTGGCTAAGGGGCTAAACTTCCCACAGTTCTGGCTGAGAGAAAACTGGGTCTTATGCCTCAGAGCTTCCCAGGACAAAGTACGCTGAGAGACCAACTTAGCCTTCTGCTCTTCTTGAAGTGATCATACATTCCAGATTTCTAAACCCAGCCCATGCCAGATGGATTTTTCCAGTTTTCTTGGGTCTAAACTTGAAGGCCAGAGGAAATACCATGAGCAGCCCCAGGGCTGGGATGTGGGAAGGCTCTCTGGGGCTTGCAAACAACCATGTTGTGTCCAATCAGCTCTAATTTAGCTGGCAAGAGGCTTGCTCTGCAGCTGTGGGGAGGTGCACAGCCCGCCCCTCGGCTACCGTAGCTATTGGCCAACTGTTCCCTCCCAAACAGCACTCACCACAATCAACAGTGCTTATGCCTCAAGGTCCCCCCTGAATGCTGTTAACGATACATCCAGAGACGTCTGGGAAGAGGTGTGTGCTAACTCTGGAACCTGGTGAACATTCGATCCAATGTCATGATTTCTATATTAAGTTCCTCATGGTACATTTCAAGTCTTTGTCCCTGTTGTCCCCCGTGAGAATGAAAAGGTTCAGTCTCCCTTTGCCCTGAGAAGCTGTACTCCTCATGTTTGGAGACAATTGCTCCACTTAGTAATTTCATGATCTTGTATGGTCATGGCCATCCATGTGGTTCTCCATAGAGTCAGTCCCAACATTTCTTTGTGTACAGTTAAGTCCAAAGCTGGATAAATACCAACTGTACACACACACACACACTTTATGGAATCCCTTCAGCAGGATTATAAATTTAACATTGAGGGGTTTCCTACCGTGCCCTTTCAGAAAGGAGTGTGACTTTCTCTGCCTTCATTTCCTGCCAGCGCCTCCTTTTCACCACACAGAAGAGTGGAAATAGTCAGACCAACCCACTCCCAGGTTTGTTTGTTTCCATTCAAATTTACAAGCCTGCACCTATAGATTATAGGTGATTTTAGTGATTGTTCTATTTGGGTCACTGAAGTAATAATACTTTTCGGAACTATGCATTTAAAAATATAGACGTGGCCACCTGGAACAGTGGAGATCCAGGAATGCAGGTCTGGTGAGACTGTGCTGCGAGTAGCCTGGGCACAGAGAGGTCTGGGACAAGCTCGAGGAAAGTGTACCCCCCCATTGGTTCAGGGGAGAAGGAACTGCCATAGTGACTCGGTTTCCACTTGAAGGGCCTGTGCCTGCAGAGAAAACGCTCAGGCCATCTGACACCAGGAACAGCGGAGATCCAGGGACGCAGGCAAGGTACACAGGAGAGATGGAAACCAATCACTGACAACAAGACGACGTACAATTACAGAAAACAATATGGCAAGAGGAAAGCAAAACAACTTACCCAATGGAAACCAAGATAACCTGTCAACACCAGAACCCAGGTCTCCCATCACAGCAAACAGCATAATGCCAAACACTCCAGAAAAAGAAGACTCAGGCCTGAAATCATACGTCAAGATGATGATAGAGATCCTTAAACAAGAATGGGAGGAAAAGCATAGACAAATAGAAGCTTTTGAAGAGGAAACAAGAAAAGCACTCAAAGAAATCAAAGAACTACAGAAAAACAGAACCAAAGAGATGAAGAAATTGAAGAAGGAATTTAAAATGAAAATTGAAACAATAAAGAAAACACTAAAAGAGACAACCCTGGAGATAGAAAAACCTAAAAAAGAAATCAATAGTCACAGACGCAAGCATCTCCAACAGACTACAAGAGATGGAAGAGAGAACCTCAGGGGCCGAAGACAACATAGAAAACAAAGACAAAACAGCCAGAGAAGATGCAAAACCCAAAAAGCTCCTAACCCAAAATATCCAGGAGATCCAGGACAAAATGAGAAAACCAAATCTAAGGATAATAGGAATAGAAGAGGATGAAGAATATTAACTAAGAAGCACAGTAAATATCTTCAACAAAATCGTAGAAGAAAACTTCCCTACCCTTAAGAATGAGATGACCATGAGCATAAAAGAAGCCTACAGAACTCCAAATAGAGTGACATTTATTGACAACCTAACACCAATACTCTACAAACTATTCCACAAAATAGAATCAGATGGAACACTACCTAACTCATTTTTCGAGGCCACAATAACCCTCATTCCTAAACCACACAAAGACCTTACAAGGAAAGAGAATTTCAGACAAATCTCACTTATGAACATTGATGCAAAAGTACTCAACAAAATCCTTGCAAACTGAATTCAAGAATACATCAAAATGATCATCCGCCATGATCAAGTAGGCTTCATCCCTGAGATTCAGGGATGGTTTAATATAAGGAAATTCATCAATGTAATCCAGCATATAAACAAACTCAAAAAAAAAAAAAAAAAACACATGGTCATCTCACTAGATGCTGAGAAAGCATTTGACAAAACTCAACACCCCTTCATGGTAAAGGTCTTGGAAAGAACAGGAATCCAAGGCCCATACCTAAACGTAATAAAAGCAATATACAGCAAACCAATAGCCAACATCAGACTTAATGGTGAGAAACTTGAAGCAATCCCACTAAAATAAGGGAAATGACAAGGCTGCCCACTTTCCCCCTACTTATTCAACATAGTACTGGAAGTCCTGGCTGGAGCAATTACACAGCAAAAGGAAATCAAAGGGATACAAATTAGAAAGGAAAAGGTAAAAACATCACTGTTTGCAGAGGACATGATAGTGTAAGTAAGTGACCCCACAAATTCCACCAGAGAACTTCTACAGCTGATAAACAAGTTCCGAAAAGTGGCTGGATATAAATTTAACTCAAACAAATCAGTAGCCTTTCTCTACTCAAAGGACAAACATGCAGAGAACGAAATTAGGGAAAAGACACCCTTCACAATAGTCACAAAAAATATGGAATACCTTGGTGTGACTCTAACTAAGCAAGTGAAGGACCTGTATGACAAGAACTTCAAATCTCTAAAGAAGGAAATTGAGGAAGATCTCAGAAAATGGATAGATCTCCCATGCTCATGGATTGGAAGGATCAACATTTTTAAAATGGCCATCTTATCAAAAGCAATCTACGGATTCAATGCAATCCCCATCAAAATTCCAACTCAGTTCTTCATAGAGTTGGAAAGAGCAATGTGCAATTTAATCTGGAATAACAAAAGACCTAGAATAGTGAAATCCATCCTCAACAACAGAAAAGATCTGCAGGAATCACTATCCCCGACCTCAAGCTATATTACAAGGCAATTGTCCTAAAAACTGCATGGTACTGGTACAGAAATAGTCACGTGGATCAATGGAATAGAATAGAAGATCCAGAAATGAGCTCTCACATATATGGTCACTTGATTTTTGACAAAGGAGCTGTAAACATTCAATGGAAAAAGGACAGCCTATTCAACAAATGGTGTTGGTCTAACTGGCACTCAGCATGCAGAAGAATGAATACAGACCCTTTCTTCTCTCCTTGTACAAAGCTCAAGTGCAAGTGGATCAAAGATCTCCACATTAAACCAGATACACTGAAACTATTAGATGAGAAAGTAGGGAAAACCTTAGAACACATAGGCATGGGAGAAAATTTCCTGAACAGAACACCCATGGCTCGAGCTCTAAGGTCAAATATCTACAAATGGGACTTAATGAGATTGCAAAGTTTCTGTAAGTCTAAGGACACAGTCAAGAAAACAAAACGGCAGCCAACAGAGTGGGAAAAGATCTTTACCAACTCCACATCAGATAGAGGCCTAATATCCAAGGTATACAAAGAACTCAAAAAGATAGACACCAGAGAATTAAATAACCCTATTAAAAAATGGGGTACAGAGCTAAACAAAAAGTTCTCAGTTGAGGAATATCAAATGGATGAGAAGTATCTAAGGAAGTACTCTACATCTTTAGCCATCAGGGAAATGCAAATCAAAACAACCCTGAGATTCCACCTCACACCAGTCAGAATGGCTAAGATCAAAAATTCAGATGACAGCAGATGCTGGCGAGGTTACGGAGAAAGAGGAACACTTCTCCACTGTTGGTAGGGTTGTAAACTGATAAAACTACTCTGGAAATCAGTTTGGCAGTTCCTCAGAAAATTGGACATAGTACTACCTGAAGACCCAGTTATTCCACTTCTGGGCATATACCCCAGAGAATCTCCAACATACAACAAAGACACATACACCACAATGTTCATAGCAGGCCTATTTATAATAGCCAGAAACTGGAAAGAACCCAGATGTCCTTCAGTAGATGAATGAATACAAAAATTGTGGTATATTTACACAATGGAGTATTACTCACCTATCAGAAACAATGACTTAATGAAATTCTAAAGAAAATGGATGCATCTAGAGAATATCATCCTGAGTGAGGTAACCCAGTTACAAAAGAACAGACATAATATGCAGTCACTGATAATTGGATACTAGCCCCAGAAAGCTCTGAACACCCCAGAAACAACTTACAGACTGTATGAAGTTCAAGAAAAACAAAGGCCAAAAAAAAAAAGAAAAAAAAAAAGAAAAATCATTATGCTTAACCTTTATACAAGAATACTTTGACTATTTCCAGGTTACATTTTGTTTTACATGTACTTTATGCTCATTGTAACTAGTAAGATTTTAAGGCATACTATCAAACCTTTAAAAACATCAAGTACTCACAAAAATTTATTCGTATGCTTTTATGCAAAAATGCTTTTAAAAATCTGTACGTTTATCTTTGTTTTTTTTAAATAAAGTTGTTCAATTAAAAAGATTTTCTATAAACTACAAAAAAATAGACATATAATAATCTTTACACTGTCTTTTAACTTTTAAGCCCTGTCATGTAGAGCAAGTAATCTTAATTGTCTGAAATGTGGGAAATTAGACTCCTTAACACATGATAAATTCTTCTCTTTCTTCAAAATCCTGGCATCATCATTTCTTTGCATACAAGTTGTCCAGTCATGAGATATTAAATAAAACGTGTATTTTTAAATGATTGTTATGTATTTGAGATTTTTCAAATCACTCTACTTAGGTACTTCTTACCTTAGCAATTTTCTGACTTTGACTTCACACAGGCAACATGAAAGTGTTTCTCTTTAGAGATTTCCACCACACCCAAAGCTTCTAGCTTTCTTGACAGGGGACTCCAAGGACTGAAGTGACCCAAACAGACTGCTCTCAGCTGGTGTAATTACACGATTTCCTCCAAAACTGAAAGTCAAGAATCCCCTACTGTTGACCACAACTTATAACCTTCTAAAGTTACCTTCATGGTTTCAATTTACCATGACCACAGAGAACTTTTTAGACAGGTGGTGTTTCTGAGTTGACCTATGAGAAGGCAGTGCAAGTTAATTCTTCTTCTTTCTTTCTTATTTTCTGTGAACTTAGAGGCAATTTGTAACATCTTAGAAAGCTTGAAATGTTAGATGGTTAGGTCAGGATTCTTTTCCTTTCATGTACAACAGTGTGGAGGCAGGGAGAACCCTGAGTCACCTATAGCAGCTTGGGAGCTGGAGAATCCTTCCTGTGATTGAACTTCACTACTCTTAACCTTTGCCTTCTTCTGGAGCTCATGTCTCATACTCTTCCATGCTGAACATGCTCTCTGTGCAGGGAACTGACATTCCACGGTTATCTTGGGAGCATGAGATAGTTTCCAACTGGTGAATCATCCACAGTCTTACTGTGAGAAAAAAACAGAACTGTCACTCAAGTAAACAGACTTGGGGAAGTGAGGACATGGAGAACGAGAGGGAACAGGGAGACTTACCTGAAGAGAGTCGGCAGCAGAGCTGAGCACATACGGTGCTTTTATAAACCTTATATTGACCAAAAAAATTTTATATATGAAAATGGCAGAGATGGTGTTTTCTGCATACGGTAAAGTGAATTTGGTAAGTAGAGAGGTACCTCATGCACTCACTGCTCCTGCGAAGGACCCAGATTCAGTTCACAGCACCCATGTGAGGCAGCTCTGAACCTGTACCTCCATGCCTGGGTACCTGACTGCTCCTTCCTCCACAGCTGCCTCCACATGCATAAACATAAATAATAAAATTTAAAAAGCAGAATATTTTAAAAGCTAAGTATACTATGTGCTTGGTTTAACAGCATGATATGAAGGAATAAAGTTGATTTGGGGCTTCATGAATGTTTCTCTATTTGTGTGTGTGTGTGTGTGTGTGTGTGTGTGTGTGTGTGTATGTGTGTGATTAAATAGTTTTTGCCTTTTCAGAATGATTCGTTTTCTCCTTTGTTTTTTAAGCTGGGAAAAAAATTTTCATGAAGTGAGAGGCACATGTAAGTATGTTGGAGTCCACGTGGAGAGGCCACACACTCATGAATACCAGTCGTATTCAGGTGCCAGACACCCTGCAAAAGAGAGGACTTGAGATCCCCAGAGCCTGAGTTCTACCCAAATGTCCTTTTGGCTAGACGATTGGCTCAAAGCACTTTCTCAATCTATGACGGTGTCTTTTGACAAAGGGCACTTTGTTTCCTTGATTGTGTGACTGTTATCTTATATGACGGATTATTCTTTTTAACAAGTTTGCCCGCTGAAGTAGGAACACCCTACGCTCAGTAGCAATTTCCTCCCCAGTTTCATGGGAAACTTGCCTAGTTTCTTATTGATATCAAATTCTCTTGGTTACCTGCAGTATCTTCATAAATCTTAATGTCAGAAATATAAACAATTCATGTTTATCCTTCATCAAGGCTGCCCTTTCTATTTCTTGACTTTTATATTGTTGTGTGACTCGTATAAAGATATCACCAACTTTAACCTCCTAAAACAGGCCAGACCTTCATTGTAAATTTACTTTATAAATAAATTCAGCAGAATTTGGAACATCAAGTGCTGAATCTTCTAGTCCATAAACATTGCATTTATTTAGGTCTATTTCAACTATTCTCAATGATATTTAAAAGTTTACCGGATAGCAACATTGTATTGCTTAGCCACATCAATTTTCTGTTTCTTGTGACAACAGTAAATTGTAGTTGAGTGCTCCGGCTACCTCTATGCTGAATGATTCATTAGGTAGACTCCGGGGGGGAGTGGGGGGAGTACATGGTCATTGTCATGGTCACACATTGAAAGTACAGATGGGTATCAGAGAAATTCAAGCACATGAAACAGAATTCAGGAGCCAGCCGTTCTGAGGAGTCTCATAAGGACATCCCTAACACTCAGCAGGAAGTCTTGAAGACATACTCAAGTGCAGCAGGGAGACTCATTAGTAATTACTGTATGCCAGTCTCAATGCACATGGAGTGAGGCAGGGCATGCATGGATTACAGCAGTGCATGCATAGATTACAGTAATATATGTGTATTACAGTAATATATATTATAATATTATAATAGTCCTTGCATGGATTGCCATAGTCCATACATAGATTACAATAATGCATACATGAATTACAGCACTGCATGCATGGATGGCCGTAGTGAATATATACATTATAATACTTCATATATATGCTATAATAGTGTACACAATCAGTCTTGGATTTTCTCAACTCATGATGGCGTTCTTGAAGTAGAAAATGTTCATCTTTCCTCCAGAGGAATAGAAACAGCACAGTGATTTCATCCAACTGTCAGTTCCTTTGGGTGTCAGGTACAGTATGGAAATATTCCTTTCATCTTCTTACTGAAAAGAAAGATGAGCTGCAGACACTCAGAAAAGCAAGCACTCTGCATGCCCTTCTGGGCCACACACAGCTGGGTATCTGTGAGCAGAAGTGGTCATGGTCCTCCTAAATGTGGTTTACAGCTGCTGGTGAATTTTCTTGTCCCAACACAGATTGAAATGCCAGTTATTGTCAAAAGAAATAATCTCTCTTTCCTCCTCCCCCTCTCCCTCCACACCCTCTCTATTTATCTATCTATCTATGTCTGTCTCTCTCTGTCTCTAACTCTATCTCCTTGTCTCCCTGTGTGTGTATGTGTGTGTATGTGTGTGTGTGTGTGTGTGTGTGTGTGTGTGTGTGTGTGGTGTATGTGCGTGGTGTGTGTGTGGTGTGTGTACACATACATATGTGAAGCCTGAACAACCTCGTCTGTTATGATTCAGGTGCTAACCACATTGTTTTTGAAGACAGGGATCTCAGTGGCCTGGCACTCACCAATTAGCTTGCTGACCAATGAACCACAGGGATCTGTCTGTCTGCAGCTTCCCAGTGCTGGGTTTTTATGAGGGCTATGGAGCCATCTCCCCTAACAAGGTCAGCATTTATTTTTCTTACGCCCTCTTATTATCAACCCTTTACACTCACCTATTCTTTCTTGGTATTTTTTTTACAGTTAATATTATTGGCATAAATGGTTCAGATATCTTACCCAGGTAACATAAACCGACATAGCTACAGTAAAAAGCAAGTTGTTCATATTGTGAGAACAGGGTGCTTCATGCTTGGGAATGTTGGAAGCCTGTCTCCATAATTGTCTTTTTTCCCCCTCATACCCAACAAAAGCCTCTCCCTAGCTGGATGGTACACATGACTGAACGTCTGGCCACAAATCTCCTCTGTTCTAGTATTTTTAAGATTAGCAGCCATTGGAGGCATATTTACCTATTTGGTCTCCAAAATAAGGGAAAATATAATCAATCAACAATCTAAATAATCATCTGGTATAAAGCTAATCCTCCAGCTGGTAGCTCCCAGAAAGAACTGTGGCATGGCGGCCGTGGCTGGATGGGAACCTCTGGCCGCGGCTGTGATCACTGGTGAATCTCACTGGCCAGGTCTCATCAAAGGTACCCCAGTCACAATCAGCTTTCAGTTCCTTGTCCTCAAACCACCAATAGGAAAGAGAGCGCTCCCTGTGATCCCTGTAATCTGTGGCCAAGCATGGCAGTACTCCAGTAACAGAAGAACTAGGGAGGCTTAGGTAGGAAGCTCACCCTAAGTTCCTGCTCCACAGAACCACTCTGTCTCAAAACAAAGCACTGAAAATGGCTGCTGGAAACTTTGGAAGCATAAAGAAACATGGCCTTTGGGGCATGAACAAAGGCCAGTGGAACATCTTTCCAATTTTTCCCAGCAGGGAATTCCTGTCAAATTTCACCACAGGTTTCAGATATCTCTAGTTCCTATGAGGTAATCGTTGATGTTTATTTTTAAACACTCCTAAGCAGCCAGGTGGTGGAGCACTTGGGAGCAGAGCAGGGTGAGCTCTCTGAGTTCCAGGCCAGCCTGGTCTACATATTGAGTTCCAGAACAACCAGAGCTACATAGTGAGACTTTGTCTCAAAAAAGAAAAAAGAATCCTACAAGAATCATCCTGTGCTTCTCTCCCCCTTTGCCACTGCTAAGTCTACCCCAGAAATTTATCCTATATCAGAACCTGAGCCATCTATCCAGTCACAGAAACCTATTCTCTTGTCTCCGTGTATGAATGGTACTTCTTAAAATAATCCATCACGTACTTAAGAGGTAAAGACAGGAAGATCAGGAATCAGAGATGATCCTCCACTACCTTGTCCCAGGCCAGCCTGGTCTACTTGAGACCCTACTTCAAAAGAAAAACTGAAATCACACAGGACAGACAGGACAGACTCTACTCCTTCCTTCAGGTTGATGGGTGAGGAGTGGGGAGAGAGTTCCGAGTCCAGCACACACAGAGCCTTGGAAGAGACAGCACTATGGCTGAGAGCACATGTTTTATTTTATTTCCCCCCATCCTGTCATTGAAGACCCCTCAAGTCTTTGTGTTGTGCTTACCCAGGAGTTAATCCCACGTGAGATAAACTTGGGGAAGCTTATGGCTCTGCTGGAGGTCTGGAAGGAATCCCTTCCCCAGGGGGCCTCTGACTGGTTCTCAAGATGAGATGTTTAAAACCTGATCCTTCTCAACACACCCAAGATCATTTGAATGAAAATTCCAATATCCAAGCCAAGGGGATAGGATGGCCCTTAATCCTTCAGTGGGGCAACCATTTGATCCCTGGAAGTGTGGAGGTGGGTATCAGATGTTCTGCAGAGCACAGGAGGTAGGAGGAGGAGGGACAAAGCCAGTTCTTGTTTTTAAGTTGGCCCATGAGTCTGGGAAGACCCTTCTGCCTGTCACCTGAAGATGATGCTGGTTGTCACCGAGGCTCACTGGCATCAAGTCCATTGTTGCTTCAGTGACACACAGTTTATTGATAAGGTTGGACACCAGCTTTTGCACTGTCAGAGATCTTCACGGAAGGCTGTGTTCTACCCGCCGGGCACCTTCCTACCATCCACCTGGCTCCTCATTGAAAAGCTGTGTTATGAAATAGAATGGAAAATGAAGAAAACAACTTAATGTGCTCAATTTTCTTAATCGTTTTTCTTTTCTGTCTGACTTCCTGACTCACAACCGGATGAAAGGTGCGGCTAACCAAATGTTTGTGTGTTCGGGGAAGCTCTGTGTCTCCTGTGTTAGAATTGTGTGCATTCCAAGTCACTCAAGATGTAGCAAACTTTGTCACTCATTCCCAGCTTGTAACCATGACAATTCCAGCTTCCTATCATACCACATTCTGGAAGTCCTTGGTGGCTGGCCTGGTCCATCTGCTGCCAGCCCTCAGCAAACCTGCCACTTTGACATTCTGTGACTCTGAGATCAATGGGTACATTTTCCTCATAATTGTCAGAACACTGGCCTCTCCCTGCTCAGTGTGTAATAGATTCCCATCTTCACAGGTAACATGGGCAGTTGACAGTCAGCCTATAGCTGTGAACTCATGCTATTTAGCAATGGTATGTTAGACACCGTGCCTGGACCCTTGATCCCTTCATGGTAAAACTGGCACAAAGAAGAGAGCAATAGGGAAGGTTGAACAGTTTGTGTCTGATGCTTCAGTTCCTTAACTCCAAAACCCCTTTTTGGGATACTACTATGGTTTGGATCATAAATACTCACCAATGGTGTTTCAGTCTGTGAGACCTATAGAGGTGGAACCCAGTAGAAGGAAGTTAGGTCATCATGGGTGCATTATTGAGTAGAATTTTAAGACCCTAGACCCAGATTCCTTCCTCTCCTCCATACCTCTCTCCTTTCTTGGCCACCATGAGGTAAGCATCTCCTCTCTCCATATATCACTGTTGCCTCTCAACATGAGCCAAAGAGTGGAGTCAAGCAACTATGGCTGAACACCAAACACATTATGATGGTTTGTATATGCTCAGCCCAGGGACTGGCACTATTAGATGGTGTGGCCTTGTTGGAGTAGGTGTGTCACTGTGGGTGTAAGCTTTAAGACCCTCATTCTAGCTGCCTGGAAGCCAGTATTTTGCTAGCAGCCTTCAGATGAAGATGTAGAACTCTTCAGTTCCTCCTGCCTGGATGTTGCCATGTTCCTGTCTTGATGATAATGGACTGAACCTCTGAACCTCTAAGCCAGCCTCAAATAAATGTTGTCCTTATAAGACTTGCTTTGGTCATGGTGTCTTTTCACAGCAGTAAAACCCTAAATAAGACACACATCCTTCTTTGTTAATTTACCTCCACCATTTTGACAAACTAAGAATGTTGACTACTGGGTCCCATTCTCAGGTTCCATGAGAGTAAATTATGACTTACTGTCTCTTCTTTGTAAGAGAAAGAAATAAGTCGAAGTCACCAAGACCTCTGAGACTCTGCCAGAAGGGCAAAAACATCAGACAGAAATCTGCAGCCCTCTCAACATTTAGGCAGATCTAAGTACCAAATGCTAAAGGTTACATCATCCTCTCTCATGCCCATAAAAGGGTAGATGACCTCTTTGTGCATCGGCTGCTGTTTCCAATGAAAACTAAGAAGAACATGGCTCACCCATCTTTATTCCTCTCTAAGTCGCTACAGACATCACTGCTGAGGACACTAGACACCTATATGATCAATGTATTGATATTTCTGCTCAACAAAGAAGCTGATGTTACACTTCTGCAAACAATGTCCCCTGTGCTCCCTCCCTTGGCCCAGCCTTGTCAGCTGCCCAGTATCTCAGCCCTCAGCCCAGTTCCACCCTCGAAAGAGTAAGGAGAAGAGACACCTGCCTTTGTTCTGTTCAAGGAGACAAGTCTAATATACATAAAGCCCAGTCCTCTAGCCAGCTAAGGGAAGCCAAAAGTGGCTCTAATCAGTTTTCAAACAGAATTTGTTTTGTTGCTCTTGACAACAATGATCTTACTTAATGTGATGGAGCAGAAATAACACCTGGCCTACAGCCTAGTCCTAATTCTTTTCATTTTAAGGTTTACTTCTTTTTTAGCTAGTCTTTTATATTCTGGGCCCACCAGGCTCCTTCTGCCAACTGCTAGAATCACAGGCCTGTGTTGCACTTCAGTTTCTGGGTCTAAAGGACCCAGAGCTTTGTGCATGCTAGGCAAGCCTTCCACCAGCTGAGCCAGCCCAGCCCAGCCTAACTTTACCCCGAATTCCAGCTTCTTGTCTGAGAGAGAGTGGGCTGAGGAAACAGGAGATTGAAATTATCTTATGAAAAGAATCCCTGACACTTTAATACACAACAAAGATATATGCACCACAATGTTCATAGCGGCTCTATTTATAATAGCCAGAAGCTGGAAGGAACCCAGATGTCCTTCAGAAGATGAATAGATACAAAAATTGTGGTACATATACACAATGGAGTACTACTCAGCCACCAGAAACAATGACTTAACCAAATTCTTAAGAAAATGGCTGCATCTAGAGAATATCATCCTGAGTGAGATAACCCAGTCACAAAAGAACAGACATAATATGCAGTCACTGATAGTGGGATGCTAACCCCAGAGGCTCGCACTGCCCCAGAAACAACTCACAGACTGTATGAAGTCCAAGAAATAAACAAAACAAAACAAAACAAAAAAAATATTTACAAAACAAGAAAACTTTAACTATTTCCATGTTACACTTTACTTTACATGTACTTTATGCTCATTGTAACTATTAAGTTTTCAAGGCATACTATCAAACCTTGAAAAAAATCAAGTACTGACTAAGAAATATATTCATAAAGTTTTATGTAAAAATTATGTTAAAATCTGAAAAATAAGTACTGACAAAAATGTATAATTTTAAGCAAAAAAATGTTTAAAATCTGTACATTTATCTTTGTTTTGTAAAATAAAGTTGTTTTTTTTTTTTTAAAAAAAATAATCCCTTTCATTCTGCCCTACACAATACTGCAGTAGAGGAGAGGGGAAACTGATGCTGTCCTGACAATACAGTGGCTCAGATCAAAACAAAGGAAGTGAGGAGCCCTTGGCTTAGCCAAAGACAGTATAGTGGCTATTTCTGATTGTCAACTTGACCATATCTGGAAAGAACCACAATCCAGAATTGGGAGGCCCACCTTTGATCTTGATCTTGAGGCATAGAGGCTAAGAGAATCTTAGGTAACTAAGGCAAGGAGATCTCTGAGCTCAAGGTTGTCTAGGACAAGCAAGTCCCAGATCCAGGTATGGCAGCACACACCTTTAATCTGGGACACACCTTCAGTTGGAGGCCTACCTACATAAGGACATTGGAACAAGGAAGGCTTGCTCTCTCTTGGCCTGCCTGCCTTCTGGGACTTTGTCTGCCTGCCTTGTGGGGCTCTGCCTGCTTGCCCTGTGGAACTGAGCATCTGCTAGATCCTTGGACTTCACAGCTGCTGCCGGCCATTGTTAAGGGATTGGACTACAAACTGTAAGTCACCAATAAATACCTTGCTATATAGAGAGTATTTATAAGTTCTGTGACTCTAGAGAACCCTGACTAATACAGACAGCCAGGTGCAGGATGCACTAAGAAATGTCAGAGCCTGGTTCCCATCCTAGTACCAGAAATTCTGATGGCAGTAGAGCCATGTTTCTCCAGTCTCTCTATAAATATGTGCAGCTTCTGTTCCATCTATCTCAAAGGTTTTGTGCTTGATAACATGACGAATATATATGAAGTTCTATTAAATAGCACTTGCAGATAGGGATTTTTATCCCCAGCTAAAAATCTATTTATAGTCATCTGATACCAGTGGTTCCCCAGCTGTGCTTTTGAATGCATTTCCATTCCTAGCTGTGAAGATTAACCTATATACTTCAATGCCAGCATGCTAAACCTATGTGCCTTAGAGAATGCAGCTGAGCCACCATATTGTAACCTGCAGCCTGTGATAGAGTCATGCTCCGTATTCTTCCCCAGAAGTGTGATACAGGGTGGAATGAAGAAGCTTCTCCTGGTGAAACAACGGCAATCCTTTCTTTTCTCAGCGGCTCCTCTTCAGAAAAGAAACTGGGCCCCGGGGCAAAAATAGGGCTGGGCTACAGGGAGGTGTTGTTGGGGGGGGGGGGTGGCTGGCTGCCGGAGGATGCACACGGGGCTCTCTGTCTGCTATTGATAATTTATGCTGAAACACTGAGACTAGGTGACTGCAGATATGGGGTCACATTTGAAACTCACGTCTTTATGAAAGCTACAGAAACAGGTCGAGAGTTTCCAGACACATAAAAGAAAGCAAACACTTAGAAGAAAGCATGACATTGGCCTTGTCCTCGCTGCACTTTGGAAGTGGAAGCAGGAAGATCGCGGGGTGCAAGATCATTCTTGACCACACAGCAAGCTGGTGGCCATCCTGTCTCAAAACAAAACAAAACAAAACGAGTCCAGCTAACTGCTGTATTTCTTCGGGGATTCATGTGACTCTCAAATCCTTAAAGTTCCAACGCCCAAACAACCCTTTAAGGAAAATGAATTCCACTGGTTTCACCTTTCTCTTGCCCCTTCCAGGAACTCAAGGGGGTGGGTTCACAGCGATGCTGAAAGGAAGGGCTGAGTACTGTTTAGTCCAGGCGCTCTACGGCCGCTGACGTCATGACGTCTACGCACAGAGAGAGCGAAGCGCTGAAGCTCAGCTGTCGGCCACTGAATCAACACTGTCTGGCTGTGCCTTCCAGAGAGCCTGAAAATTAGAGCCCTGATAAGATACCCAGGTAATTAATGAAGCAATTTCCCTCTCTGCTCACATGCCTGACTTTACTTTTTAGTATAAATTATTCTCTTAAGCTATGTGTATGCTCTCTCCTGTAATCTTTGAGAATTCCCCATAGAGCAAGAAGACCCACACCTTTACGTCTACATTTTTCAGTTTTTAGCTTGTACACACACATACACACACACGTATACTATCATGCACACATACATATCTGTATACACTTATACACATAGAGAGAGAAAAGCAAGTGTATACACACATAAGCAAAAACATACACAGATATACAAGCACACATATACATATATAAATGTACACATATATAAACAAACACATATACATGTACATAGTATGTATATATATACATTATTCATGCACACATACACAGACATACACATATACAAGTATATCCAAACACACATGTATACACATGCTAAGCATGCACATCAACATAGACACATACATGCACATACACATACACACATGCATCAGACACACGAGTGTACATGCAGCCACAAACACCTATAGGCATCCACACCGTGTAAATGCAGCCAGTGCTCTTGATTTTCCTTCCCCCCTGTAACATTTCTAATGATCATGTGACATTATATGCTGCTGATTGTTGGATTAAAAATATTCTTGTTCGACTTATGACTTCATGGCCAGCAGGGCAATCAGTGAGCTAGGAGTTCCGGAGTGAGCAAAGTTATTTAAGAGGCATTAAGAAGTACACTTGGCCTACCAACCCTTCAGCCATGAGTTCGATACTCTTTAAAACTAACATTTATCAGTGAACACATGTACAAAAAAGTCTGCACACAGTCCCTGAAAGAGCAATCACAGAAAGTATGGGGAGAGGATTCTAAGAGATAGAGGGGTGTGGTCAGTGATAGAGGGGTGTGGTCAGTGACAGGGATGTGGTCAGTGACAGAGGGGTGTGGTCGGAATGACACAGTCCATCTCTGCAACTGACTATAAGCCAGACAGCATTGTTTCCTAATGAGATCATAACTCAGCATACTGTCAGCAGGCCTTTGTCCCAGTCCCAGTTGTAAAGAAGGAGCCAACTCCATCTTAGCTTCAGGGTCTCATTGTGAACAAGCCTCAAAGCCAATCTAAACTATAGGGTTGAGCTCTATAATGTCCTAGCTGGAGCAGCTATCCTCCTGAGCCCAGGGTGTGTGCAAACATGATGTCAGTGCGGGATCTGTCTTCATCACCTTCCAGGCCCTCAGCCAGTATGGAACCAGCCAATTCACAACCTGCCGCTCACCACTCTGGCCCCCTACAAACTACCTAGTCTATGTCTGATTCTTAAAGCAGTGGCTAGACATGTTGTTGGTATCGAACCCATTGCTGAAGGATCTCACCTTTTCCCATCGAGGAACAGGGAGGATGCTGACAGACCATAGGGAAGGAGGAAGAAAAGGGATCCAGGAGCTCTCCATGGGTTTTCTCCTTGGTGTTGGGAAGCTGTCAGTGCACACTGAGAAAATGTTAACTATGGAATCAGAAATTAAAGTCTTGTCATTTGGGGATAAAGGGTACACAGTACCTCATAATTTATCTCAAGTTCATGTATCTAGAATAAACATTTTTAAGTTATTGATCTCAAGTTTTGAATTGCATCAAACTAAATTACTGCTTCTAAAGGGAAAAATACAACTTTTAGCATAAAATTTCAGAACTTTTCACCAAAATGGATAATTTTCTACCAAAAAGAAAAGTGGAACAGGAGCCAAGGTAAACTGATGGTTCTCTTTCAGACTTGAAAACATCAATATCAAGACTTTATCTGAATATGTGATTTCTACCAGACTCACAAAAATATTTACATGTTAAGCCTCTCCTGGCTCCAGATGATTCTAGGAGCTATTGCTTAATTCAGAGGCAGGGAAAGAAGATGCAGTTAACCTCATGCCAAACCTTCCAGATGTTTCAAGGACCTGCAGTCCCCCGTTCCCCTCCCTGTCCCTTAACTCATTTTCGCAATCTTTATTCTCCAACATTTACTCAGTACTTAATATTTAAATGTTGTTACTTTAAAAAAATTCATTTTTAAACCAATGAAACAAGGTAGAAATGTACTTGGCTTTCTATCCGTGAAAATAAAATCTGCTCTTGCTGAGAGGTGTAGAGTGAACAAACAGCCTCAGAATAAATCTTCTAGACTCCATCAAGGAAGCCGTCCCCCTCCGCATGGGCGCTGAAGGTATGCTGTGCTCCCACGGGAAGCAGATGGGTTACTGCTGGCTCATTTCATATTCAGAGGCCTTTATTAAATGCCTACTGGTTACTATGAGAGCATCCACAGAATAACCCATTTTACAGCGGGCAACTCATAGTCATCTGTCCCTTGTG
This sequence comes from Micromys minutus, assembly GCF_963924665.1. Classification (NCBI taxonomy): domain Eukaryota; kingdom Metazoa; phylum Chordata; class Mammalia; order Rodentia; family Muridae; genus Micromys; species Micromys minutus. Next base: position 36,526,954 of record NC_137984.1, on the reverse strand, counting down.
TTCCGGGAGCTAGTCATCTCAACAAATGTTCTGTAGGAAAAAACCATCATCAAACAGGAAATATATGTGGGCAGCAAGCAAGCTATTCTAGAGCTTTTTTCTTAAAGCACATGAATGATGTAAAGATATGAGTTGCAAGTTAGAGAATACAGTTATTTTTTAAATAATATCACATGGGGCTAGAGAGAAGCTGCCATGGTTAAGAGTACTTATGCTCTTGCAGGGAGGGCTTCTGGATTTGGTTCCTGGCACACCCATGGTAGCTCTGAACCACCTGTAATTCCTAGTTCTAGGATATCTGGTGCCCTGTTTTGGCTTCCATAAGCACCGGACATGTACACGTTATACATACTAGCATTCAGGCAATCACTCCTACCATAAAAGATAGATAGATAGATAGATAGATGGATGGATGGATGGATGGATGGATGGATGGATAGATAGATAGATAGATAGATAGATAGATAGATAGATAGATAGATGGGTGGGTGGGTGGGTGGGTGGGTGGGTGGGTGGGTGGGTGGGTGGGTGGATGGATGGATGGATGGATGGATGAATGGATGGACGGACGGACAGATGGATGGACGGGCAGATGGACAGGCAGACGAACAGATAAAAATAAATAACAGCAAATTTGTTATCTGGAAAACCAAGTTTTCTGAAAGAGATTCCCTGGATCACGGTGAAATCGGTGTAAGTGTCCCCTGATGACTCTGGCTGTGACACACCATACCACACATCTGTGGCATTAACAAATGGATATTATGCAATCCTACCATCATGGAATTTAATCCACTGAGAAGAGACTCTACCCCTGTATTGTAAGAAAGGCCAGGAGGACAGTTACTATCGGAGAGAAAAACACCATCACTTACCAGTGCACACAATCCCTTGGCTGAACACTGAAGGACACGTAGAAGCCTCGAGTCTACAAAGTGAAGATGGACTAATGAACATTCCAAAGCTTGTGGACCAAGCCAGGCTCAGAATCAGAATGAGCTGGTGACCCAAGGAGCCAGGTCCTGGGGTCCATGTGCCCCATGTACCCAGGATCTTGGGATCCTGGGCATTTCCACTGCAGGTGTATTTGTCACTTTCTCCTTGTTGTGAGAAAATACTTAATGAAAGCGACTTGGGGAAGGAAGGATTTATTCTGTCTGTAATTTGAGGGTCCAGTGCAGCATGCAGGAAAGGCACAGCGTCGGGAGTGTGAGGCGGCTGGTCACACAGCACCCCATAGTCAGGAAGCAGAGAGAAATGAACGCTCCTGCTCAGCTCACTTTCTCTATTTAGTCCAGAACTCCAGCCTCTGAGAAGGTGAATGAAGGCAAGTCTCTGCTCAGTTAAGCGTCTCTAGAAACACCCTCCCACACACATCCAGAGGCATGTTTTCAAATGACTCTAAATCCCATCCATTTGACAGTGAAGATCAATGGTCATCCTACATCCTGGGAAGAACCTGGAACGCAGAATTCTTCTAGTCACTGATCACCAGCACTAGGAAAAGCTAAGGAAACAGAACAGAATTATCTTAGGCTTTCTTACCCAGCTGCCCTCACTGTTAACATTAACAACGCAGCTTCATAAGAGAACACAAAGAACCTATATTGATAAAGACGTGAACTGTAATTCATGAAAAAGGGAGAAACATTAACAGCCAAAGAAGACTATGCCATCATGGGCATGAGCATAGGAATGCGACGACTTTCCTAGCTAAAAGCAATCCGGGAGCAGAGATGGGGTCACACCTCTCATGTACATTCTTCTCAGTGTACCCACATTGGTTTTAAGTGTCTTAGTTTCCTTTCCTGTTCATACCGGCTCACAGTTCAAGGGTATTATCATGGCAGGAAGTCAAGGAGCAGGAGCTCCTCTGTCACAGAGCGTTTACAATCCAAAAGCAGAGAGGGATGAACATATGCTGCTGCTCAGCTCCCCTTTTCTCCATTTATACAATCTAGAATCCTGGCCTAGGAATGGTGCCGCCCACATTGGGCGTGTATTCCCATCTTAAATAACATAATCAAGATGATTCCCAACAGGCACACCCAGAGGTCTATCTCTGGAGTGATAATAGATTTTGTCAAGTTGACAATTAGCACTAACCATAACATCTTGTAAAATGTTCTGATGCTATATGTCAAGGGATATAAGGTATCCCCTTCTCAACTGCAAGGCTTTGTTCCCAGCTGAGATATCATTGGATTGTGAGGGAGCTGTCTTGTCAATGAATTCATCAGCCCGTTAATCAGCTGATTTGGGACATTATGAGGTGGGGCCTGGCTGCAGAAAGTAGGTCACTGAAGGCATACGCCTATGAAGGGGGCATCATGTTCCTAGGTGCCATACCCCACTCTTTCTTACTCTTTCTAGTGCTTTCTGTTTCCTGGCCACCATAACTAATCAGTTTTCCTCTACTGTGTTCTTCCATATGATGTTTCTGGCTTGTCCTAGGCTGAAAGCAATGCAGCCAACCAACCATAGAAAGGGATCCTGGAAAGCATGAGCCAAAGTAAATCTTTCCTCCTTTAAATCAACCAAGCCGGACATTTTGTTAGAGTGACTGATGCAGACGCTTAAATACACTGTTTCTATTAATATATTCAAAGCTATGTTTATATTGAAATCTGTTCCAAAATCTACACATGGAAACTAGTCTCACACCTTTATATATGTTCTACATTCATGTACATAAAATAGATTAGCTGGACAATCGGAAAACATGACTGCAAAGATGTCTAAGACTTTATCTGAGAAGAGAAGGAAGAATAGAAACATGTCTCTGTGGTCTCAGAATACATGGCCCACTGTTCCAGTGAGACCTACACTGCAACGCTTTCAGTGTCCATTGACCTTGCTGACATTTCCTCCAGTTTTCAGTGAGGAGACTGAGATGTACGAAGGGTGAATCGCGGAGTTGCTGAGCTGGAATAACACAAAGGACAGGGTGACGGATGATGTGACCAGAGGCAGCAGAACCCAGACAATAAGAGGAAGCCTCTGATAAAGAGATAACTTGGGGTTGGCAACTGAGATCATGCAACAGGAGCAAAAGACAGCCCCAATGAAAATCTTATAGGGAAAGGAGATATTTGCTGAATTCTCTGCAATGTCCTTTGGAAAGCCTGTCCTCCCTTCTGACTTCCACATGGTAAGTGCAGAAGCATCATGAGGCGAAAGTGACTAGTAGCCATGACCAAAGCATGTTGATTTGCCAATGAAGATCTATAGAGAAGAAACAGCACTGTGCATTTATAAGGAACAGACACACAATATGACGCATGCTCCATATGCTCGTGATGATGGTCCCGTCTAAGAAGGTACTGTCATCCAAGGGTGGCTGCAGAAGAGACATGCTCCACTTGAAGCACTGACAGCCCGAGTGAAAAAAAGCACTTTGGAAAAGGGTTCCCACTCCCCCACATAGATTCACAATCAGCATGTCTTTCAGAAACTCTAGCCAGGAGGCCATTTATTTAATACTTTTTAGTCACAACTGACACCCTCCATGATCTCCTAGTTCTGAAAACATTGTATTTAGAAAGCATTTGTCTGTCTGTTGGTCTGATTGTTATATGGAACATGTTTTCCTGAGTATTACTATATGACATGATTTGCCACTTAATTCAAAATAAAATGCTATCAGCTGCAAGGGTAAAGTTCATAAAGTCATTATTTTTGCACCTAATGCAAAGGATACTGTCTTCATCATCTTAATTAGTCTCTGCTGATGTGTGATATTTCTAAGTGATTAGTGCAAATTTTTATTCCAAAAATCTCAGAATTCAGTCAGCAAATCTTTATGAGATGTCCAACTGGTCAGTGAGGTATAAAGAGGATTAAAGCCATAAATACAATTCATACAGAAACTTAGAACCTTACAACTTAGTCAGCATGTCCTCCAAAACTCTCATAGGCAAAGCATAATTGTTTATAGTTTTTTTAAATACTTACGTTTGTTTTATGTACATGCATGTTCTGCCTGTGTGTATGCATGCACGACGAGCATGCAGTGCCCACTGGAGGTCCTGGCTGCTGTGAAGTGTCTTGTGGTGCTGAGGATGGAATCTGAATCCTCTGTAAGAGTAGCCAGAGCTCGAAACTGATGATGCTGCTCCCAGGCCCCTCAGGAATCGATTTTCTAAATAAATTAGTGACCTGCTTTTTCTGTCTCTAAAGGGTGACTGTTACCCTTTTTTAAAGAAAACACTTAACCATCTTAAAAAATCTAGCCTATAATAAGACTTCTATTTCTATGACAACAGTAAAAATTATGCCTGATATTTTTACTTTTTTCTTTCTAAAGGTAGCAATGATCTAAGTTTCTGAGGGGAGAAAGCAATCACAGAAACGCTTGCTATTTTGCTTTTTTTTTCTTTTTCTTTTTAAGTGAAAATGTTACATTGTCCGGTCACAGTTTCCATGGTGTGAAGAGCCCACTGGCTGGTATGTTGCACACTGGCTGAAGGACTCGAGCCTTTAAACCCACTGACTACATAATGGAAATATCTGTTTCTTCTTTCGGAAAAGAAACCACCACCCTGTGATTAAAACTCCCCACAGTTGTTCTTAAAGAGCTTTAACTGTTTTCAGAAAACATTTTTTTTTCTATTTTTACCAGAAACAGTCCTCTCCACACAAACACGGTGCCAGGCTCCAGGAGGAGATGAGTGAGTGACAGAGAATAGTCAGCCATCTTCTCCCCCGCTTCCTCCTCTCTGTCAAGGACAGGCGTGGGTTGCTTTGAAGATTTCTAGTCTTTCCACAGTGACCTCCTTTTCAGCTGTGGCTTCCCTCAAAGGAACACATTGCCCAACACATTCTCTCAGCCTGTAGTATTTGTAGGATACTGAATTCTTAGCCACTCTGGTGGCAGTAGGAGAATCATGAGTTCACAGACAGCCTAGACTAGTAAGACCCTGAGGGTGAGAGCCTGGGAAGGGAAGCAGAAAGAATGAGGGGGAAGAGACCCAAGAATCCCCAGATGGCTACAAATCAAACTTCTAAAGGCAGAAGAATCCAAGTCTAATGTCCAAAGCAAGCAAGGGGACCTGTACCTGGATCAGGAGCACGTTCCTCTTCTTTGCATCTTGCTGGGACTGGTCTGATGATACCTGTCCCAGAATGCTTTGCTGTTACTGTTAAACTTAAAGACGTGAGGAGGAAGACCACTGGCCCAAATCTTCATAGCCAAATTATTTGAAGCAAGCATTTTCATTCTTGTACACAGGTGCCCAGATTTAGGCACAAGGAAGACAGGGTTTTTATAGCTCAGACATAGGGAGATGGGCAAAGTAAGCAAGATCACAGAAGCAGAACACAAGCTTACATCAGTCATAATGACCTCCTGGAACAGGGACGTGATTGCATCCGGGCCCTAACAAGGTTGTCATAACAGCAGGTAGTCATAACAACCTTTTGAAACAAAGGTAGGGGTCACAAGATGGTTAGAACTTTTTGGGAAAAAAAAAAAGACATGGTTGCTATTTTCTGAAACAGGAATTATATACAGAACCATTTGTAGTTAAGGTCACAAGTGGGGCATAGCATAGCCCAGTCCTTAAGAAACAGAGATTTATACACAAACAAGAGTGAGTGGAGTTGCCTTTACTATCTGATGGTTTTCAAGCATACGATGGAGGCAGACTGGTTCATCAGTGGCTGGGATAAAACACTGACCAGAAGCAGCCTGGGGGAGGAAAGGGTTTATTTGGCTTACAGGTTACAATCCATCATCCAGGGAGCCATGGGAGGAACCGAAACAGTGGCCATGAGAAAAGGCTGCTTACTGGCCTGCTCCCTTGCTGGCTCACTTGGCTTCCTATTATCATTCTTTTCTTTCCTTCTTTCTTTCCTTCCTTCTTTCTTTTCGTTCTTATTTCTTCCTTTTTCCCTCTCTTTTTGTTGTTCTTTGGGGCTTTTCTTTGCTTGTTTTTTGGGGTTTTGTGTTGTTTTGGTTTGGTTTGGGGGGGGTTCTCTGTATAGCCCTTGGCTGTCCTAGAACTCCCTTTGTAGAACAGGCTGGCCTCAAACTCAGAGATCCACCTGTCTCTGCCTCCCAAGTGCTAGAATTAAAGTGGGGTTAGAGGCCTGTGTCACCTCCACTTGGCTCAGCTTCCTTTCTTACAAAGTTCTGGCCCACCTGCCTAGTAATGGTGGGGCCCCTACAGACATATCTACAGGCCAAACTGATGAAGGCAGTTCCTCCATCCAGGGTGCCTCTTCCCAGGTGTGCCAGGTTGACAACCATGGTTAACTATGCCATTCATGCTGAATCAGATCTTTTCGACCATTGACCTATACTGTGGAAACACTCACAGACACCCCTAATTCACTAGATATTTCTTCACCCAGGCAAGGTAACACCCAAAATTAGCTGTCAGGAAGAGGTTAGATATTGTACGAGTCCCATCATGTGATATTTTGAAAGAGAAAAACTGAGGCTTGGCATCAGTGAATGGTGTCTGGAACCTGAGAGCTGGAAAGATGCCTAAATAGAGAAGATGTTGAAGACAAGGGCTGATCAATTGACACTACCATGGACCCCTACTGGTATACTCTTGTCCAAAGCTATAGACCATAGGCCACACATAGTAGGCCACGGTGGCTCCCCAACTGTAAGAAATGGACCATCTCTGGAATTAGGAGGATAATGTTGAGACAGGTTATATGTGAGTATGGATGTGATAGGAAAATCTATGCCTTTATTTCAGTTCAGGTGTGAACTATGAATCTGCTATTTTTTTAAAGTCTACTTTTTAATAAAATGTAAACATTCAAAAAGGCCGCCTCAAATTCTGCTAGCCATGGGTTGATCTACAGACACAGTTCCTGTCCTAACTAAAACATTTCAGATATAGTAGCCATTTGGATGGATGGAAAGGGATTTGTACTAATAAACAACTCGGGGATGGAGAGATAGTGTAGAGCTTTGAAATGCTTGAAAGGCAAGCACTGAAACCTGAATTCAATCCCAGAATTCAAGCTCAGGGAAGGGGGAGCAAGCGTGGGGGCTGGAGAGATAGCTCAGTAGTAAAAGGCTCTGGCTCTTTTTCCAGAGGAGCTGGGTTCAATTTCAGGTACCCACATGGTAGCTCACAACTGTCTGTAACTCCGGTTCAAGGGTATTTGACACCCTCATATCAAGGGTATCTGACAGCTTCACATAGACATAAATGCAGGCAACACACCAGTTCACATAAAATAAAATTGAAAAAAAAATATACACGAAGGCTTACACTTGCAATCCCCAAACTGGGGAGGCAGAGGCAGGAGGATCCTTGGTGATCCCTGGATCTAATTTGGCTAGATCAAAGCCAATGAGAGATCATGTGTTAAAACAAAAAAAAAGTGGGTGGTACCTGAGGAATGACACCTTTCACATGCTCACACACCCCCAGGGGAAAGACTTCTGTCTCCTTCCCATTGGGTCCTCCCCCTCTGTGTTAGTTAATGTTCTTGACACTATGACAGGAGCAACTTAAGGGAGGAGGGGTTTATGTTAGTTTAAAGTTTCTGATTACAGTCTATTATGGCCAAGAAAGAGACTTAGAGACTGAGGTGGTGGTAGTAGGTGGTGGTGGGTGGTGGTGGTAGTGGGTGGTGGTGGGTGGTGGTAGTGGGTGGTGGTGGATGGTGGTGGGTGGTGGTGGGTGGTGGTAGGTGGTAATGGTGATGGGTAGTAGTGGGTGGTGGTGGTGGTGGTGGGTGGTAGTGGGTGGTGGTGGTGGGTGGTGGTGGGTGGTGGTGGGTGGTGGTGGTAGTGGGTGATGGTGGTGAGTGGTGGTGGTGGTGGGTGGTGGTGGTAGTGGTGGTGATAGTAGCTTGCAGGGCAGTTTACTCACTTCTTGGTAGATCTGGAAGCAAGAGAGCTAAGGGCTGAAGAGTGCTAGGCTATGACCCACAAAGATCCAACAGAGTGCTGACTAGTGGAGACAACACATGAGGCTGTTAGGACAGTCCCCATTCAAAGCACTCAAAGCCTGGTCTCAGGAATCCCCACCAAGTCTCATCTGAGGCAAGTGAGCTGCAGCCTAAACACCAAAGAGTCTTTTGTCCTATGACTGCCCTTAATATTAAGTATTAACATTAATACTTAATAATGGGCCCTTTTACTTTTAAGAACCCTATTGGGAATCTCAAAGGATTTTCACCTACATGAAGAGTTAATCTAGGCTTGGAGATGGCTCCATTGACAAAGTACTTGCCATAAAAGCGTGAGGTCCTGAGGTTGATTTTGTGAGAAATCTTTCTCAGTTGAAGTTCACTTCTCCCGTATCACTTCAGCTTGTGTCAAGTGACACAAAACCAGCTGACACACATCCATACACATAAAAATAAATTTAAAAATTGAAAGAAAAAAAAGACTATGGTGGATAAGCATCTTAGGGACAACACCTAAGGTTGACCTCTGACCTCTGTACATGTTTGCACATACATGAAAATGTATGTGGGTGCTCGCATTAACATGCACATATGCATGTAAGTGCATGCATGCACACACATAAACACACACACACACACAAACACAAACACACACACACACACACACAAAGGATTGGGGGACATTCAATTCATGTCTATACACTAAACATTCCAATCTGTGTGTATAAGACTAGGGCTCAGATAAACAAGAGGTCCTTTTGACCTTATTTAGTTAGTGTTGGACGAGACGAAATATGAGGAAGTAACTTGAAGAGGGGGAAAGTTGAGGATGGCAATAAACTCATCTTATAGGGTACAGCTCGTGCTTCTATTTGTCTCTTTGCAGAGAGTGTGAAAGGATCACCTAATCAGGTTTGCAATTAATTATTTAGAAGCTGCCTAGATAAAGCTTCACTCACCGAATCAAATCCAGCAAGTCCAGGCCTTGGAGCCACTCCCTGCTGCAGCTTCTTCCCTACGTGAGAAAGAGCCAACGTGTTAGTCTAGATTCTATGGGATACGAAACTCAGGCTAAGGCAGGAACTGATTGTCATGCCATTAGAGGCACACTTTAACCTGTAGTTAGCAGCCTGTCCGATGCCTCAGTCTAGTGGCCAGTAATAGCACCCCATTAGCACCTCATTAGCCAGAGGCTTGCTGGAGAGTCCTAGGCCAAAAGGATTGTGGCTGAGGGTTCCTCTATTCTCTTACCAGCCTCAGTTGTCAGTGAGTCTTTGAAATAAAAGGCGTCTGAGGTCTGAGTTGGCATTTCCATTGGACACAGTAGCATAGTCTAGGAGCACCTGGGCAAAACACATGCCCCTAAAGTCTATAGCTGACCTCGGCAATCTCTTGGTCTTGTCTGTTTTCTCTAGGCTAGCATTGCTGCTGTCTGTGAGCCACTTGATCCAGGAATTCATGCCACTGTTCTGGCCTGCCAAGGGCACTGAGATGACCATGCCATGGCTTAAAATCCCTCTTGGTCAGTGAGATGGCTCAATTGGTAAAGACACTTGCCATGCAACCTTGGTGACCTGAGTTCAGTACTTAGAACCTACATACACACAGAGAAGGAGAAAACTGACTCTACATAATTGTCCTCTGACCTCCTCGGGTGCATACACACACACCTGCTCTCCTGCAAACATCATAAACACAGGCACACCCACAGTTTTTAAACATTTTGTTCACACAGGAGCAGCACCTTCTCTAAGATAATTGTAGCTTGGCCTGCACGTGTCCTTTGATCACATGAGACCTGAGCCCTCTGCGGGTGTCTCCGAAGACTCAGCAGGCAATCAGTCAAACACTAATCGACATAAATCTTGCATAGCCAGGAGTCTCAGAAACTTCAGAGCTGTTATCTGAATGGAACAGCCAAGGGCTGGCTCTAACACACATAGGTAGGAAAGAGAGGGGTTCTTTTTCTTTTCCTATTTGTTAGTGAGTGTGTGTGCATATGAGTGCACATAGATATGTATGCAGGGTACGGCGTATAGAATGCCTCAGATGTCAGTTTTCATTGTATTTTTGAGATGGTCTTGCACGAGCCTGAAATTATACCAAGGAGGCCATGCCACAGAGCTTTCAGGGATCTATCTGCCTGTCTCCAGCATCCACAGCATGTGCGTGCACACATGCTTGCACGGAGAATCTGGGTATGCTGCTGGGCTGCAAAGGCAATTTTATCTTGGATCTGTTGAGTAGTCTGTGTTCTGGGCTGTCAAGTTTCCATTCTGACCCATCCCATGAGATCTACTGTGGAATGTGTGCATGTGTAACACAGCTGAAAGCCAAGTTGCAGATTTTGGAGTTTAGATTTCAGACCATGGATGCTCAAGTTGATTTTCAGTGGTGTTAGTAAAGATGAAAATGAGGCCATGAAGAGAGAAGACATACATCTCAGAATTCAGTCCCTTACCTGTGAGCTGAGCAGGTTCCTTGTGTATCGGGCAGAGCGTCAGTTACCAGAAGAACCTTTTGCTAATTGTTGGTCCCTTGGTTGGGATGCCCTGAGGTGCTTGTTTTCTTCTGCATTTTTAGCATTGTTTCCATCCCATGTTGAGTAACCAAACAGTAGATCCCTTGGGTTGGTGAGATGGCATATCAGCTAAGGATGCTTGCCACCAAGCCTGATAATCTGGGACCCACATGATAGGACAGAGATGCCTTCTGAAAATGTGTTCTCTAAACTCTACATGTGCACTGTGGCAAAAATTCTCTCTTGTACACACACACACACACACACAAAACAGGAAGTGTAAAAATAAGTAAGTAAATAAAGACTGTACTAATTGGTAGCATTCTCACAACTTAATGTATCAGGATTGGCAAACAAACATATGAAAGCCATCTTTTGAGACAAGATCTTTTGTAGCCAGAGTGTTCTCAAACTTTGTATGTAGCCAAAAATGACTCCTGCCTCCACCTCTTCAGTGCTGGGATTCCATGCATGTATCTCTATGCCCAGCTTATATGGTACTGGGATTGAACTCAGGACTTTGTGTTCACTAGGCCGATACTCTACTCACTGAGCTCCAGGCTTAGACCCTATAAGCACACTTGACCTTGACCGTGTGTAAGACAGACAGACGCATCTGCATGAATAGTCTCGGAGCACAGATGATGTCGGCTCTGGGCTGAAGAGTAATGAGAACTTTCTGCCTTTGCTGTTCTGTAGGTCTCAGGGTGAAGAAACTGAGACTCTGTCTCTCTATATAGCTCAGGCTAATCTAGAACTCACTATGCAGCTGAGGCTAGCCTCAGATTACTACAGTAATATTGTGGTGTCGGCCTTTTGAGTGCTGGTATTATAGACGTATGCCACCATTACTAGTGTCAACATTTGCTGTCAATGCAATATTTACATTTGTCAGGTGATGTGTTAATAAAGGTTGCATGAATAATCAACTTGAGTTGTTTGGTTTTTTGTTGTTGTTGTTGTTGTTGTTTTTGGGTTTTTTTTTTTTTTTTTTTTTTTTTTTGAGTTTTTTGAGACAGGCTTTTTCTGTGCAACTTTGGCCTGAGTAAGTGTCCTGAAACTCACTCTTTAAAACAGGCTGGCCTGGAACTCAGAGATCCTCCTGCCTCTGCCTCCCAAGCGATGGGATTAAAGTCATGTGCTATGACTGCCCAGTTAATGACCAATTTGCAATCTTGCAAAATATGCAAGTAAACCCTAGAGAAGAAGTATGTGCCAGCTCAAAATGCATTTAATTCAGCTGCCTGCAGCTCTTCAGCAAGTTCATCTGCCTCCTATGTTTGCCATTCCCAGTGGCCAGCATGCAGGAACACACTACCTACACATAAGCAATACCCTGTGTGCACCATGATCTCCCTCAATGTATCAATCACTATCTATGTCAAAGATCAAGAGCATCATCCATTGAGGCTGGCACACAAGGATCACAGTATCTTTCTAGTCCCCCACTGGGGTAGCTGTACTGTGTTGCCATGGTTACAAATGTAGCTGCTGTGCAGTTTCACTGAACATGATCCTTCTACTTGCCTTTCACTCTTGCATATTATTATTATTATTATTATTATTATTATTATTATTATTATTATTAATCATTATTATCACTTCAAAGATATGACAAACTTTCTCATCTCTCTAGCCAGCAATTTGTTCTTGGTTTTGAGTTTAAACATTTTTCATTTAAGAAGCCCCGCTCCTTCATTTCACGCAATGCCTTTGACACACAATTTTTAAAAAGAGCTCCTTAAAAAAAAAAAAAAAAAAAAGCATGGAAGAGCCCAAAATGAATGTGCCTCACAAACCAGAGTGAGCATGGAGAAAGCATCCCTGTGCTGAGAACTGGCTGATCTGATGCTGGCCAGTATTCACAGAACACAATCCTTTACTATCCATGCTGAGCACACCACATGTGCTGCTCTGTGATAAGAAAGAAAGGGCTCTCTGCACGTCTCCCATGGAAATGGAAGAGTCAATTCTCAGGAAGGAAAAGCCAGCAGGCTATTTCAAAGTCATAATTATTCCCCATTTCTCAACCAATTGTGAGAAAGAGGAGGAAAAATCCCCACCAAGTTTCTGTTTGCTGAAAGAAACCATGTCTCAGAAAGAGTGTGGGAGCAGAGGGACAGATGGGTGGCCAACAGGCTGGGGTGTCTCATCTTTACACAGATTCGCTACTAAAACATAAAGGTACACCTGGAATAGATATGATGTGGACATATTTGAACAAGAGTCCATTTTCCATCGTGTCCTTCAAAATGTATTTTCTAGATGAGAGAAAAAATCCATGAAGCACAACAAGAGGAAATAATTTTTTGTTTCTGGGGACAAAAATAGAGACTGACTCAAACTCATTTGGTGTGCAGGTACCAGGCCAAAATACAGCTCAGTTAAGAACACTTGCCTAGCATGAGCAAGGATAGAAGTTCGACCCCAAACTATATAAAGTAGTTGTGCTAGGGCATACCTGTAATCCCAGAATTCCAAAGGTTGAGGGTAGAGGGAGGAGCTTGAGTTTAAGGCCAGCCTGGCATGCGTGAGACCTTTATCAGGCCACAGTACATGACCCCCAAGGAGAAATATGAGGTGAACCATGACAAGTCTTGTCCCTAAGGGAGGTAGCTGGTTCTAGAATAACAAAGACTCCATCTAGATTTTTACTGAAGAGCTTCTTAATAATGAAATCTTTCTACAAATAATCTTCTCTGGCAACATGGTCACGTCTGAGAAGCAGGACAGATGGCCACAGACTGTAGAAGGTTCTGGTAAAGAATGTTTCTCTTTGTGATTAAGAAATGAGGTCACTTTGAAAAAAGTAAATGTCCTGAAACTGGGCTATTGAATGAACAAGGAGGTATGGTTTTTTGGAGCCTCCGGGTTGGGGTGGGGTGGGGTAGGGTGGGGTGGGGTGGGGTGGGGTGGGGTGGGGTGGGGGTCCTCTAAATTAATCTTTCTATCTGCTTCCAGAGAACTCATTCACAAGTTGACACTTTTATGCAAAGAACATCCTGGGGTTGACTGTGACAGGCAGGTGGCATTGCCAGCAATTTAGCAGCAGGCCATCAACCTGTGGGAAAGAGTCTGTGTGCTGGTCTGTGGGCCCTTTGCTAAGCCCTGCAACCTCTCTCCACCCTCCACCTCCCAAATTTGGAAGCTTGGGGATAAGGGGAAAAAAAGAAAGGCAATGTAAAGTGTGAGAAGAAAGTAGTACAGCATGGAAAATAAAAGACAAAAGCAGATGGGATGTGCCAGCCAGCCATCTGCACAGCTGAAGGCTTCCTCAGCATAGAAAAAAAGAAAAAGAAAAAGAAAAAAAGGGGCCCCACTGTTCCTGAATCAATTGTTTCCTATTCACAGGCTCACTGTACAGGGCTAAATTCAAAATGGCTCTTGGGAAATGCTTGCCAATCCTGTGGTCTCCGTGTAGGCCTTATTTTTCCTTTTCTTTTTAAGGCTAGAGGATGCAAGTATGTATCCACGCTGTAAACCTGCCAGCACTCACTGGAATGAGTCAAAGGGACCTGGCATTAAATCACAGAGATTTGAGCTGCTAATAAATGCAGCAGGCCCCATCCATTGTTGATTAATTCTGACTGGAATCTAAACAGCAAACAACAAACCCTCCTCTGAACGGCTCTGGTACCCATTAGCTTGATGTGTTTATTAGACAAGGCTGTGTTCCTTGGGCTTATTAACAACGGATTAAAAAAACTGCAAACAAATCTAGGTTTCTTATTATGATTTAAGTGTGGGTACCACGTACTAACGTTCTTAGGGTTTGACAGTAAAGACAAGCAAAGCTAAAACTTACCAACATGGTAAATTAAGGTCTTGGTAGGAGGCTTGAAGAGTTATTGTCAATGCCCAACTTCCAGCACTCAGACAAAATCATCAAGATTACAGTTCAATTTGGTAAGTTTAGAGTTGCTACTTTTTTAGATGTATTTTATGTGTGAGGGTGTCTGTATAGTCAAGCACATGCATGCTTGATGCCCTTGGAGGTCAGAAGAAGGTATTGGATTCCCCTGAAACTGGAGGTACTAATAGTTGAAGCCACCATGTAGCTGCTGGGAACTGAAGTTGAGCCCTCTGTAAGAACAGCCAGTGCTCTGAACCACTAAGCCATCTCACTATCCCCTAGACTTGCCACTTACGAAGCAAAAACCAACAAAACAGAAACTACCCTCCATTCTTGAGCAGGCATGTAAGCATAGGCTGGGAGGTAAACTCTTTGCAAATAATACAATCTATTGCCCATGTTTAAAGATTATATGAGGCTAGCCAACTGTTTGCACTTCATTAGAGTCACCACAAATCAGAGTTCCCACAGAACAGTTTCAAGTGGAATGGCCATGTGCCAATGGGCTCCTAAAGGCTGGCAGGAGCTATGTGCATCCCAATGGGTCTCCTAGAAATGTAGGTTTCAAATGACACAGAAAACCAGAGATGCAGAAGCGCATGTGTAATCCCAGGAAAATTGTCATAAAAGTTACCGGCCTTAACCCAAGCTACCTAAAGACCATAACCTTTTATTTCTGACTTAAAGATCATCATAACCAGTAACTATCTGTTACAGCTATGTAAATTTCATATGTCCTGGGATTTTAAACACTTTTAAAGGAATGTCTGAAGAGAGAAACTGTTCTTGTTTTGGCCAACTAGGAAACTTCTCATCAAACCTGGAGGCTTAGGAGATTCATGGGTCCAGTGAGGTGACATCTTGATAAATGCCTTCCCAGGCCCAGGTGCACAACCACACCCACCCCTGCAGCCCAGAGCTGTGAGTTCAGCATGGAGGTGCTCCCCAGAGCTCCTCCCAGCCCAGAGGTGTAACTTTAGCATGGAGGTACTTCCCAGAACTCCACATACCACCACAGAGCAACTCAGTGGCTCTGAAGTTAGCCCATTCCCTCCTCTAATCCTAAGCCATGTCTGGTTTTGTAGCATGTAAACTACTTGGCTTTTGTTCCTACTTTTGTTCCCCCCCACCCCACCCTACCCCACCTCCCCACCCCCCCCCCCCACCCCAGCTTCCAGGAAAGCATGCAAACATTGATAGTGAGGGTAAGAAGACAAGAAGAGCTTTTTATAATTTGATTGATCTGCTCCACACAAAGATTTCTGCAACTACAGTGATGTTCATAGTCCTAACTATGACTCCTAAGCCGAGAAGGGTGTTTGTTTTTTATGATGTCTGTTAGCTTTTTGTCACTGTGATGAAACAGAGAGGGACAAGTGGAGAAGAGGAAAGATTTGGTTTGGTCCTTGGTTTCAGGGCTTTGGCCGTGGGCAGGTGGCTCTTGCATCTGCACTGAAGCAAGACCTCTTAGTGGCAGAGGGACAAAGGGTCAAGAGCAGGACATCTCATAATGACCTGCTTCTTCCCACTAGGCCCAACTCATCAAATCCATTGATGAAGTTATAATCTGGTCACTTCTAAATAGTGCCACCAGCCAGAGACCAACTCTTTGTAATATGTGTCTTTAGAGTGACATTTAATATATAAAATATAACAGAAAATCTGTAAATAAGTCTCTGTTATTAAAAGAGCATTATAGTTTTTAAAAAGCAGATTATATGAAATATATAGTATCATATCTTACATGGCAAAGATGCCCACAACTTCATTTTAAAAGTTCATTCCAAAATTATAGACCATCATTTAAAGTTACCACGAAAACTTCTATTCTAAAAAAAGCTGGATAACCCAATAGAAATAGAATTAATAAATGCATGCCATCTGTCAAAATTAAGTCATGATGATGTAAATAACTTAAACAGACCAACTCAAGCAGTGAGATAGAAGCTGTCACTAAACCCTCAACTCAAAAAAATAAAAGCTCAGGATCGACAGATTCACTGCTCATCCTATCAAGCTGTGAAGACCTCAGCCCAGTTCTTCATAGCTCATTCTGTGAGGCCAGGATTCCTCTAATACCAAACCAGGGAGAGACAGCAGCAGAGATGTGGAGACAGAGAGACAGAGAGACAGAGAGAGCTCCAAACCATTTTCTTTGATGAACATAAATGCATATTTTTAAACAATATACTTGAAAACAGAATTCAGGAATACATTAAGAAGATTATACATTAATACCAAGCGGGCTTCATTCCAGAAAGGCAAGGCTGGCTCAATATATATAAATCAACAAAGGTGATAAAGCATACGAATAAACTTAAGAGCAGAAACCACAGAGGTATTCTAAATCAGCACTGAAAGGATACTTGACAAAGCACATTATTTCTCCATGATAAAAGTCCTGGGGCCTTTAGAAAAACACCTGTCAACATTCAATCAAATGAAGGCAAACTGAGAGCATTCCTCCAAAATGAAGAACAAGACAAAGACCTGTGACCTTTCTGTTCTTTTTCACCATTCCACTCGGGCCTTGGCAGTTAGACGTCTGAGAGGCAGAGAGAGAAGGGATAGCAATGCAATGGGAAGAAGTCCAACTATCTCTGCAGATGACAGGAGTCTTACGTTATAAAAGCCAACTGAGTATAGTAGAAAACTCTTGAATGTGATAAACACAGTAAAGTTGCAGGATACAAAATCAAATTTTAAAAGTAGCTTTCATTTATAGCAACTGTGTACTTTCAGAGAAAGAAATCAGAAAAAAAATTTTTTCACTCAAAATGGCTCCAGAAAAACTAATAATTTAAGATTATATCTAGGGGATCGAGAGATGGCCCAGTGGTTAGGAGCACTTGAGGGCTCTTCCAAAAGTCTTGAGTTCAGTTTTCACATGGTAGCTCACAATCACCTATAATGGAATCTGATTCTGCATTCTGATGTGCATAAAGGCAGAGCACTTATGTACACAAAATATATGAATAAAGAAATTTGAAAAAAGATTACATAAAATCAATTTTTAAAAAGAATATATATAACTAAAGAAGTGAAATGAAGCCACAGGAGAACCTAGGAAGATAAAAAGATGTTCTATGCTCATAGGCTGGAAAAATTAATCCTGTGAAAATGATCATACTACCCAAACCAATTTACATATTTAGTGCCATTCCTATCAAATTTCCAATGTCATGTTTCACAGACTTCAAATATATATATATATATATATATATATATATACATACACACACACACACACACATAGTTTCACTTAGAACCACAAAAGACCATGACTAGTCAAAGCAATCCTAAGAAAAACACAGCTGGAGATGTTACAAGACAGAACTTAAAATTCTACTACAGAGCTGTAGAGAGAAAGACAGCCTGTCGCTGGTGTAAAACGCTCAGAAAAAGCAGGGGAGTAGAAGAGAAG
This sequence comes from Micromys minutus, assembly GCF_963924665.1. Lineage (NCBI taxonomy): Eukaryota > Metazoa > Chordata > Mammalia > Rodentia > Muridae > Micromys > Micromys minutus. The sequence goes on along the minus strand of NC_137984.1, from coordinate 36,509,272 downwards.
ATCTGAAAAGAAAATGACAACACTCTGCCCAGTTAATTTGTGAGAAAGCAAAACATACATGAAGCAAAGAGGATAGTTTATCCAACAAATGGTCTTGAGAATACTTGATTTCTACCTGAGAAGGATAAAATAAGACTCTAAATTAAGGGGTAGACTACCTTAATTTGAAATCAGAAATGCTAAAACCTCTAGAAGAAAGCACAGCAAATGTTCTCGAAGCTATCAGGAATAATGAGGGACATTTCAGATAGACCTACCAACAACACAGAAACCAATCTCAAATATCAACAAACAGGATTTCATAGAAATCAAATGTTTCTGTACGAGCTCATATCAAAAATTTACAAAGAATTATGGAAATGAAATACCATAGAAAGAAAACCGTCAATCAATAAATGGGCAAATGAACTGAGTGGGCAGTTTTCAGAGAGACACAAATGACCAATAACTATTTTTAAAGTGCCCTCTATGTTTGAGAGAAGACCAAACTACTTAGAAGTCTCTCTGTCTCTGTCCCTCTCTCCCTCTCCCTTCCTCCACCCCTCCCACCACACACATACACACAACCATGAGGAAGAAGAGAAAGTAAGGGTGGAAGTGGGAGGGTTCTCTTACTAGATTCCATCTTGAATATTTCCTTCAACTTAGCTGAAGTGATACCACAATCAGAGGCTTGCAGTCATAAAGACCTGAGTTTATTCCCCCCAGAATCCACATTTAAAAATATTTAATTAAAAAGAAACAAAGTACAAGCATAGTGGAGCACACATATAATCCCAACACCAGAGACAGAGATCTCTGAGGCCCAACTAGACTGCTTGATAAGTTCCAGGCCAGTGTGAGACCTTGTCACAAAAACCAACCAACAAACAAAGTAGATGATAACCGACAGTGATATCTGAGATTGACCTATGTCTCCCACATGCAGATGACATGGGAAAACATGGACCCTGACACCAGTCTCCATCATGTTCCCAAAGCACAAGACTGCAGACTAAGTCTTCAATGCTTAGGCCTCTGGAAAAGACTTGAGGTCCAACCCACAGTATTGTTCCTATTGTGGTGCTATCTCAATAATCACTAATCAATAATCCCAATAATCACTGTAGACTGTAACAGCACATACCCCAGACAGATTACAGTCAGTAACAAGATGCAATTATCGGTTATATTCTTTTGCCGTTGCCATGGAAGTAAAGTCCAGTATTTTCCTCACAGTGAGTGTCCCTGGGGAAGAGGCTGTGTTCTGCTGGAAAAGCCTCTGGTAAATATATTCCCTGTGAGAACAGGAAAAGTACAGTACCTATAATGGAAATAAAAGTAAAAGAGGAGAGTCAAACAGTTAATAAAGCTGTGAGAAAAGTTGAAGCTCTTTAATAAAGATAAATTTGGTTCTAATGAAAACAGGAGGCCTCTGGCAGCTATTTTGGCAAAGCCTTGTCAAATGCTGGTGCATGGATTGGTAGACTGATATCCCCACTCCCTGAGCTCCTTTGGACCAAAATGTAAATTAACACAGCCTTATGCCCATTAGAAGAAAACATACTACTGTTATTCTGTGAAACAACAATAGCCAGAAGACAAATACTAATGGCATGTTGTTTCTCTGGTAGATGGGAGCATCATTTAACCCTCAGAGACACTGCTTCCTGATACCCACAGTTGAACAACATACAGAGAGTGAGAGGCTTTGGAGCACTCAGCCCTAAATGCGATGTCTTTAGCAAAATCTTCCCCACAAGGATCTGAGGTCTTTGAGGAAGAAGGGGGCAGGGAGATCATATGAGCCAGAGGTGGTGGATGACTCCAGTCTGTTTCATATGCAGCAGGAATGATGTACACATGAACTCATGAGACTGTGAGAGCATGTACCGGGCCTTCCACAAGCTCAAGCCAGACAGAAACCTCAGTACAAAGGAAGGGACGTAGATAAAACTTCCCACTCAAGCCAAAAAGCCATTTGTAGCTGACAGCTGCTGAGAGAGGGAAAATCAGTTTTCGTGGTTAGAGTAACACTGGGAGTAGCAGGCACACTCCAGGGCAGGCCAAAATAAATCAGACTGTTTCATTGTGCTGTTTGTTTGTTTGTTTGTTTGTTTCTTCTTAAGAGAGAAAGAATATGAGTTTTAGAAGTAAAAGATTATCAGGGAATAGTTGGAGAAGAAAAAATAATATAATACAAATATATTTTACAAAATTTTGAAAGAATAAATAAAGGCTATGACCAGGCCATGGAGACAAATAAAGTGTCTGTCTCTCAAGAACAAGCACCTGAGTTTAAGCTCCAAAACCTATGTTTAAAAAAAAGAAAAGAAAAAAAATCAAGCATGCATGGCAGCACACATTTGTCGTTCCAGCGATGGGGACCTGTGGAGACAGAAGTACCCTGGGACATCCTAGGCATCAAGTCAAGCTCCCGGATAAGAATCTAAGAGTCCCTGGGGGTTGTTTGCTTGTTTTTAAAAATCCCTACTAGGTTCTGGGATTGCATGTGCACCTGTGTCCATTGCTTTTTGTTGCTATGATAAGACACAATGGGCAAAGGCAACTATGGAAGAGAGTTTATCTTGGCTCACAGTTCCACAGGGGCAGTCCACAATTCAAGGCAGGCATGGCAGCAGGCACCCAGAGCAGAAAACTGAGACTGTCTCTACCACACAAAGGAAGCAGAGAAAATGGACTGGAAGGAGAACATGGCTGTAAATTCTCAAAGCCTACCAACCAGGGCTCTTTCTCCAGCCTCCCAACAGCACTCGTCACCTGGTGATGCAAAGCTCACAACCTGAATCCCTGGAAACCCACATAAAAGTGGAAGAAGACTGACTTCACAAGGTCTTCCTCTGACCTCTGCAGGTGTCCTGTAGCACATCCATGTATACATCCATGTACATGCAAAGTTGTATGAACACAAGAATGTGCATGCATATACATGATACGGAATAAAAATTCTAGAATAGTGAAAAACCAACTACTACAAAGTTGACTCTATCAATCCTTAAATATTAATGTTGCATTTCATTGAGGTACATCATATGTGTCTACATAATTCTATCAGTTTTCTGTACAGATCTTAATGAAGATGCTTCCAGGTATCTGGTATTTCCAATGCCACTAAAGGACATTTTGACTCCATTTGATAAGTACTCATCTTTGGTTAATCCAAAAACAATTTTTTATGTATTTTATTTTGTGTGTGCATGTATGTACATGCACATGTGAAGTCCAGAAATCCACATCAGGCATCTTCCTTAGTCTTTCTCCACTTTAATTTTTTTAGACAGAGTCTCTCAGTAAACCTAGTAGTTCCCATCTTAGGGAAAGAAAGCAGCCAGCAAGCCCCAGCTATCTCTCCCTCCCCAGGGCTGCAATTACAGAGGCACACACCACACTCAGGGTTTTAGGAATGTGAGAGACGTGAACTTGGGGTCTTATGCTTGTACATCAAGTTCTTTACCAACTGAGACATCTTCCAGGCCCCCACCAAAAACTCTATGCCTTAAATAATTTTCTATCCATCTATCTTTTTACATGATACTTTATTAATACTTTGGGATTTCACACATGCATGTAACATGTTTTAATCATATTCCCCAGCACTCCTCATAACTTCTCCCAGCTCTGCCTCCCATGCTCCACCACCTCCGAATTTTGTGTTCTTTTTTTCCCCTGTATCCCACAGAATCCAGTTTGTGCTGCCTATACATTGCCCATAGACGGATGCAGGTAAGGCCATCATGGGAGGTCCACCTATCAGGAGCCACATCAACAAACAGACAAGCCTGTCTCCAGGTATGTTAGCACATGCCTTTTATCCCAGCACCTGGGAGGGAGAGGCAGGTGTATCTTGGCAGCTCCAGGCAAGTTTGGTCTACATAGAGAGTTCCAAGACAGGACTACCTAGTGAGACCCTGGAGGGGGAAGGGGGAAGGGAAAAAGGGGGGGGGGAAGGAGAGAGAAGAAGATGGGCAGGAGAAAGTGGAAGGGAAGGGAGAGGGAGAGAAAGGGGGAGGGGAAAGAGGAAGAAGAAGAAATAGAAGAAGAAGAAGAGGAGGAGAAGGAGGAGGAGGAAGAGGACAGAGAAGAAGGAGAAGAAGAGGAAGAGGAAGAGGAAGAGGGAGGAGAAGATAATTGACTCCTCCTCCCCTAGAACTGCTGTCCACTGGAGGTTTCTGGGCAGGCCTCTGTATGCCTTCACTCCACGCAGTAGCCAGCAATCTTGAAATGATTATCTGTGAATTCCTAGATTTTCCAAACTCTTGCAACCAAATCACTTTCCAACCACAGCACATTTTTTTTACCTCCTTCCAACCTCTACAAATTGCAGTTCTTGGGTTAGGGATATTTCTTAGCAAGCACATGGGCCTGGGTTGATCTATTGTATTAAGATTATGAAGCAATGTTAAAGTAATCATTTTCTTATTCTAAGTAGCTTTGGAGTTATCTTCAATATTTCACAATTTAATGTTCTATTTAGTGTGTTTTTTGCTCAAATATTCTTTATAAATAATATGCCCATAATTTACAAGTCACTAAGTGCTCTTGTCATGACTGGATTCTGAAGTTCATCAAAGGCCTTTCTTTTTTAATTGATGGCTCATGGCTCTGACTCATAATCAGAAAAAAAATTCAAACTGGTCACAATGTTTTTTTAAAAATATATTGCTGAATTTATGAATTTCAAATTTGTCAGTTTGGGAGTGTTTTTGTTTTGTTATTGTTGTTTGTTTTCTGTTTTTGTTAACTTGTTTGTTGTTGTTTATTTTTTGTTTTGTTTAATCAACATTATTTTAAAAACACAAGTAAGTGATTTTCCTCTGTGTGTTTGGAGTAAAATGTTCCCGATCTGTATAATAACTTCAGTGTTTGGGAGACTCTTAAGTTAAAATAATCTATTCCTTAAGTTTTCCTTGTAGGAAAATATCCTAGCTACTGGCTCAGTGTCTTTGATGGTTATGGCACTACTAAATTTAGATTTTTTAAAAAAAATGGAACTTAAGAAGATTTGGCCACCACTCCATCTGGGTTTATAATATGAGACATATGACCACTAAAGGATTTAAATTCTTTTATTCTCTCCTCTTGTGACACACTTAATAGCCATCTAAGGCAACGCCATGCCAGGACACCTGTGTCGTAAGGGGCTCTGGTTACAGAGAAAGGGAAGCAGGTGAGAAGGGAGTGTTTCTCTTGGCTGGAACAGCTGCTTCCTGTCACTGCCATGTGGCATGTCTTCCTGCATCTCACTCCTGGGATGCCACAGTGGTTATGAGCAATGGTTGTGGGTTTCCCTTTGCAGTGACAGCAGGAGCTTCCCAGTGCAAGGCACCCCTCATTAACCCCCACCATACAACCTCCTAAGAAATGCCCTCCTGCAGCTCTTCTGTGAGCGCTGTTGTTGTGGCGGGGCGGACACACATCGCAGTAATGCAGACGCTCTGCTTACACGTCACACAAACTACCCCATGTGCTGTACATCACAGGAGGGTGGGACCTGACCAGTTTGCCCACTCCTCTAAACCTCTGCTGTGTTCTGATGCCAGAGCCCATAATTACCATAAAACAGGTTGATTTCAGCCTGGGTCGTGCTAGAGAACAACATTTTGGATTCTTATTGGCACTTTGAAGAGAACATACTCTTCTCCAGTTATTGTGCTCCTAACGCTAAAATATTGAGAAATAGAGTTTCCATATGCATATAAGAAAAACGGCTAAAACCTAAGATGTGCTCCCACTGCCCATAACTTTTATTAGCTTTTTAAGAAAGCTCAGTGCCCGTCAGCCCCAGCTCTTGTTAGTTTTATTGATGCCGTATAGACAATCCATAATCAAAACCACTGGCGAGATCATTCAGCCCCTCTGCTGCTGCCCCAAAATTGGCAGAAAATTCTCATTTAGAATTTGTAAGAAAAACCCAAAGGAAGCTTGCAGAAATCCTTCATGCCATATTTCCCAGCAATGGAATATTTTTCCTGCCTTTGAAAGAGCAATTAAATTTTACTTCAGCAGAAGTGTAAATCCAGGTGGTACGTGGGATAGCATCTCCTCTGGTTATCCTGACAGACAGCACCATGCTCATTTACAATAAGCAGGACCTTTGCAGAGCGTTGGTTTAGTTTTCTTAGTGTGCATGTGTCTGTGTGTATATGAATGTGAGTGTGTGTGTGAATGTGTGAGTGTGTATGCGTGTGTATGTGTGTGTCTGTGTATATGTGTGTGTATGTGTGTGTCTGTGTATATGTGTGTATGTGTTAGTGTGTCTGTGTATATATGTGTGTATATGTGTGTATTCTGTGTGTATATGTGTGTGAATGTGTCTGTGTATATGTGTGTATGTGTGTGTCTGTGTATATGTGTGTGTTAGTGTGTCTGTGTATATGTGTGTGTTAGTGTGTCTGTGTATATGTGTGTGTATATGTGTGTATGTGTTAGTGTGTGTATATGTGTGTGTATATGTGTGTGTATGTGTGAGTGTGTCTGTGTATATGTGTGTATGTGTGAGTGTGTCTGTATATGTGTGTATATGTGTGTGTATGTGTGAGTGTGTCTGTGTATATGTGTGTATATGTGTGTGTATGTGTGAGTGTGTCTGTGTATAAGTGTGTGTATGTGTCTATATGTGTGTGTGAATGTGTCTGTGTATATGTGTGTATATGTGTGTGCATATGTGTGTGTGAGTGTGTCTGTGTATATGTGTGTGTATATGTGTGTGGTGAGATGTGTAATGCTGGTGTGCATGTGACACAGTGGGAGTCAAAGAACCGGTCTATAGTGAGTCAATTCTTTCTCTCCACCTTTCCGTTGTTCCCTGGACGCTAACTCCGGTCATCATCGGCCTTGAGCAGCAAGCACTTTACCCACTTGAGCCAACTGCTTAGCCTAGTATCCCCTTCTGACCGCGCTTTCAAATGTGAAGTCAGAGTCCGTGAATATAAAATGCGTTCCCGTGGAGCATGAAAGGAAGGAGGTTTGGATCAGAGCCAGCTTTGCAAGCCAGGACGAATCTCAGTTTGGCCCCGTGCTGCCAGGCTGTGGGCAAAAACCACAGGGCAGTTCACGACACCAAACGTGGCTCAGAATTACTTCCTCCAGGTGCGTGAGGGAGGGTCGATGGCCCCATTTGCTCTAAAACCCAGCTCTCCTCTCTCCATCTCGGGTTAAGTCAGCATTGTGCTGAGTTTGACGGAGTAAACTCCAGCATCAAGACAGGAGGCTGGATCCTCACAGGAGCTGGAAGTACAGCATAGAGATGCTCACACACGGAGTCAGGTTGCCTTTCCTAAGCAAAGACTGCACTTAAAATTTATGCTCCCAATAACTTTTAAGTAAACATGGAAATATACCATGGCTTGAAGTTCAACTGTGAATCTTTAAACACACACACACACACACACACACACACACACACACACGGTCCTCAGTGAGTCTCGTGACCAAACTTCCAAGCACACAGCTTTTCAGATGAGCCCGGGGTGTTCTGCTGAGGCACAGGTAAAGTCCTGACTGAACCCCATCTTGTCCTGATGAACACAGTCTCCTAGTGATGAAAATGAAGCTTCTGGCGGCCTCACTGCCTCTGCCCACAAGCCATAGTTCACAGGGAGGATGACACACTTTAGAGGTCCTGACAGGTTCATCCGCCATGAGTCACTGAAGTCTGGTGTCTGATCCCTGAGGAAGTGAGAAGACAGGTAGTCCAGAAACGCGAGCCTGGGAATGATGAGAGGAGGCAGACCACAGTGTAAGCAGGGAGTGAAGTGGAGAAAGGTTGGGAGGGAACCTCCCTCCCGGAGAGGGTTCCGCTGGTGCAGTAGAAGTAGGGAAAAGAAAAGCTTTGTGGGACCGGAAAGGGAGGGGTCAAACACCCCATTCTCCAAAACCTGGAGTCCTTACTTGAAGAAAACCAGCAGGAACTGGGCTAAGGAGAGCCCAGAACACTGCAGGCAGCATTTCAGAATTAGCATATGAAACAAAAAAGTTGGCAAGGAGAGAGGTAAGAACCCAACCCCCCTCTCCCCACCACCACACTAGGCTAACTGTATTGACCCTTGCCAGATCTGTCTTGGACATATATATACACATACATTTTACATATGCAGATTTACAATGGTTGTCTGTCTTGGGGCCTCCTGCTGGAGGTCCGCACAGAGCATAGGCGCAGAGGTTCTTTGGTGTCTGAAGGTGACTGGTAGCTTATCGTAACATTCAAACACACATCCCTGGTTGGAACATGTATGTAGAACTACATATAACAAAGCAAGAGAGACAAAGCCTGAGCTTTGCAAATGAGCCAAAAGCTTCCCTTGGGTGATGTAAAAGCCACGATTCATTGCGCTGCAGGCCAATCCTGAAGCTGAACTGTCTCCCCCAGATTGCTTCCCCCTCAGGCACATGTTTCTTCCTAATGTACCATTCCTGACTCTGATACAACTGTGCATCTTTCTCTGCTCAACCGCTTGCTTCAGGAACTAAGAACTTGGAATCCTGCCAAGGTGCCACTGAACCCCAATATAAGCTGATACAGGGGAATGCTGATTTTCCTTTACTAAAACATCTCACAGATGCCCCAAGCATAGCACACTATGGCCATTAAAAGAGCCAACATCTATTACAAGTTAGTATATATGACGCAGGTTGATTAGCTAGGGATAACAATCACATTAGCTATCTCCCCCTAGAGGCATTGCAGATGTGGCTGCTGTGCCTCAGAAGGTGGCAGGGAGGAGAGGGACTGTGTCTCTGCTCGGTGTCCTGAACTGTGAGCATCTGAATGATTAGTAGCCTAACCGTCCCTGAAAAAAATGCAAGTTCGAGGTAACCACTCATCCAGCACCTCAAAGGTCTGACTGGCTCGGATGGTGGGGATGAAGACAGAGACCGGGAGAACCTCAGCTGGGTTCACTGGCCCCAGGCAGGAGTGAGCCCAAGACAAACAATTCTTGCATGGGGCCACTCAGGTGACTGAGTTCTAGATAACCACCAGACCAGCACATGGGGCCTGGACAGGGAGCTAGCCTGGGATGAACACCAGTCTGGTGCCTCTTGGGCTTGCAGGGGAGAGGGAGAGGAGAAGTATATCCAGGATGATCCCTGCCCAGCGCTGTAATGTATGAGTGGGGTATAGCACTCCTGAGACCACACCTGCGATGACCTCAGACACTCAGAGACCCTGACCACTATGAGGAACCAGTACGTGGTGGAGAAAGGGAAGAGATAAAAACAGAAGGATGTGGGCACTGTGAAGAGAGGCAGAACTGGAGACTCAGGATGTGAGGAACAGCCTGATGTGAGTAGCCAGTGATGCCACCTGGGGCCATGGTGGGGTCCTGGCCTGTGATGTCACTGGGGACCACATCTGTATCCATGGCGATGTAGCCCCTGGAGTGTGTTACCACCGAAGGCCAGCCTGGTCTATGCTGTCATCCTAGGACATGCTGACCTCTGAAGCCTCCTGCACAGAACTAGTCCCACCCCTCACCTGAGCACCTTGAGACAGCAGTGCCTGGGGTTGTGAGCGGAGGTGTGCTGCCGCATTCCTTAACTAGCCTAACTAGCTGCAGTACTTGGAAGAGCTGGCCCGGCCTATTGCAGGAGCTGTGGGTGAGCAGGCCCCAAGGATATGAGTGTGGGAGAATTAGCCCTGCCCCTCGTCTTCTGTGTGTTGGCAAGGATGAGACAGAGAGATAGCCTCATCCTCCCTCATCCATTAGCACCTGTGGCAGATGGGAGACCTGGCCCTGCGCTCATGAGAGCAGGAATGCTGTCCCTGCCCCTCACTCACTGCAGCGCTTAGGAGAGCAGGCTCTTGCACCTCACCTAGGCAGCAAGTAGATCTGGCCCTGGGTGTGGGGGTTGTGGATCACTGTGCCCCACGGGTTTGTGCATGAGAAAGCTGACTCTGACTCTTGTCTGTTGTGCAATGGCATCGGCAAAGGAGAGATCACCTCCTCTCCTTTTGGCCTCACCACCTGTAGTGGGTGGGAAAGCTGGCCCTGACCGAGTCGTGAGAGCAGCAGAGCTGTCCCTGCCCCTCACATGGGCATCACAGTAGAGCTGACCCTGATTGGAGGGAGGCGGAGGTGAACCATCCTGAAGGTGTAAGCATGGGAGAGCTAGCCAACAAACATGTCTGCTGTGTGATGGTGTGAGCTAGGGAGAGATGCCTTGATACAGAGTTCAGGGGAGCAAAGCCTGAGCAGCATAATAGAGCTGGGCCTGGATGTTGGGCTTGCAGGAGAGCCATCCCTGCCTCTTGGCTGCTGTGCAGTGGTGAGGACAAGAGAGAGTCACCCTCCTCCCTTCCCTTGTCCCTTGCCACCTCTGGGGTCATGAGAGTGAGAGATTAACCCATCTGCAAAAGTCAGAAGCACAGGCCCTGCACCCGCCTGGGCAGCAGGGCAGGGCTGGCCCTGGCTGTGGGGGTTGCTGGTGGTAAGCAGGCCCCAAGAGCATGGAAGCAGAAGAACCAGTGGGCTGAGCAGCTCAGATTCCTCTCAGGCCCAGATCCAGGGTTTTGAATGGCTCACCCCAGCATCTACCCCATCAATGAACTGCTGGAGTGAATGAAGGGACCCATTCTACAGATCCAAAGCTACAGCATCTCCATGACACAGAGCAACAACAGGATATCCAAGAGGAGTCCCAGTGAGGATCCAGTAGTGATACAGTAGCAGGAGTCAGAGGCCTTTTACCAGACCAAGAAGTAATTGCAATGAACACTTGCAAGCAAAGAAGTGTAGACAAAAATATACTGTGGGATGCACTGTGGCACACCACAGCTTCCACAGTGAAGATTTTCCCCTCTCTTGAGGAAGTGGGGAATCACAAGGGTGGAGGGAGGATAGGAATAGAGGAGGGGATGAGTGGAATGGGGGAGCATGATGCGACATTCACAAAGAAGCTATTAAAAGCCCTTTTAAAATTTCAAATGAAATTTGCTGACCAGTAAGTCAAAGGGTTAGAGTTATGTTGTCCCTATGCAGCAGTTAGTACTCACTGTCAATTTAACTGGCTTTAGAATCACTTAGGTATTTCCAGAGAGGCTTAACCGGGGATGGAAGACCCACCCTGAATGTGGGCAGCAATGGACCAGGGACCTGGAAGGAAAGAAGCCAGCTGAGATCAGCAATCACTACTCTCTGTTTGCTGACCACGGATGAGCATGCCTGCTGCCACAGCCATGGCGGACCGGACCCTCGACTGTGGGGAAAGAAGACTTTAGCAATGACTTCAATACTTGTCAGCGTTTTCAGCTGCTTTGTTTTATTCTGTAAAGTTTTGAAACTGAACCCATGTGAATCAAAGTAGATGGGGGCAAGAGGAATGTGAGCTGAGGGACAAGGACCTCAAATTCCCTCTCAATTTAACCAGGAAAACATACAATGCATCCCACCCTTCCAACTCCTCCCTCCTGTTCCCCACCCCAGGGCTGTGTGCTGGTGACACTGGGTTCTTTCTTATCTTCTTCCCACAAGGAAGAAATCCTGACTCCTGGTTTCACAATTACTGGTTGCACAGTGCAATCTTTCAAGGGTTAATCCAATTATCACTGATTAATTCAGCAAATTCCTCTGAAGAGGATTAATGTTTCTGGAACATTAGCAAGATCATCCTGGATCTACACATAACCACAAACTGATTGTTTAAAAAAAAGAAAGAAAGGAAGGAAAGAGCCAGGCACTTAGGCACCTGTTTTATCTACCCGATGTCATACAAGTAAGTTGGTTTTTAGACACAGGAGAAGGGCTTGTTCCTGTTTCCAATACTTTTGTTTTTATATTTTATTGGATTAGCTCAGAACTGTAATGTCATGGAGATACCGACTGACAGTAAAACGCAGTTGCTCAGGCAAACAGGCAGTAAAAGCTCATGTGTTTATAGGAGGGGCTAAAGCAATGGCCCAGTCAGAAAATGCTGCATTAGGATGGGGGTCTTATCTTCACAACTCACACCAAAACCCCAAAAACCAGTATGGAAGTGCACACCTACACACAAAGACACAGAGACAGACAGATGGACACACTCACAGACTCACACATACACATAGACATACACACAAACACACACAGACAGAAAGATAGATGTAATATACACACTTACCCATAGACAGACAGACACACAAACACAGACATACACACAGAGACACATGGACAGACAGAAAAATAAACACACATACACACACAAACTTATCCAAGACACTTACAAGACCAGGCACCAGCATGTGTGGCTCTGTATCACAGTATGTCCCACCATCTGTCAAAGCACTGCCCTCTGTAGTTCAATGCCTAGGTGTGGCTCTGGCCATCGTTCTAAACAGAGCAAATGGTAGACCTTGGAGGTAACCTTCTGACACCAATTCTGCAGGTACACAGAACTAGTACGTGATGATACCCACAATGGACTCTACCTTCATGTCAGAATATTGCAGATAGCCTAGGAGTTCAGGCAGAAAGCTGCAGCAGTGCCAGCAGCCACAGCAAGTCCCCATGAGGGCAGCATGAAGAAAACTGGGTTCCCTCTTTTGTGTTGTCTTATTAATGATGGATTCAGAGGGATTCATCTCTAACAAGGAAGTTCCAGCTAAAAATCTTGAAGTCCTATCCTTTGGTAAGCACCTACATGGCAGACAATAAGGAAGACCAAAGTGTTCAGGAAAGTGTGCTTAGGAAAGAAATAAAAGAAAGGACTCAGGAAAGTGGGCAAGCTCCATGGTGCTACACGACAAAAGCTCCGTAGACCACTTCACCGTGTCAGGGTAGGAAAAGTACATCTCATTATAGGGATAATTATTCCCCCCTCATCTGAATGACAGTCATCCTTAGGGATGGTCTCTTGCTGGGTGATTGCTTGGCCCAGGTGGATGAACCCTTAAAGGAAGAGACAATGATCCAGAATGTTCTAATCTTTGGAGGAGATCAGAATGCCATGTCTCTACCCAGGGTCAGGGCAGATTCCATTAGAGGGGATTCATTCTCAACGGTCTTTAAGGCTCCTATAATGATACCGAGTGGAACCATTACAGAAGGAGTGTGCCAAGATTCCAGAACTATAAAACCACTGGTTTGCAATGCCTGGGAAAGCGGCAGGCTTGAGGCCCCAGCCTCAGAACAGAAGCATAAACTAAGGTCAAAAAAGCTGTGAATATGAAACTTGTTGAGGTCTGGGGTCCAATCCCTTCTCCCAGTATATCTACCTTCAGCTCAAGGACTGGAAAAACCTTTCTGGCGTCCCAAGATTTAATGTCTGCTTTGTTGAGGTTTGGTCTTGCCTGGAGCCTCTCCTACACCTACTGTGTCTGTCCTGTGCCTGACCCAATGTTGTATTTTGGGAGCAATTGACTTTGCTTTGATCTTGCAGGCTCACAGCTAGAGAATAATCCTCACCATGAATCATGCTCCAGTGTCTCCCATGTCTGACTTCCCCTAGAGTCTGGTCTCTGGACATTTCCATTGACTCTGAAACAAGTTAAGATTGGAAACTATTGGTCTAGAATTGATGTACTTTATATGACAGAAGAATGTGACAGAAGATATAGACATGACAGTTTGTGTCCCAAAGGGGTTCCTGTCTTATAAGTTAGTCTTCAGTCCACAGTGTAGAAAAGTATGATATTCATCAGTTCACTGGGTCATGAGGACTCTACCTTCATGAATGAACCACTATCCAAAGGGTTGGTTCATTTTAAATGTGAATTGGGGGCTGTGAGATGTCCTAGAGGGCAAAAGATTTTTTTCTATCAAGATGACCTAAATTGGATTTTCATCTCCAGGAGCCAGGAGAAAACAAACTCCAAAGAAAGATGTCCTCTGACTCTCACATGTTGGAGTTCATGAGTGCACACACACATAAACATGAAATAAATGTGTATGTGCATGTAAGAGGGCACATGTGTGCCACTGCACACAAGTAGAGGTCAGAGGACAACTTGCAGAATCTTTCTCTCCTTCCACCATGAAGGTCCCAAGGATTGAACTCGAATCATTTGGCTTACCAGCAAGTTCCATAAACCTCTCAGCCATCTTGCTGGCCCATGCTGCTTGCTTTGAAAATAAAGTTTTAAAGGGCTGGAGCCGAGTGAGTGAAGCAAGGGATATTCAACTGCAAGGTCAGATGGTGTCATCATTGGCTGTAGGACACAAGGACAGATAGAGCCGTATGCTACACCAGCCAGCCTTCCTTTCAGAGACCTCAACTCAGGTGAAGCCTGGATTCTTGACTTGATTAAAAAAAGAACTGTAGGCTGAGCCCATATGAAGGAGAGATGGGCCTTATCCAAAAGGAAACATTCTAACATAGATTTGTGTGCAGTTACTAGAAAGAGGTGTTGCGAGAACAAAACACAGAATAAAATGCATGTGGGTTTCTCCAGACAGAAGCATGCTCCCTTACCTTCATAACAGTTGCCTAAGAGATTTGGGTAGGTTCAGAAGTCATAGCTTCAGTGGGTTGCTTAGGAATTAAAGGATATTATGGGATGGCTCTTGAGGTGCATGGTAGGATTGTAGCTAGGGGGTCAAAGGTAAAACCAGGAGTCAGAGAGTTAGGGAGATTTCCCCGTGAAAAGAAATTCATCATCCTTGCCAAGTTCCCAGAAAATGATGGGGGAAGAGCAAGGCCATGCCCAAGGGTGAGCTCCCACAGACCTTAAACATGCTTTGCCATTTTCATCCTTCTTCACAAGTATCTGTACAGAAGGAGTATCGTCTATATGATGGCCCTGTCACAGTGAGTCTTGTTCATTGTGCTAGGATTCCAACTCTCATCTGGCCAGAGGCTTCTGCCAGGACCCCAGTGAGGGCCCCTTTCCCTTGGCACAGCCCCTGGGTTCTCTTCTCTTTCCACTTTACCATGGCATCTTCCCTAAATTTCTGAGATGATGCTCACTGTGAAGTCGCTTTGTTTGTTTGGCTGTTTCTCTAAGTTGCCTCATTAGGATTTCCTGACCACGTTTTTGAAGCTCTACTTGATTCTGTACCCAACCACTTTTATATCCTTCTTATCTCATTCTCACAAGACTCTAAAAAATTAAATTAAAACACAAGAAAACCATGTACTTCATGTATAATAGATTATTAAAATTAGCATCCAGCAAGCAGTTTTAATACTTAATAGACATTAACTTTTATCTGAAATATACAAGTCCCACTCACAAGTTAATATTACAAAAACTCAAAGTAAGAAAGTAGTCTCCCTAGGAAGGATGATACCTCATGATTTAAAAAAAAAAAAAAAGAATGTATTATTAAGGACTGACCAACCCAGCAACAGCCCATTCTTGAACTCCTTGACTTCATGGTGCGACCTCACTGTTTAGTCTGGTCTGTCTTCTCATGACCAGATCTCTGAGAGTGGAGAAATACAAACTGAGACGCAGTCGTTGCCTGCTGCGTGTGTGCTAGGAGCAGAGCCCCTCAGATCTTTCATACACTTGAGTTAAATTTGATGTTTCCTTAAAAGGCCAACTCTCTTGATTTCATGTAGGTTCCCGAGTTTCCTTACTGAGCTCACTTTCCCTACCCTGAAGAGGCCTGTCTTACAAGCCACTCCCAGAAGCCAGGTATGGGGAGAAGTACTGAACGTGTGATGTCCAAATGTCGCTCCTAACACACAAGGTGGGCATCTGGGCTTTCTGAGATCTGTGGTTGGGAGCAGAACATCTCCATTGTCTCTTCTCCATCTCTGTTAAAGTCCTTTAAATCCATTTTTTCATCCCCAGGCATATCCTCAGAGCTGCCAACAGGCACATGTGCTTTGATGAAGCAGGTGACATCAGTGTCTTTTTCTTAAACATTTTGAGGAGGAAGCTCATGCTATGGAACCTGAGTGGAAGTCAGGGAACAACTTCCAGGAGTTAAATCCCTCCCTTAACCATGTGTATCCCAGGGAACCAACTCAGGTCTACAGGTTTGTTGTTGTAGTAAATGTTAAAAAATAAAAACGGTTTATCTCTTTACCGGCCCTGAGGTCTCACTCCTCATGCCCAAGCCTGACACAGAGCCCCACACACCTCTGGAACCCAGTCTGAGCCACCAACATGGCCCAACTCGTCCATGCGACTCCCTTTCCTTGGCGGTTTACTACCGCCTGTTCTCCGCCTCTGTCCCAGGGTATTTCTGTACCCCAAAATCCCACACAAACACAACTCTACAACTCAATAGCTTTTCATACAGGTTTATATATTCAACTCTCAATCCACAAATCCTCTACACAACAAGATTGAATCAAACAGACAAAGATACAAACTGCCCTTTTATATGAGATATTAGACCTGTAAAATCTTTAATGTTCATAGCTTTTTAACACCAATAAATTCTACCTGGGTCCAGCTGGTCCTTGGGAAGCTCCATGTTGCCATGTTCTCTTACCTCCATCCTCTGACCTCCTCAGAGCCCTCTCCACTTCCCTTGTCCCACTCAGTCACTGGCTTTCCTTTACCTTACTAATTAAAATGGGAAGGTTCAGTTGGAGTCTAGCCAGCCCTTCTTCGGGAAGTGGAAGTAACATTAAAATACAAACAGCTTCAGGACAATCTACAGTTTGTCAGCAAGTTTTGTTACCCACTGATGCACATGGCTGATCCGCAACAACTTTTAAGGGACATTTCTAAAGAAAGACAAGGAAAATCCCCATAGCAGCTACATGAAGGTTTTGTAAACAAACCTTCAAGAGCTATCATCTGTAAGAATCTGAAAAAATAATACATGTTTCTTCCTAGGCTTGGTCCTGTCACATGTATATCTTGTATATCTGCCTTATGTCCTGAACCTATGTTATACAAACACAAATGCCCACTGCTTCCATTGTGGGCTACTGTGCTTAAGACCCAATGTTCCTCTCTCTCTCTCCTACAGGAAGAGATCTTGAGGGTCTTAGCATTTCTGAGATCTCTCACACAGTAGACACTGTGAACAGGACTCATGATGGAGACCTATCACACAGTAGACACTGTGAACAGGACTCATGAAGGAGAACTATCACACAGTAGACACTGTGAACAGGACTCATGATGGAGACCTATCACACAGTAGACACTGTGAACAGGACTCATGAAGGAGAACTATCACACAGTAGACACTGTGAACAGGACTCATGATGGAGACCTATCACACAGTAGACACTGTGAACAGGACTCATGAAGGAGAACTATCACACAGTAGACACTGTGAACAGGACTCAGGAAGGAGACCTATCACACAGTAGGCATTGTCAACAGGACTCATGAAGGAGACCTATCACACAGTAGACACTGTGAACAGGACTCAGGAAGGAGACCTATCACACAGTAGGCACTGTGAACAGGACTCATGAAGGAGACCTATCACACAGTAGGCACTGTGAACAGGACTCATGAAGGAGACCTATCACACAGTACAGTTTGTGAGGACTCATGAGAATAACTGAATATTCTCAGTGTCCTGGAAAATAAAGATAGCCTGTTGTACTCCGATCTAAATTCACCAGCATAGGAGTATGTAGACTTCAGGTCTTCCATAGAGCTGCTGGGTTCTTGTCCCCCAACACCCACTTCACACTAGAAATTCAAAAGCAAGAGGCACACTAAGCAGGAGCCATGGGTTAAATTCAACCCACTGCTTCATTTTGGAAATGAGGTATGACTGAGTCACAGTGATGAGTTTGTCCACCTGGTAGGGGGAGAAACTGGCTTGGTTTTTTTGTTTATTTTTTTTTAATATTTGTTTTTGTTTTACATTTGCTTTTTATCTTGTGATTCAGAGTCGAGAAGAGGTGGTTCAGCCTCCCATTGTTGGTATATTTACTAGAGAATTCTTTATCGGAAAAGTTTATCCATCTTTTGTCTGAAGTATTGTCATTCTTCTTCATGGCATAAGACTAGCTCACTCTGAGACAAACAGACAGAGACACAGACAGACAGACAGACAGACAGACACACACACACACACACACACACACACACACACACACACACACACACACTTCCTATGTTAATAGGTTAAGCCCTCTCTCTAGGATATCTCCCTAGTCTAGATTCTACCCATTGCAAGCAGCTGTGGCCCAGTATTGCTAAAGATTTCTTTTGTGGCACACACAGTCTGCAGAGCCGAAGAGCAGCCCTCTCAGCATCCTCTCCTGACAGAAAGCCTACAGCCCTGTCTTCTGTAAGATCAGAGAAAGATGACAGCCCTGGAGGCCTGGAGGAAAGGATCCTATTATGCTCTGCTAGGAGCTAATTGTTCGGCCTTTCTACGTTCGCCCTGGCTCTGAATAAAGACAGAGGGGCTTATTATATTTATTATAAGCTTTGGGCACTGTAGCTGGGCAAATTCTCAGTTATTCTAACCTAACAATACAGCCTGGCCCATGTTCTGCCACATGGCCCAGTACCTGGCCTTCTTAGTCCCGCCCTGGCACCCATTTCTTCATCCCCGTCCAGCTGGTGACCGTGCCTCCCTCCAGTGCGCCCCTGAGACCCTCTCATTCAGCCTGGAGGTCCGCATTAACTCTCCAGCCCAGCTACTGGCCATTCAGCTCTTTGTCTGACCAGTCAGAGGGGAATGGAGATCCATGTTGACAAGATACTAAGGCGGGATATGCTTCGGAATAATGACAGTACCAAAGTCCTGCCTGTAAGCAGATAGCTCTGGTGACACAGAAAATAGCATTTGAATAAATCAAGGTTCTCTTTACACAGTGCATAAAAACATCACTCCAATAGCGAACGCCACATCGAAACTCTGAGATGCCAATTCTGAGCAGAAGATGAATAAGCACCCTCAGAACCTGCTGGAAAGTTGGATATGAGGAGCTCCAGTAACCTGCCAGGATCACCTACATGTCAAAGACAGTGGTACACAGCCACAATCCCAACACTGAGGGAATGTGGTCTGTGTGCATTCTGACTTTCTTATATGCACTGAACCTCATAGTAAACAAACAAACAAATAAATAGTCCATAACAGGAAGTGTCTGATTTGGAAGAAAAATTAAGTTGTGACATTTGTGGCCCTTCCTGTATCCATGGTCTTAAGCCCACTGTCAAACAGGTAACTACTAGCCATATATGATTCCTTACATGTAAAGTAATTAGAAAGTTTTACATTAAGAACGTCTCTGGGGCTGGAGAGGTGGCTCAGGAGTTAAGAGTACTTGTTCTTGCAGAAGACCTGGATTTAATTCCCAACACCCACGTGGTGGTTCACCACTGTCCATAAATCCAGTAACAGGTTGCACATGGCCCAGAAATGCATTCAAGCAAAACTCTCATTTACATAAAATAACTTTTTTTTTTTTTTACTTAAAGAAAGAAACTGGTCTCTTGATGATCCCAGCTACCTTTGAGGCTCTTAGCAGCTCAGCAGACTAATAGTGGCCCTGTTGGAGAAACCATGTTACCATGGAGATCTCTGCAAGACAGTCTACCCACAGCAAGTGTCAGCCCCCACCCAATGCTGGGTGTGAAAGTATATAACTCTCTGCCAAGAAAAGAAATCAGACTTGATTAAAACAAAGCCTCTGGATCTAATTCCAACTTATAGGAAGTGCAGAGGAGAGGGGAGGGTGTTTCACAACCCCATGGGGGCCCATTGAGTCAATGGCAAGTTGTGGAAAAACTTAACAAGATGGAAGGGATGAGTATCTTATAAGCAATACAATCAAAAGGGGAAATTTGATAGTTCCAAAGATTTAATATAGCAAACAATTACAATCCATAGCCCTTACTGAAAGCCAGTTCAAATAAGCTGTAAAATAAAGTTACAAATTCTAAGACAACTCTGCAAGTTTGCATGCTCAGTAGATAAGTGTTATTAAGAAACACTGAAGGAGGTGGTGTGTGAAAACTTAAAAAAGAAAGAGAAGAAAAAGAACAAACACTGGCTGGGGGACTGAAGAGATCGCCACAGCTAAGAACACTTGTCATCCTTGCAGCGTAGCAAAATTAATTCACAGCACTCGCATGATGGTTAACAACCATCAGTAGCTCCAGTTCTAAGGGAGCCAATGTTCCCTTTGACCTCTGCAGTCACCAAGCATGCATGTGGTGCACATACATACATGAAGGCAAAACATTTAAACATAAAATAAAATGAATAAAATCAGATACATTTCTAAAAGAAATGCCTGGGGTGTAAATGAAGGGAGTAGATACTGGATAGAGCCTCTGGAAATATTTCTCAAGAAACAAGCCATGTTTAATTTGAAAGTCTGCCTGATCTGGAGGGAAGACCGCCTCCTGTCATGTTTGAAAAGGCCAAAGCCCAGAGTTCTATTTCTAAGAAAGGGAAGGAAAGGAAGGCTAAGAAAGAAGTTTTTTTTTTCTTTTGAATAAAAATTCGTTACTTAAACGAAATTTTGAACAGAAAGAAAGAAACACCAGGTGACTTTTCAGACCCACCCCATGTGCCATGACTGGCAAAATGTCCTCTTCCTACTGTCAACCCCAGCTGGAAGAGAACTAACTGGTCTCTAACAGCAGACCTCCTGGATTCAAAAGAAGGAAATACTTTAAGTATTGCTCATCTATCTATTCAATTCCCAGGTCAATAATCCTCACAGACATAGTCAGGAAGAACGTAACCTCCATCCTCTTACTTCCCCACTCAGCTGTAGGCGGGACCTTCAGGTTTATGTTTGTAAGAGGCTGTGGTCCTCTCAGGTCACACTGCATGAATGAAGGTGTCCTTTGTCAAAGTTCCAACTATATTGCCTCTAATTAATAGGTGGCTCTATAGTTCCTAACTACCAGAGTTTCTGTGTCTTCTCTGGTTCTAAAATTCTGAACTTTTTGAAGGTCCCTGATAGAGTATATCTACCATTGCTGAATAGGCAGCCACCAAAATGAAGTTCAGTCTTCTTGTGACACGTGATTGGAGCAAGAACTGCAAACAATACTATGATGCACTTTTTCACATTAGAGGGAGATCATGTCTTCCCTCTCTCCAACAAGCTGAGACAGAAGTACAGTGCTCCATCTATACCTATCAGAAGGATAGTGTTTCTTCGAGTTCAGGTCCAAAAGTTCAGGTTGTCTGAGGACACTACAAAAGCCAGCAGATTAACAACATGGTCTACTTTGCCATGTGGGTCTATGAAACATCTTGTCTACACTGAACAAGTACAGCAAAAAAAGGCTAATACTGTCCTTGTGGGCATCCATCCCAAGAGGAGGTATTGATACTGCCAGGCTAAAGCTTGACAGAGACCACAGGAAAAAATCCTGGAAAGGAATCCAGTTCTAGACAAGTAGAACAGGAGAAGGGCAAACACAAAGAAAAGTCTACCAATAAAATATAGGAGTAGAGGAATCTCATATATTACTTTCACAAGAGAGGGGGAGGGGATTGGGACTATGATGGTTAATATTGACCATCACTTGGGCAGAATCCAGAATAATAAGAAGACAAACCTCTTGTCATATCTGTGAGGAAGTTTCTAGGTTGGATTAAACGAGATAGGAAGACCAACCCTAAGTCTCATGAACTAGGGTTCTGAGCTGCATAAAATGGAGAAAGTAATTGAACACCTGCACCGCCCTCTGCTTCCTAGTCAGAGATGCAATGAGCCCAGCTGCTCAGGTTTCTCCCTCCATGACGAAATGACTGTATCCCCTCAAACTGTAAGCCAGGATAAGCCCTTCCCCATTCAAGTTGCTTTGCTCAGGCATTTTTGTTATTATAATGGAAAGGTGACCAACACAGAGAACTCTCTCCCTATTCCTTATAGAAACACTTGGTGAGGTAACCCCCATGCAGAGAGCACTTGTGAGTCAAACTAGCCTTCCACACCACACAGAGAGTTCTACTGAACCTGCTAAGCTCTGTGTGAAATAGGTGTTCGCCTCTGTGTTTTATGAGCATCAGAGCTGCTGCAAGCAGGATTTGCTACACCTCCCTGACTCCAAAACTTCTGTGATTTACACGGTACTTAGTCAAAAAAGATATATGTATGAATATATTATGCCATGGAGCACCCAGCTTTCCATCCTTGTGACAGATAATTGATATAATCAACTTTTGAATGTGAAAATGTTTATTTGGTCCCTAGCTCTGGGAAGCTCTGTGATAGACTAGCCCTGTAGTTCAGGGCCTACAGTCAGACTGAACACCTTGGTGGGAACAAGAGATGGCACAAATCTGGTTTCTTCAGGGACTTGAAACAAAAACAAAACAAAATGGAGCAAGGACCAGGGTTCCCCTGTGCCTTTCCTTCAAGGCCATTCTCCCGATGGCCTCCCATCCAGCTGGGCCCCACCTCTGAAAGGTTCACTTACCATCAAGGCATCGAGCATTTAAGACATGAGAATGGGGGGGGGGGTGCATGACACTTGGTGGTTTTAGAACCCAGGGAGCTGAGAAACACGAAGCAGGAACCAGCCTTGGGGTCGGGCCCTGACAGCCTTTATACCAAAGCGTGTCCGGACCAGCCTTCCAGATGTTTTGGTTTTAACTTGTCTTAATTGCCAACATTTAAAAGTCATATAAATAGCAAGATTGGGAATGTTATGGACAAGTCAGGATCTCTAACACTGTGGGTGCTCCACTCCCACGTGGCATCAATAAGCAAAACTGAGCCACAGATGCTGATGTAGGGAAGTTCATCCCACATGCAGCAGCCAGCCTACCCCTGCTGAGCTTCTGTTTCAGGGTTACACAGCTTTAGGGTTTGCACCCCTCCTTGCCTCCAAGGCATCCAACCTAGAGAAACCACTATGAAAACCTTTCAACTTCATAAATACACAGCATGTCAAGAACTATACGAAACGCTGTCTTCATCCTTTCCTCAAAAGTTTCTTCTTGGGGATGACCCAGGCACTGTGAGGGTTTGGAGAGCAGCCGAGGGTGCTCAACTAAAATAGTTTTGTCTTCGGTTACTACCGGAATAAACCTGTGAACAGACAGCTGTTCTGTGCCAGCCAGAATTCTAAGTCTTGGGTGGGATGGCAGAAGCTTAGCTTCTCAGAGGAGAAGCACGCTGGAGAGATTAAATCCTGATGCCAAGTTTTCTTTCTTTATTGCCATGGCAGCAAGAAGAGAAATGTTAAGAAGGGAAAGCTTTGAACAGACCTTCTGCCAGGCATGGGGAGTGCCTCCCTTTTTTTTAACACATTTACAGGAAAATCATGACTACAGAAAAGCTCTGGAATTAAGGCAGCCGGAAAAAAAAAGAAAGACCATGCGTTGTCTTTATATTTCAAGTGGGTCTTCTGGGATTGGGGCTCTATGACACTGGGGACATTATTAATAAGCAAACATCTGGATTGACTTGAACTTAAATTTAAGTGTCCTTCTGGATCAATCAATCATAGGGTACATTTTCCTGCAGCTGCACTGTCCCTGTGTCCTTAGCCTTCACCGCTTCTGCCACTTTGAGCCATTTTTGTCCTCTACAAAAACAGATCTTATTATACAGATGTTTAAGAAGCAATAATATACAGAATTATTCCTAATTTCAGCTCTTACACACACACACACACACACACACACACACACACACACCGACCTCAGCATATTCTTGTTCTCCTAACTGGGCTCATATCCTCACTCTTTTTTGTTTCTAGCTTTGGGGTTTGCTGTATTGTTTTGTGTTGTTTTGTTTGGGTGGGAGGGTTTGGGGTAGGAGGGGAGTGAGACATGGTCTCACTTTGTAGCTCTGACTGGCCTAAAACTTGCTATGTAGACCAGGCTGGCATCAAACTCATAAAGATCTGTGTTCCCATCAAGCTGAATAAGGTTTCTCTCTTTTATCTAATGCTTTAAGCGCATCACCCCAAGATCACTGAGATTTACCAACACAATTTGAGTTGAGTTATAATTAAAACTTGGGACATTGTGGAGCTTTCCGTTGATTCCAAGCTTTCAACATGAAATTTGCCAAGGTTTGCCGGGTTTCTCAATGGTATTTAGAAGAAACACATAAAATCTGGTGGCATAAGCCAGATTCAGCCATGACTATGGCCAAGTCTAACTTGGATTCGCAAATGTACCCAGAGAGCACGGGTAAATATAAAAGGAAAGGCCAAGCACATCTGCACAGAGCAACACAGTCAGCCACATGGAGAACCCCAGGAGTGGGCAACAGAGACAGCAGACTGGAAATACCACGTGTACCTCAGTAATTCTCAGCCCACCTCTGAGGGGAGAGTTGGTCCATAGCCCTGGGCTGCTGTTGCTGAGCCAAGAGGGTATGAGCCAAGGGGTTGCTACGCAGAGTCCCCACCCAGGAACAGGAGTTAATCACTCCCAGGCCCCTGTGCCCGAAGTAAGATGCTTGTCATTTCCCATGGCTTATGTGAATAATAATAATAATAATAATAATAATAATAATAATAATAAAAGAAAACAAACAGAACAGATAACTAGGGTAAAAGATAATCCTGAGGCATAAAAACTATTCTCTAGGAAGCTGAGCGCCACAGTCAGTCAAAAACCCGCTGTGATTTCAGGGAAGCCACTGACATTTATTTCTAAGAGATTAGGCTGAGATGAGGCTTCAAGTCATGTAGAACTGTCCCCATTCCCCAGGGCCTCCACTATATTTATACACAGGATCCCGTATTATTTTTCCTGCTGTTATGGCAACAAGAACTTCAGTGTTTACAGAACTATCAAGTTCTGACAGGCTAAGCTGGGGACTTTGCACCCCTGGCTTGCATTAAAATGGAGTGAGGGACTAGGGAGCTCAGCAGCCTGAAGAGCCAGTGCGTGAGTCAGGAGAGGTGGGAAGCCAGCAAAGGCAGTAAGCAACAAGGCCACTTTGCCAGAGGAATTCACCCGCAGGATCCTTTAGGTTAGGGGATTCACCAAATATACAGAGCCTAGCAAGTTAGAGTGAACCCAAAGAAATACAACCAAATTCCAAACACAACTTCGTACTCCATGCAGATTCAGTGTGTGTGTGTGTGTGTGTGTGTGTGTGTGTGTGTGTGTGTGTGTGTGTGTGTGTGTGTGTGGAAGTCAGAGGTCAACCTCATGTGTTCTTCCTCAAGCACAATTCACCATAGTTTTTGAAGCAGGGTGTTTTCACTGGGGCTTCAGTTCAGAGGTTCTAGGAAAGACGAACCACCACTTGTGGCTTTTTATAAGGGGGTTCAGGGATCATCTGGTCCTCAGTCTGAAAACACTTCAACAACTGAGCTATCCCCAGACCTCCATGTGCATTTTAAAACTGTGCTGAATATGGTATATTAGCATGTGTTGTAATGCTTCTTGGGTGTAGAAAAGGAAATTAAAATGCTGGGAAGAAAGGGGCAGAGAAACCCTCCCTGTGCCCACCACACGGTATGCCCCACACCTCCAGAACCCCGGCAAGGACTGTGGACTCCGCTGGTCGCTGCCTCCTCAGCCTCTGCACTTAATGAAGCTGGGAGTGGAAATGTCCCAGAAACATGTCCCACAGACATGATTATTCTGAGAGCTTGCCACTCAGTCTGTGAAAATAGCTACATGTAAGCAGACCCTTGAGTCCAGGGCTCTTCTACCAGGAGGCTGTGTTCCAGACCCCAAACAGCCACTTTAGGGAAGTCTGGGTTCCAGCTGCAGCAGGAAATAAAAACCACAGGCTCAGCCTCTGGTGCCGTGAACTACCACATCTCAGTTCCAGATCAATCCGGCCTAAGAAAACACCAAGTAAGAACGAAACGCAGCATGAGTTCACATTGCCCATCCTTCCTCCATTTCTTCCTCTTTCCTTCTTTCTTTTCTTCTAAACTTCCCAACTTTCTTCTATTTCCTTCCCTCCTTCTCTCCCTCTTCTTTTCTCTATTTCTCCCTCTGTCTTCGTCTATCTCTCCCTCTCCTGTTATCTCACCCTCTTCCTCTATCGCTCTTCCTTCCTCTATCTCTCCCTCTTCCTCTATCTCTCTTCCTTCCTCTATCTCTTCCTTCCCCTATCTCTCCCTCTCCCTCTATCTCTCTTCCTTCCTCTCTCTTCCTTCCCCTATCTCTCCCTCTTCTTTTCATCCCTGTTTTTTCTCCATCCTGCCTTTCTTGTTCCTCCAATCCTTCTTCTTTCCCTCCTTCCTTCTGTCCCTTCTTTCTCCTTCCCTTTCTAACTTCCTTCCCTCATCTTTGATCCTCCCCTCTTCTCTCTTCCTACATGTGCTCACAAAAGCAAAGTCATGTATTCCTTAATAGCAGGTCACACTGAATATAAGAGAACGTTACAATAGCGTCTTTTCTTTGTTTAATTTGAGCACCTTTAAGAATAAAGGTGTGTGTGCTTTCCTGTGATCCCTGTGAACATTTTAGCACAAAGACACATGAAACAGGATAGGTGCAGGACAAGGAGCCAGATCTCCTTACAATTCTTAGTGACAGGATCATGGTTTAGAATGACAGGGGCAGGTCTCAGGGCAACAGGGGCAGGTGTCAGGGCGACACGGGGAGGTCTCAGAGTAACAAGATCATGTCTCAGGGTGACAGGGCCAGATCTCAGAGTGATAGGGGCAGATTTCAGGGTGACAGGGCAGATCTCAGGGTGGCAGGGGCAGGTCTCAGGGTGACAGGGGCAGGTCTTGGGTGACAGGGGCAGATCTCAGGGTGACAGGGGAGGTCTCAGGGTGACAGAGGCAGAGCTCAGGGTGACAGGGCAGATCTCAGGGTGACAGGTCAGGTCTCAGGTGACAGGAGCAGATCTCTGGGTGACAGGGGAGATCTCAGGGTGACAGGGGAGGTCTCAGAGTGACAGGTCAGGTCTCAGGGTGACAGGTCAGGTCTCAGGTGACAGGGGCAGATCTTAGGGTGACAGGGAAAATCTCAGAGTGACAGGGGAGATCTCAGGGTAACAGGGGAGGTCTCAGAGTGACCAGAACAGGTCTCAGGGTGACCGGGGCAGATCTCAGGATGACGGGAAATTTTAGAGTGACATGGGAAGTCTCAGGGTGACAGGAGAGGTCTTAGGGTGACAGGGTAGATCTCAGGGTGACAGGTCAGGTCTCAGGTGACAGGGAAAGTCTCAGGGTGACATGAGAGATCTCAGGGTGGCAGTGGAGGTCTCAGAGTGACAGGATCAGGTCTCAGCTCTTTTATCCACATCTCCTGAGCAACCGTACCTCTACCGCTGTAGCCCCTCATTACAGTGACTTTGCTTCTCACTTTTAATAGCTAATTTTTTTTGTTGTTGAGACAAAACACTGTAACCAAAAGCAACTTAAGAAAGGAAGAGTTTACTCTGACATAGGGTTCCAGGGCACTAGAGTCCAGCAGGCAAACAGGCTGGCTGGTCCCACCAGGAATCAAGAGAATGGAAAGTTCTCAGGCAAAATGACAGGCTTGCTCCAGCATGGCTGCACCTCCGAAACCTCCTCCAAACAGCCACCTAACAAGAACAAATATACCTAAGCCTCTGGGGGAATCTCTCAGTCGAACCGCCACACCCTTCACGAACTGACTTGGCTCTTCAGAAAAATTCCTCTGGGGCCCTGACACACAGACCCCATCTCTGTGGCTGGTCTTTTCAGAAATAAGTATTGAAGGCTTTTACTTAAGGTGTGCTTTCCCTTGTGTGGTGAGATTCGCTTTGGTTATAAAAACAATAAAGGACCTGAAGTTGGGAATGGGTAGAAGGTGGATCTGGGGAAAGTAAGGAGGAGGTATGAGTGGCAAATGTGATCAAAATGCATGATACATGTATGAAATCTCTTAAAATAATAAAAATGATATGTGTGTGTTTAAGCTTGATGCCACACTATAAACTAATTCCACCTGTTTACCTCTTGCTTCTTTAGCTTCCAACAGAATCAGGACCTTCTTCCACTGGGAAAAGAATATATTTAACCTAGAGTATATATTTACATGAAAGTAAATTGTCTCTTACAAGCCATCGCTGCTGAGACTTGAAGCTTCTCCATCAGATCTAGCCACTTAGTTGGTAAGGTGACCCACTGACATCTGGAATCTTTCAAAAACTTGATTAGGGTCTGGGGGCACTTTTCATTTGTTTCATTTGGGTTATTGTTTTTATTTTTGAGACATGGTTTCATAAAACTTGGGCTGTCCTCAAACTGTGAATCCCAGGATGACCTTGAATTCCACCTCCTAAGCACTGAGTCTACAGATATGTGCCTGTGTTTATGTGATGCTGGGGATGAAACATGGGGTTCTGTGAAGTTGGCAAGCACTATGCCAACTGCCGTCATCTCTGACCCTCAAGATAATATAAATATTTGAAACAGGTTCTCACTATGTAGCCCTGGCTGGCTTGAAACTTTCTCGTAGACCAGGCTAACCTGAAATCAGATATCTACCTGCCTCTGTCTCCCAATTGCTAGGATCAAAAATGTAAGCCACCACACCAGGACAAATGGTAATTCTTCTGCGTGTAATTTACTAAGAAATCATATATAAAGAATCTAACGCAGGCTAAATGAAGCCAGAGAGAAGAACAAGCCAAACAGAAGTACAATTTCATACACAGGCCTTCCCTCTTCCTATTACAGAAGCAAAAAACCAAACAACAACAACAAAAACCAAACAAACAAACAACCCCCCAAGAAAACTCTCCAGAATGTGATTATATCTCAGAGTTTGTTTCAGATGACAACAAAGAAGTTGATCTTTCAAGCAACCTGCCCAGCCCCATCCACACCAGATGCAAACACGACGGCACCTTTTACCACCTGTGTTTAAGGACAGAACAATTCTCCCAGCCTTGGCAGGTATCTTAGAGTGTCTGCAGTACAGGCTGTTAGAAACAGAAGACCTCAGAGCCTTGGCCAGGGATGCAAAGAGCTGGGAAAAACAGCAGGGGCAGCTAAGCTAAGCACAGACAGTGCAGGAGAGCTCACAGCTGCTCTCCTCCTTCCAATCCACTGATGTCACAGCAAGGTCACTCTGTTCTGCCATATCCTCTTCAAGATGGTGACCGGTTATAAGTTTCAGGGGTAAACTTTCATGTATGTATTTGTTCGTGCATGTGAGTGTATGTGTAAGAGTGTGTGTGTGTGTGTGTGTGTGTGAGTGTGCATGTGTGCACATGAATGTATGTGTGTGTGCCTGTGCATATGTGTGCATGCATGTGCAGTCTGTAACCATGAGCAGAATAAATTCTCCCTCCCATAAGCCATTTCTGTCTGGCCTCTCACCCAGCACCCAGTGACAATAACACTAGCACTGTGGTCAATAACAGCACAGTGGGTAATGATGGGCAATGTGGCTGATAGATCTAGGGCTCCAGTTGCTACTTGTGCTCTATAACCTCCAAATCATTCTGTCCAGATGGAGAAAGAGGCAGATGAAAGAACTGAAGGAGCCTTAGATATTGAAAAGATCAGCATATATTGATAGTTGTTAAAATAATGATTTAAACCATAACATTGTTCAAATTCCCAAGCTGTTGTGCACTCCATTGCCTAGATGGAGGCTGTACTCTTTCCGTGTGTCTCAGTCATTTTCTGACTGTGTACTACCACCCAGTAGTAGTAGCCCTTTCTTCACCAGCCTACCCCAGAGGAATGCAAGTTGCTTAGCAACTGGTCCACCCCTCCATAAGTGTCTATGGAGGAGATAACCCCAGGTCTTAGGACACCGCCCCCCCCCCGAAAGTGTCTACGGAGGAGATAACCCCAGGTCTTAGGACACCCCCCCGGAAGTGTCTATGGAGGAGATAATCCCAGGTCTTAGGACACCCCCCCGAAAGTGTCTACGGAGGAGATAACCCCAGGTCTTAGGACACCCCCCTGAAAGTGTCTACGGAGGAGATAACCCCAGGTCTTAGGACCCCCCCCCGAAGTGTCTATGGAGGAGATAACCCCAAGTCTTAGGACGCCCCACCCCCGGGAAGTGTCTATGGAGGAAACAACCCCAGGTCTTAGGACGCCCCACCCCCGGGAAGTGTCTATGGAGGAAACAACCCCAGGTCTTAGGACGCCCCACCCCCGGGAAGTGTCTATGGAAGAGATAACCCCAGGTCTTAGGACGCCCCACCCCCGGGAAGTGTCTATGGAGGAGATAACCCCAGGTCTTAGGACAGTCCAGGATCCAGGTTAGTGTAGTGAGCCCCAGTGTTCACCCCTCAGCCTCAGAGCCAACACTTCCTCGCAGCATCTCCACTGCAGCTTATGGAAATCCATGTCCAAATCAAAGAAGGTGTATGGCCTGTCCTTTGTTCAAAGAAATGTTTGTTTCCAGGAACATGAACAGACACTAGTCCAAGTGAGTCTAATGATGAAATATCATTCTCTCAAATATAAGAGAAAATGTATAAATGATGTAAACAAGGGTAATTGGCAGATATTTTCAATCTTCTAAATGATGGGTGTTATAGAATATGATTGAGCTTACTTTGCTTTCCTGGACATGCTTATCCTTTCTCACCTAAAACACCCATATGCAAATGTTCTCTAGCTCATACTGCCGATTACCTCACTTCTAGAGAGAACAGTAAGGACAGAGGAGACCAGTGTGTTGTGTTCTGTTGGGAGGTTTCAAGCTGATAGGATACAGCTGGGGTGGGGACTTCCTCTTCACAAAGAACAGAACAGTCGGTGGATTTACATGAACAAGAAGCCCGAAGTGCAGAATGTTACAGAGCATGTCCCAAAAGTGTGGCCCAGGATGCCCTTTCGGGTCGCATGATGTGCAACATCCTCAGCATTCCGAGAAGGAGGCTGCAATGTGTATGTAGCCCCAAGGCTAAGCTTGCTCTACAATGAGCGACTGCATGTAAAATTATATTTTCAATTACGGTGCTCATCACTGTGTGCAAGCAATCCTCATGACACTGAGTCAATTGGCAGCAGAGGAGGAGCAAGCAAAGACGAGAGATGGGGAACGGTTGGTCAGAGGAAGGGATCTCGCAAGAACAAGCAGGGGCATAAGAGAGGGTGATGGGGGTGTATATGATCAAAGCACATTTTAATATATATACATGTATATTAAAGTGTATCTTTATATAGAACATTTTAAAATGCAGGACTGACTGGGTAAAGCTCATATACATCTTCGTAAAAACATTCCCAAACATATTAAAAAAACATATTTAAAAGATGTCCAGAGGAAATTTCCAGATGAGAAGTGGTGGCATTCTGTCAGGTGAGTAATAGTTCTATGTATTTATATCTTTCAATGATTTAAGTATCATGAAATGATAAAGTCTTCCTTGAATTCTGTAGAAAGTACTGTGATCTCATGCTACAAGATGTTGACTTAATCCAGGGCATGTAATTCTGAATTAAGACTATCAAGTGATTGGGAAGCTCGCTCAATGGGCATTTGCTATGCAGGTGTGAGAATGTGAATTCTAGTCCCCAACATCCATATAAAAGCCAAGATTAACACTGCATGTCTCTAACATTGGTAGTGGAGGGCAGAGACAGACAGCCCAGGAGCTCAGAGGTCAGCTAGCTTAGCAAAAATAGCAGGCTCCAGAGTCAGGGAGAGGAGAGACTCTGCCTCAAAACACATGATAGAGAAGAAATTAAGGAAGGCACCCCAATGTCAACTTCTGGCTGCCACAAGCATGTGTATGCATGTGTGTACATATAGTTCTCTCTCTCTCTCTCTCTCTCTCTCTCTCTCTCTCTCTCTCTCTCTCTCTCTCAAAAGTCTGACATGACACTGCACTTGAAAAGAAAAGAAGAATTAGAGATTCAGGGTCATCTTTAGCTATATATCAAGTTTGATGCTTGAGTCCAAGATGGGGAACATAAAACCCCATCTCAAAAAAAAATAAATAGAGGGAAGGAGGAAGGAAGGAAAAAAAGGAGGGAGGGAGGGAGAGAAGAAGGGAAAGAAGGAGAGAAAATACCAAATATATCCAAATGAAAATACTTTTGTCCCATTAAGTTGACAAAGAGTTTGAAGGATTATGTTTCATGATGGTGAGAATCCAGAAAGATGGGTGTTCCTCTAATTTCTGGGGACATGGTATCCAGTGTAAACTATTTGGAAAAAAACAATGACTTGTCATTATAAATGTCTCTTTTTCAGTGTGTACATCATGAAATCCAGAAATCTAAGAAAGTACTTCTATGGATCATTGAAGCCAGGTGTTTGTAATAATGAGTATTTAAAATAAGTGAGTGATAAATTTAGCAACAAGAGATATTTTTACACAAAGATTTTTGTGCCTGAAATCTCAACCATGGCAAGATGTAGTCAGAGACTAGCAGGCCTCTGGAAACTTGTAGGCCAGCTAGTCTGATCTAGGTGGTGAAGTTGCAGGCCTCTCTCTCTCTCTCTCTCTCTCTCTCTCTCTCTCTCTCTCTCTCTCTCTCTCTGTCTCTCTCTGTCTCTGTCTCTCTGTCTCTCTGTCTCTCTCTGTCTCTCTCTCTCTCTTTCTCTCTCTCTCTCATACACACACACACACATACACACACACATTTAATGAGAAGTACTAGCCTAGCAAGTACAGAACCCTGGGTTCTGCAGGGAAGGGGGATTCTAGAACACTCTAGAAGAGCTGTATATCTTCCCATCCCCTAGTCAACTTTATTCACCGTGACTGATCTGACGTGGCCTGTGGAAGGAGTCGGCTCATCATATAATCATAAACCTCTTTTGCTCATCTAATGTGGATGTTTAGTCTCTTCACATTTAACAAGGGTGGAGTGGAGGTATGCTCTCAAAGAGAAAATAGATTCCAGAGTTCTGTATAAAGCAAACCAATTTAACTGTACTTTTTTTTTAAATGTCTAACTCTCCACATGCCTATTTCTGAGGTCTGAGGAAATGAAAAACAAACCTTGAACGTAAGATACAAAGAAGAAGAATCCAGATTCTGCTTTGTGCTCTAAAACCCACTGTTGGCCACAAACATCACCAGAACACTTCCTGTGGCCGGGCTCTATCACAGACTGGGAAAGTTGCTCTGGGCTTCTGTGTTTTCTTGTTGAGTAATTTCTTTTCACATCAGTTCTAGTTTTTTTTTTCTTTCTTTCTATCCAAATAAGAACATTACATCAAATCACTGAGAGTCAGATGGCACAATTCCAAAACTGAATATCTGTCTGCAATTCCAATGTTCCTGTAACAGGCATGTCCTGTGCTCCTTGGCGTATCTTGTTTATTGATTCTGTGTACAATGAGTCAGATTTTGACCTCACTCCTCTGGAGAATGTGAAGGAGACAAAAGAAGAATCAGAGCAGGGATAGAGGTCAGCAGGCTAGACAACCAAAGCTGAAGAAGTTTCAGGAGGCAGAGATAAAGGACACCAGGAAAGGAGATGCCAATGCTGAACAGCACACAGCTGATATGTGCACATCTATGTGCTGTGTTCTGAGTGCAAGTAAGACAATAATTTGAACAGTATTAATACTACAACCATTATTATTGTTGTTGTTTATTAATTACGGAACTTGAGCATTTGGTTTTCTCCAATTTCATATCTTGCTCATAAATCATCCAAGCTACTATTAATTGCTCACAGAGACCCAGCACCTCATACATTGTCGATTAATTGTGCTGTGTGACAGTGGGCTCCCTAGGAGGCAAATACTCTACAAAAGAACACTTATAAAGAAAGCCAAGGCCAACAGCCTGACTAAGCCAGGAAGAATGAAAATGGTCACTAACAAGGGAACAGAATTGACAACTAAAGCTCTCAGAACCAATGGGGAAACCAAGGGAGAAAATGAATAGCCGGGACATTTGAATTGTTGGGGGAAAGGATGTCTCAGATCCAGGCGAGGGGGAGGAACAGACTTAAAACTAGAACTAGAAGATTAGCCACTAAGCTCAGAATGAATCATAGAGGGAAAAGATGGATTACTAAGCTCGAAGGAGTGAGTCAGGAAGCCTTGCACAAAGCTGCCTCAAAAGATCCTCCCTGCAAGTCCGAAACAATAGAAACTTACCCTGTTTGCAGAAAGGCCTGGCTGGCAAAGTCTACACATAAAGAAGAAAGAAAAGATTATTCAAACTGCAGGGAAGTGTTAAATAGAAGAACCGGGCATTTCTATGATACCTGATGCTGGCGAAGGCTGGTCCCTATTTACAGTCTCATCCATGAGGGTCCTCAGGAGACTCTGTTCACAGAAGCAGTCATGGCGAGAGGGAATATATGGCAGAAAAACGGGAGCAGCTCAAACATCCAACAACAGAGAAGACTGAACCAATTTACTCCGTGAAATACAAAGCTGGAGCAAGTGAGTATTCTTGTCATTTAACAAACAAAACTTGAACAACAAAATCCCTACCCCTTGATATATAACGGTTGAACTTTAGGAACTAGAGAGGCTCAGCACTTAAGAGCTCTTGCTGCTCTGTGGGTGGATGTGGATGAAGTTCCCAGAACGCATTTATAGAGTAGCTCTCAAACTCCTGGACTCCAGCTCCAGGGAATCTGAAATACTTCTGCCCTCCACAGGTACCCAAACACTTGTACAACATACATACACACACACACACACACACACACACACACACACACACACACACACACACACTTGAGCCAAAAGAAAATAATTTTTCCTTGGATGCTGGAGATATCCAACAGTCATCCAGCACTACCTCTGGGTTCAGTCCTCAGCTGGGGTTCAATAAAGAAAAACTCCCAAGATAAACTGGCAAAGTTAAACCTGAGCATACACAAGGAGCCCCTCAGAACTGATGTCAGTTTCTCAGTAGTGGGTGTGGTTGGGCACTTCTTAAAAATTAGTGGCAAAATACCTGAGAAAGGCAACTTCATCTGAGATCATTGCTCATGCCATGAACCTTCTTCCTTCCTGTTCCTTGTGGAGAGAAAGAACCTCTGGGCAGAGAAGACCTGGTGGAGCAAAGTTGCTCAGAAATGCAGGAAGACAAGAAACAGACAGGTTAACAGCCCCAGGTACCTACATCCTCCAATGAAGCTGCAGTTCTAGAAGTTTCTACAACCTCCCAACATTATCCACTTACAAATCTATCTTGGACTAGCCATTGATGAGGTCAGTGCCTTCTTCGTGCTCCAATTAATTACCTCCCCAACCCACTGGCTACCAACCTTCAATGCATAAACCCTTCAGGGGACACTTTATATCCAAATCCTAATGGTGAGGAAGGAGCTATTATCTATTCCAAAGCAGTGAACTTCCTATAAAGACGCATGCTAGTTTGTTTTCTATCTCTCTAATAAATGGGTTTATTTGGCTTACACTTCCATGTCACATACCATCACTGATGGGAGTCACAACAGGAAACTGAGGCAGAACCCTGCTGACAGGCAAAGGCTTGCTCCCCAAGGCTTGCTCAGCTTGATTTCTTATACAACCCAGGACCACCTGACTGGGGATGGCAGTGTAAATAGTAAGCTGGGCCCTTCTACACCAATCAAAAACATGCCCCACAAACCAATCTTGTAAAAGCATTTTCACTACTGAGGTTTTCTCATCCCAGGTGCCCATAGCTTGTGTCTGGCTGACAAAATGTAACCAGCACAAGAAGAAAACACAGCAGCCCCACTGAGCTCTACAAAAGGGACAAGTGTGACAACATCTGATTGTCTTCATCCTGATAAATTTTCGTTTTAACTGTAGCCAGTGGTTACCATATCGGCGACATTTAGGTTGAAATGGTTGAAGAGAGAAACAGCCATAGCAATGTATGGATTGGGTCAGGTGAGTCTTTATCGGGTTGACTTTAACCATGACCCAAGTTCAACACTGACACTGCTGATCCTGATAACAGTGTGACGGTTATACGATCAAATCATTTTATAGGTGCACGCTCGAGAGTTTAAAGAGAAATCATCGTTTGCTTTGACGTGCTTCCACCAGAGAGAGCAAAGGAACACGAAGGCCAGGCTGGCAAAGCAGGTGACAGCTATGACATCGTGCCATGAGAGCTGGCTGTTGTTTTCCCCTGTTTGTGTGCTTGTTAGAAAGACATTGACGGGAACAACTTCCAAAGTCCATTCTGAATGAGAAGACCAAACGTGAGTATGCCCATGCCAAATGGCAGGAATGCTATGAAGACACTCCAGTTTGCTAAGGGTTTGATTTATATCTCAGTGAAGAGCGGAAGGTGGTGTGCCAGAAAACATCGGCGCCAACAGTATAAGCGTCGTAAATAAGCATCCGTTATGTATTGCAGGAAAATGTGTAATAGGCACTGTAAAATGTATGTATCCCTACCAAAAAAGGCTAGTATAACACAGTACACAATTACTCTGTGAAGGCAACTGTGTTCAGCACAAACACACCACACGGTACTGCCTGGGAACAATAGTTTTATTTCGAGTTGTTGATATTATTAAATTTTTAATTAGAGCTCTGTTTAAAATAGGCCTTTAAAAATGTAAAGGCCTAGAGTTTGGTGCATCACGTTGTTTTGTTTTGAAGGAGTCTCATACAGCCTAGGCAGCTTTCAAATGCTTCCATAGCCAAAGCCGATCTTGAATTTCTTACCTGGGCATCCCCAGTGCTCCCATTACAGGCTGCACCACTGTGTCTGCTTTATGAGGCGCTGGGGACTGGACCCAGGGCTTTCTACAAACTCGACGAACACTCTACCCACTGAGACATAGTCCCATCTCTCATAACATAATTCTCCATAGATCCCAAAACTCTAACTGTCAAGATGTTGTAGTAAATTATTAAATCTCAGTCAAGGGTTTCTACCCTGCCTTGGATCAATCATTTCCCTGATAAAAGACATATATTTATGATTAGTCTTTAAAGTGCCAGCGCTGGGCAGATATCTATCCTCTATGCTATTCCGTCTACTTCCCGATCAATAACCCCAAGTTATAATTTGCCATGTTCCACCTGGACAGATCTTATTCCAATTGGTCAGCCCCATAGCCATGTTTTCATGATTTACTCACCCCACAGCATCCTCTCCTATCTACACCTTTTCCTCTCCCTCTGGTGGTCTCCTGTCTCAGACCCCAGGAACTGAAACTCCGCCTATCTCTTCTGGCCAGCTACAAACTGTAGGCATCTTTATTCACCAATTAGGGCTATCTCGAGGGGCGAGGTTACACATAGCTTCTCCTGCTGTACCAAGGATGTCCTCATTCCTGAGCAACCAGGGCCAGTATTTAGCATTACTATCCATCTCAACGGTTTTGAATTAAGGAGCAAGGCTTGCACAGCAAAGGCTGGCGAACTTGAGAACTCACTCCCAGGTCCAGACCCTCCGGCACAGAATTCAACACCGTAATACACAGCATCAGACCAAACCTCAACATCAAGATGAGTCTGTTCCTTCTAAATCCTTCTCCCAATTATGTATTCTAGGGTGTGTGAAACACCAGACTAAGACTACTCAAAAACAATACATTTGCAAAGTAAATGTCATGTAATGATATGTTTAACACAATATCGAGAAAATTAGCGAGGGCGGGGTGGCACACCCCTTTAATTTAGTACTCAGATCGAAGCAGGCATATCTCTTGAGTTTAAGACCAGCCTGGACTACATAGAGAATCCCAGGCCAGCCAGGGCTATTCTGTCTCAAAAAGGGGGATATCAGACATGCATATTACCTTAGAAATCAAATTGACCTTTTCTTCCCTCTGATGTCAGTGTGTTTGATGATGAGTGTAATCCTTGCCCTTTCTGTGGTGTTTAATGTAGTGGCCATTGCCTTAAGCATCCACTGTTAACACATTGAACTCTCACACACCCCTCAGCTGGATCTCCACCTCCAAGACAGCAAAACCAACCCCACGGGAAGAACAAAATGATCAACCAACCAAACCCACCACAGCTCCCAGGGACTAAAACACCAACCAATGAGTTTGCATGGGGAGACCCATGGCCCCAGTTGCATAGGCAGCAGAGGATAGCATTTTCTGACATCAATAGGACGAGAGGCCTCTGGTTCATCAAAGGCTCATTCTCCCAGTGTAGGTCAACGCCAAGGTGCTGGGGTGGAAGAGGTTGGTTGGGTGAAGGAGCACCTTCATGGAGGCCATGGTTGGGGGAGAGGGAATGGGACTAGGGGAAAGAGGGATAACATCTGAAATGTAAATACAGAGAATATCCAATTTAAAAAAAGATATTAAGTAACCTGTCTAAGGTCAGAGAGCAGATGTCAGTAGAGCAGAGACCTTAAACACAGACCTTATACTGGGTCTTCTCCTTTAGGCTTTGTGCCATGCTAGCTCAGGTAAGGGTTCCATTGTCTACTAGGTCACCAAGAATCAAATAAATCACCTCACCCTGACGAGCATTCTCCTCATAAATTACATTGTCACTTACTCTAAGCTGAAATTCTTTCTACTCAGCCCACGACTTATAGCCCTCTGTCGAGAGAGGACACATTCTTTCCATACCCTTGAGAACCTGCTGTGGACCTTGACAGCAGCTGAGCTCAGGTGAGACTACAAGTCTGACGACCATCGTGACCATACCTGCCAGTGATATCGCAGCTTCTGCCCATCGCTTTTATAACATCAACCCAGCCTTGCTGAGAAGTCAGGGTTTCTATTGCCAACCTGGTGTTTTGGGACCTAGAGTTGAACTTGGGGGAGACATGTCATTTTAACTGATAATAAGCAGAACACATTCTGTTGGACAAGCCTGTGGAGTATTTCGATCACATTGCTGATGTATCAAAAATACTGCAGACTTGCAATCAGTTGTCAAACCTTTACAGAGATAAGAAAGGTCCCTTGGCCCTGTTTGACATGGCCTGGGCAGCTGTCCTTGCTGTGGTGACACACTAACTTCTCTCTATGGTTGTTCCCAAGGTCCTCAGTGGAGCCACCTCATTGTCCTGTCAGCTGACATTGACATTGTCCCTTCTTTAATTAACACCACCCTCCTAATTTGTGGCCTCTCATTTGCTGTGGTTTTAGAAAATACACACTCATTCAGGCCATGTGCAAGCGTGAACTGGGTTGCATTTATGGATGAGTTTATAGATGTGTCTATCCCTAGCCTAGCATGTCCTAATTCCTGCCATGAACAACCATGAACTGGAGAACATTTGTATGCATTTATGAACACATGAACCTCTAGCCCAGCATACACCCACTCATTTCATGAGCAAGCATGAACTGGGGTGTGTTTATATGAATTTATAGACATGTGCAACTCTATCCCTTCCCACAGAGGGTTAAAAAACAGCTTTAAAACCTTATGCAATTAAAAAGATGCTGATTTCTGAGGAGAGTTTAAACAAAAGGAAAAATAAAAATAGGCAAATAACCATGCCACAGGGAAATAATATACACATATTACATCCCCATCGGCCTTTTTAATAACTAGCATTAGGAAATAGCACTATTGGGCCAAAAGGAGGAAGAGAAGGAGGAGGAGGAGGAGAAGAGGTTGTTAATTAGTCACAGGATCACAATGCATAAATAAAAACAAGCCAGTTGTTCAGAAAAAAAAAATACTACCACTTTTGACATGAAGACCTAAAAGACTATTCTTCATGGAAGTCATTTTAAAAGGGAACTGTTTAGATAGTGCCCTCGGTGCCATTCTGACTCCTGATGATGTGACAGATTCCAAATAGATGTCTTAGGAAGCCTTTTGCGCAAGCTGAAAGAAAAGGGCACTAACGTCAAAGAGCGGAGGTGGGGAGGTGGTGGCCTGAAGGTTACAAGGTTCTTGAAGGTAACGTGCACAGATTTTAGCCCACAGGTTTCTTATCCCGTTGGAATGCTATAGGTACAGGTCACCTTACAAGTACGTGGGACAGTGCATGTTTTATGGGGTAAATCTTTGGTTTTATATAGCAGCCATATAGCAGCAAATAAATGGCCCTAGCCATTATTAAGTGCATTTTAAGTTCTAGAACTGTAGCGGCCTCCCTTTCATGGGAGGCAGCACAGACATCTCACCAATTGATCCGGTCCATTGTGACCTTTCATCCCATCAGTAAGAAGATGACTGCCCGGTTTGTAATGATATTGTCTAAATATGTAAACCAAGGGTGTAGTTTGAAAGTAAACTGACTAGGCATCACACACTAATGAGGAGGTGTGTTTTCAGCCTGTTAGGAATGAACTCAAAGTTTATTCTGAGAATTTCAAAACAAACTCGCCAGCTACTTTACCTGCCATTAAGGCCCCTCACAAATGGATTTTCAGTCTAATGATGCTTGAATTCTTTAATCACACAGCACCACGTGCAGAGAATGTTTGCCTGCTTGGGTTTTTGCAACAGCAGTGAATTCCTCTACAACACCGCTGCACAACTGCTCAGCTGTCCTGCGAAGCTTTTTTTTTTTTTCTTTTTTTTAAAATCCTGCTGAGTTCAAAGTTCAAAATTTATTCCTTAGCTTAATGCAATGCTATCGCAAGTGTGTTTAATGTATTCATTCTAAACGCCATCAGAGGACGATGGTGTCAACATTTTGGCTTTGTTTGGACAGCTTTTGTGCCAGTACAAACACTGACTGTATGAAATCTAATGAGATTAGGGATCACTGCAAAATTAAAGGCAGGCAACCAAACTTCAAAGGCACTGCCGCAGTGCAAATCCCCCCCCCAATATTTCTTGGGCTATTTTGGCAAACTAACATCTAAGAATCAACTTTACCAGAAGATTTTCTTCATAGCAACCTTTGATTACTATACTGAATGTTAAGTGCCTCCTGAAGAATGGGTGATTTTTCTGTTTTTTAGGGAAATTTTTTTAAGTCATCATTAAAGAGCATTAGTTAAAAAGAATAAAATAGAGAAAAGCAAGAATTAATCAAAAGGTTTCACAGACTTGGAATTAAACATGAACTTCTTAAGAGCTGTAGACTTTGGCTGGAATTGAAGCAGCATCCCTGTATCATCTTTATTGGCTAACAGACCAGAGCACCAATAATCATTACTCTGTAAAACTCTAAGGGGCTTGTAGCACGAGGCTTGGAAAGTTAATTGCTGACTTTGGAAGTGTTTTGTCAATCACACATTTTAGTGGATAATAAAGCATTCCCTCCCCCCAAAAAAAGATCTGCAGAAGTATTTCTCTTAAGCAATCTGCAAAGAGGCAGTCAGAGAGAAAGTAGATAATGTCAGGGCCAGGAGGTGACCTACCCAGTAAAGTACTTGCCATGGGAACAAGACGACCTGAAGTTGAGCCTAAGCTCTCACGTGAAAAGCAAGGAACATACTTGTGACCCACCAACTAAGGAGGCAGTAATGCCAGCAGCTGTGGGTCCTTGGTCCCGGGTTCTTGCCTCAAAAGACAAGGTGGATGGCTCCTAAGAAAAGACCCAAGGTTGACTTCTAGTCTCCGTACATATGGATATATGGGTAGACACACACACACACACACACACACACACACACAAAGCATACAATGTCACTCTCACCAAAGCCTAGGGACTTTGTTGTCCAAAAGTATGCATGGACACACTGGCTCTGGCCATATGAACTCAGTGCACAATCTAAGCTTTTTCTTGTATGAAAATCATTGTTTTTAAAACACAAAAAACCCAAATGGCAGCTGTATTTCAAAACCTGATGCCATACATCTGTGAAACTATATCTGCTTAGACAGCAGAAGCCAGGGGCAGAATACCTGTCACCAGAATGTAGAATCCCCCTCATATTTCTGTCAGGAACAAAAAGGAAAGAAAGAAATTGCTCGTCAGCCCCGGTACACAGAACATCCACTATGCAGCACTTCCCAGGTCTACTGCAATGGCTCTCCCGACTCTTCGAAGTCTCACAGAACA
Source organism: Micromys minutus (assembly GCF_963924665.1). Classification (NCBI taxonomy): domain Eukaryota; kingdom Metazoa; phylum Chordata; class Mammalia; order Rodentia; family Muridae; genus Micromys; species Micromys minutus. The sequence continues at coordinate 36,467,755 of NC_137984.1, read as the reverse complement.
GAGGCAACTGTGAGGAGACCCCTAGGAGGCTGCAAAAAACATGTTCAAGCCCCTGGGCACTCAGGTACCCCTTACTTACTCAGAATCCGAGAGCCTTGCCTTTTACATTCTGAAGGGTGGATGTGTGCTCTGTTGGCCCTGAGGGAGAAAGTCTTCCCCTCTCAGAGAGAATTGACCCCCAATACAAAGCTCTTTCTTCTTTCAATAAAAACAAGCAATTGTATGGGGGGGGGGGGTGTTTCACTTAATGTGTACCAGGGTAAGTAAGTCACATTACTCTTCTTGCTTCTTGTTTCCGGTCCTACCAAATACCTCGGTTTGGTCCAACCCACCAATGCCACCTTCAGGATCCCAGAGCTTTTAAAAGTAATATGTTGTTTTGTTTATTAACAGAAAAGAAGTTCTATCCTTACTGAAGCAATGAGTAGTTGATGGGGGGGGGGGTGGACCACGGTGACTTCATACCCTAGGAAGTTGCTCAGCACTTAGTTCATGATTGGATACATAGAGAGTTATTGGTAAAACTGAAGCAGAGACAGTGGTGTCTTACCTCGGGCTGAGGGACAGAGAAGTACTCTGGGTCCTGCCGCTGTCAAAGGAAGTCTCACTTGCACAGGAAAAAAGCCATCCTCTGTCATAAAGATAACGCCTGCGCACCAGGTCAGCTGCCCAGCACTGGCTCTGGCGATGATGAAGACAGGCTCTCAACTTACCCTCGACTCTGAAAAAGAAAAGAGGGAAAGAGGGGTGCTCTAAAAATAAGAAGAGAGGAAGGCAGAGCTCTTGCCAAGGCTAGCGCTCACTTGCCAAGGCTAGTACAAAGAGGAAGTCTCTGCATATCCTGATAGTCCCTTCCCTTTCTACACACGGGAAGCCAGCCTGAGAATGTGGCAGAGTGGAAGAAAAGCAGAGAAGCTGGCAAAAACATGGGGTACCGTCCCTGCTGACTTCTTTTCAGAGGTATAGAAAAAGAAAAAAGAAAAACCTCATGCAGGGACTCGAGTTCTTAGCAATTAAGAACTCCACCTTTACCAAGAGCATTTCCTGTTCTTCGAAAACGGTTCCGTTCCCAGCATGCATGTCAGGCAGATCACAACTGTTATGAAAAAGATAAAGAGAGTGGAGAGTAAGGGTACGGAGGTGTGGTGAGGCGTGGAGGAAGGGGGTCCCTCTGGCGGGCCCATGCTGGGTGTCCCTTCACCAGCCACATGACAGATAGTATAGAATAGTTTATCCAGGGCATAGGGAGGGGAGTTGAGAAGGCGGTAGGGGCAGAGTGAGAGAGAGAGAAGCAGAGTAGGGGAGAAGAGGGCAGCCATGAGCATGTGGAGAGAGAAGAGGGAATAGGGAGAGAAGGGACAAAGGGGTAAGAGAGCAAGAGGGCAAGAGAGTGAGGAGGGGACAAGCAGCCCCTTTTATAGTGCCGGGTAACTGTGGGGCGGAGCATACCTGGCTATTGCCAGGTAACTGTGGGGCGAAGTTTAGACAGAAGGCTAACAACAACTACCTACAACTCAGCTCCAGGGGCTCCAGGGGCTCCAATGCCCCTGCCCCTGGGCTCCCACATACACACACACATAGACACAAACAAAGGGAAATAAATACTTTTTAAAATTGTATACAAATTGTGAAGATGTGGCATGTGTATGTGTGTTTGTTCTGCATCTGGTGACACTGTTTTGGGAGGATGGCGTGGGCCACAAGAGTGGGCCTTGAGGATCATAGCCAGCCTGTCTCCACCCAGGCATCTACTACCTGTCTACACCACCAGGGGCCAACTGCTACCAGCTCCTGTCATGGGAAAATAAGTCACCCAGTCACCTGCTTTCCCGGCCTTTATGGGCTGTACCTCAAATTGTGAGCCTTGGAGGCTAGAGAACATCTACCCTCTCTCCCGTCTTACTGAACCCCACTCTCATCTCCACACCCCACCACTCTCGTGAGCCCTTTTCTGTTTCACGGCCCTACAAGCTGGTGATAAACTGGTCAGTCCTTCGCGCAACTGCATTTTAGTAGCTATGCGATACTTACATAGCACCTCCTTCCTGCACTTAATACAATTCTAAGATAGCAAGAACCATCTCCTCTGTTGTCCACCACCTGAGCACGATGGAAATAAGCAGTGTGATGCTTAGACTGCAGCTCTTCATGGAATGTCCACACTAGCCCATCAGTTCCTCATCAGTCTGGTCTCTCTAGAAGTTCTATGGGATGAGGGCTGGGACTGTTTCCGGTCTGAGGCAAGAATTAAAGAAAAGAGGACCCGACCTAGTAAGTAGCGTTCTTGTCTTTCGAGTATGAAGTTGAGTGCTCGGCACTCCAGAAGCCACATTTTAAAAAAGAAAAATGCCCTCACTCTTTCCTTCCTGGAAGTTCCTCCCACCCCTTTCTGTCCCTCCCACCCCTGCCTACCCCTCCGACCCCTGCGTGCATTTTCCAGTGCTCCCCTTCAGGAACAGAGAGGTACCCTGGAAACCCTAGAAGTTCCCCATATGGCTAGATGACTGTCCTTTAGCCCCACCCACTCCTGTCTGCCCCTACCACCCCTTCCTGCCCCTCCCACTCCTGCCTGCCCCTCTCACCCCGATTGCATTCCATTAGTGCTCCCCCTTCGGGAACATAAAGGCACCCTGGAAACCCTAGAAGTTCCCCATATGACTGTCCTTTATTGCTATTTTCTGGAAGAAAACATAATGAAGTCTGTAACTAAGAGCACAAGACCCCGATGTGTTCAGTGTCCAGCTGTTTACAGTGGAGGACTAAGCCACCCTATGGAGACTAGGATCTATTGTTAAACTCAGCTTTTCTTAAGTCCAATCTGGACCACAAATATCAACGTTATTACATCCTGACTCTACAGTGAGATTTTTTTAAGTTTTTGTTTTGTTTTGGTTTGGTTTGGTTTTTTTGTTTGTTTGTTTGTTTTTTGTCTTTTTCTTTTCTTTTCTCTCCTTTTTAATCAGGGTAAGTCTGTGGACACATTGTGCCTTTATTTACTTTTTATTCTTTTCCTGTTGTATTTTGCTCAAGATATTTTCTCCCAAATTAGTTGAGAACCATGATGTTGAGACCTCGCAAACAGGGCGACCAAGCACAGGGGGACAGGGAGGAATCGACTGCAATTTGCTCCCAGGGACTGGAAAAAATTTAAAATGAAAAAGAAGGTTGGATCTATCAGTCTTCTGTGCTAGTCATCTTTGCCCTCATCCTCCTCTCCTTCCTCCCCTTCATCCTCCTCTCCTTCCTCCCCTTCGTCCTCATCATCTTCTTCTTCACCTTCACTCTCTTCTGGCTACAAATCAGGTGTATGAGTACACTGCAGCTGTCTTCAGACATACCAGAAGCCGGCATCGGATCCCATTACAGATGGCTGTGAGCCACCATGTCCTCGCTGGGAATTGAACTCAGGACCTTTGGAAGATCAGTCAGTGTTCTTAACCACTGAGCCATCTCTCCAGCCCCAGGGTGAGCTTTTAAATGCAAAAGGAGTCATGAAAATAAAGACACTCACGAGGCCGACTTAAATCTCCCATACCTGAGGCTGCCTCAGTTCCTGCGAGTTTCTTCCTGCTGTGAACATCGTGGCTCTGACCACATCCCTCACACCATGGCCCCGAAGCGGCAATCTGCCACCCTGCCTCAGTCCAAGAAACCCAGACCTGCTGCTGCCCCGAAGCTGGAGGACAAGTCGGCCTCTCCAGACCTTCCAAAGGGAGAAAAAGAACAGCAAGAAGCAATCGAACATGTTGATGAAGTACAAAATGAAATAGACAGATTTAATGAACAAGCCAATGAGGAAATTTTGAAAGTAGAACAAAATATGTCTGCCATCTTGGGCCCTCCCAGGACGCATTGGTGCTGCCAGGACTTTTCTGCTCTCTGCTGTTTGGTAGCGGTCATTTGTTTATGAATGATTCTCTGCCTCTCAGTCAACAGGGACTATAAGATTACTACTTTTGATTTCTTTTTTCTTTCTCTACAAGGTTCATACCAAATTTTTGAAGTTTTTTTTTTTTCTTTCACACCAACCATCTCTCAGCAGACAGATGGGTGACAGGTGTCTTATAGTATAGATTGGGTCTGTCATTTGAAGTTGGAGGGTACCTTGGTGAAGGTCTCAATCTCCTATGCTAAGGTCCGGTTCTAATGATATGTCCTGGTATAGCCACAGCTGGGAAGAGAGCCTGGCTGTCTGTGGCCACGCTACCACAGAGAGAGCCCTGCTTCCTCAAGTGGGATCGTCGCCAAGGGCTCGACTGAATCTCAGTTCTCCTAGAATTGCTTATGGGAACATCGTTGCTATATGGCCTGAGCCGAACAATCCCAGAGTCACCTGACATCCTCCATCCAACATTTAGGAGTCATCAAGCTTAATTTCCCCTTTGTGCAATAAAACACGAAGAGGAAGCTCTAATAGACTGTATTATGTAACAGTTCTATAAAAAATAGCAGGCCAGTGCTGGAGCACTTCCTTCCTGGGGCCCAGTAACCTACGCTGAAAGGATACACACTGGTTGCCCAGGCAACCATGAGAGATGACACTAGGGAGGAAAAGAATGAAAGGGGAAAAAAATCAGCGACAAAAGGACCCTTTTCTGGCTCAGTGAAATGAGGCCTGGTGTCAAGCTTGTGGTGCACAAGAAGAGCCCTTAGCAATTCTGCCCAGGCTGCAGAAGCCTGCCAAGCCTTCTCTAACTCCCTCTTTTAGAGAGGAGGAAAAGGGCCTTCCTGGAGAAATCCTCATCTCAATTTCAAAATGCAACATCTTTCACAGCAACCAGTAATCACTATTTACTAGCTTCTCTTTTGCCCCCAGAGCTCTAATAATAATAATGATAATAATAATAATATTATAATAATAATTTTGGTTTCATGCACTTGTCCTTTTTATTTTCTCCTAGTTTTGTTGGGGGGGTGGTTATGCAGGAAGTACGTAATTTAAAGGCAATAACCTAATAAACAACCTCCAACTTAAGAACAGGAGCAGGGACACACCAGAGTACCATGCTTTAAATGTGGATAATACATATTTCTGGGATCCTTCCAGACATCTAAGGACTCCGTTTTCCTGGGTGGCAGCTTCCTTTTCTTGTGGCCCCGAATCCAACCCCTCAGTGCTACCGCCGGCAATATCCCTATATTCATCACCTTGTAAAATTGACTACTACTTTAATTTCTGAAGTTCGGTTTCCTTTCTATACAGGGTGTAGGGGCAGAAGGCACCTATACATTCTTCCTCTCATTAGGAAGAAATGTACCCTAAGGAACTTACAGGTGCAAGTTGGAGCCTCTGGGGGGGAAAAAACCCAGGAGGAGTGGAAAGAACTTAAACTTGGATCAATCTTATAAAGCAAGAGCAATCACTCTTTCAACAGGACTCCTCCGATCCAGGCTTGTGAACAGGCAATGTGCTTTAATCCACAGATCTGCCTCCATCCTCATGTAATAACGGGTTACTTCAAGGTGAGGTGCCAAGTAGTAATAAAGTCTGTGGAAGCGAAGGATGGAGCTGTGTGCAAACCCAAATCAATAATGCCTAGCCCAAAAGCTGGCGTGTGTAAAGGCAGACACTATAGATAACAAACTCTGATCTGCAGGAGAAGTAGCCCACCTGTCCTGGCCTCTTTCACCCTCCCCGGGGACATCTTAACCTCACTTACAGACAGCAGCTACTAGAAGGCAGTTAACCAACAGCAAGCTCATCTCCCTGACTTTGGAAAAGTGATGTTTCAGGAAATCATTCCCTTGATTTTATTAATCTAGGTTCTGAGCCTGAGAGTCCAGCCTCCAAAGGGAACTTAAAGCCAAATTCCAGTCTTTCCCCAGAGAGTTGGTCTGACCATCTGTATATCCCATACCTGGGCTCTCCTCAAGACAGAAATGGAGAGATTAATATGTAAGCAGCAGATGCTGTGTGAAACACACATGTTCATTTGCAAACCCAGGTGGGTGCTGCCATGCTGTAGGAGAGAATGTGCTCAGGGAAGGTATATTCTCAAAGCTACCAGCCTTTAACTTCCCCTTTGCTTAGGATTTGAAAATCAGCACGATTACAATGTAGATAGTCTGCTTTTATCCAGATCTTAATCTTGACTCTGGAAAGTACTGGGGGGGGGGGGGTGGAACGTTGATGAAACAAGCACATGGATGGCATTTGCTAGAAGCTCTCTATCCTTACCATTGCCATCCACAGATAGCTCAGAGGAAAAAGAGTCTAGCCCAGAGCAGATGGATTGTCCCAGGAGGTGGCTGGTACCTCATCTACCCATAACTGGCTAGTTCCACACTAGAGTATATTAGCTCAATGATGTAGTACTTGCTAGACATTTGTGAGGCTCTGGGGTCAGTACTTAAGAACCAAACAAACCAAAACACCAAATGTAGGAAGGTGGCAGTGTGGGTCCCTGAAATGTGGGACACATGAGCAGTAATGGGACAGGCATCCACCAGGGTCCCCTCTGCCCAGTTCTCTCTTGGCTTTCAGGAATGTCTCTCTCCCTTCCTGCCTCAAGGGAAGGCTTTACTTGTGGCCCACTTCATGGTGTTTACTTAAAGATTTGTTTTCCTGATGCTTAAAAAGCCGGGCGTGCATCTGGGGTTTGTAATTCTAAGTCAGGGAAAGACAGTTGTTATGTATTGTTTAAAATTTGTTTAATAAGGAGGAATTTCTTTGAAAAACATCAGGCCGAGCTTGTCACATCATAGTGACAGAAAGTATAACACAGTGTACTAATTGATCTATGCTTCGAGGGACATCCGCTCAGCCCTGAAAGAGTGTCTGGCATTCTTAAAAGCTATTAACCCAAGAGGGGGAATATGATGCCTTTCTTCCTTTTATGGTGCTTTTCTTTTTTCCATCTATGTTTGCTAATTTTACTGTTAAAACTGTGTGAAGATCTAATATAAAAAGAAAAGGCAGGTAAAACACTGGGACCAGGACAGACACTGGGTGATTCTCAGCTGAAAACTAGTCCATCTCAAAAGCCCCTTTCAGCACTGGCTGTAAAGCCAGGGAGGCTGAGTCCAGGCCTTTTGCTCAGACCGAGCGGGGCTGAGCTCCAAAATGTTCCGCTCCAGTCTCCCCTGTCACACACTGTTGGTTAAGACCAGTGAGAAATAAATCCAGCCTACAAAATCCCTACAAAAGAACAGTTGAAACGTTTGAAGAGTAGGTCCCTGGCTCAGCACAGTAGTACCTGCCTATAATTCAAAAGGCCAAGGCAGGGGGATTGAGAAAGGCTATTCTGTATTATACAGTAAGAATTTGTCTCAAAGAAGATGCATAATAAATAAATAACCATGGGTTTTTCTAGTGTCCCTAAGTTCAGAGTGTCCATTTCCAGGGATTTGAAGGGGGGGGGGGGTCCTTCCAGATACCTCCTCCTGGTTTTTGGATCCATTGGGTGCATTCCACCTACAATCTTCACAAGCAAAACACAAGTTTTAGGGCCGGAGACCCAAACTGTCCTCAGCACCAGGAGGAAGTGACCAGGTGTGTGGTATGGTTAGCTGTAAATGTCAGTTACAAGACAGAGTAATCTGAGGAGTTACCTAGAACAGATTGGTTTGGGAGCATCCTCATTGCTTATTTAGGTCAAAAGACCCAACCTGAATGAAGGCAGCAACACTTCAGGGCTGGAGTCCGAACTGTGAGGAAAGCTAGACGAGCAATGGACGGCAAGGACGTGTGTTGTCTCTCTCCACCTCGACAGTGGGCGCCAGGCAGCTAGTTAGCTGTGCCAGTTCCTGCTTTGGCATCCTTCCCTTCAGGGATGGGCTGTAACCTGAAACTGTACAACGCATGAACCTTTTCTAAGTTGCTTTCTGGGCAGAGTATCTGTCCCAGCAACAGAAATGGAACTAGAATACAGTAATGAACCAACCATCCACTCAGGAAAACACTTAGCGAAGACATATGTGTACTCTACAAGGAAGGGAGGAGAGTGAAAACAGCCCGGAGACTAACTACCAGAGGCAGAGCCAGGCAGCATCTGATACAGTATGTGGTGTGGTTTCCTTGGATACCACCCCATCCTCTGAGGACTCTCTGTAGGCTGGTTCTCTTTAGTCCACTGTGATGGCTAAAGTTATGTTTTAAGTTTAAATTACTATGCTTAAGAGATCTATAACCCAAAAATGCCTCTAACCTTTGTAAGTCCCACTTGTCCAAGGACAGTAACTTCCTGAAATGCTGGTGGCTGTTCATGTAAGATAGCCATGTGTTTTCACTTCTGTAAACTAGCGTGGTTGCCCCAATTGCACGGGATGTGCTTGATTCCATAGGTGAGAGATATGTAGTCAGGAAGAAGGTTAGGATGTATGCTTTCTCCTGACTGGACAAAGGTTGGGTGTCGCCTTATGGGGTTGGCCTTTATAAACCCCATCCATTGTAATTCGGCACTGTCCTTTGAGAATCCCAGGCATGGAACTAGGCAGTGTCCATGGTCCTGGGCAGTATTTAATGACTCTTATTTCAAATTTGGCTCAAAAATTGTGGTAGTTATCTAACTCCCCAGTGGGATTAACACTACTTCTACCTTCCTGCCCCAGGGAGCTACTTTCTCAGATGATAAAAAACAAAGCCCCTGGGAGTAGACACTGTCCATGTTTGTTCAAGCCAGATAAAGGGGCATGCTGTGTAACCAAGAAATAAAAATCTCTAGCTTTAAGATGGTAAGATTTGGGGTTTGTTTTCATTCTATCAATAACCCAATCCAACCCTAACCCAATCAGAATCAATGCAAAGTGAGTTCTCACAACCATTCTGTAACATGAGTCACTTTTATTGAAGCTCAAGTAACTAAGCCCCAAGGGAGGAAAGAAGCTATTCTTGGTGGCTCAAGATGGGAGAGCTATGTCTCACTCTAAATTCCAGGGAACTGAGCCTTATATGACAGGGGGCTTGCCCAAAGTCACACAGACCACAAGTTAAAGGTCGGACCTGTTTTCAGGATGTCTTGCCATAACTGATTATAGCCAGATTTTTTAGACTGTGGTTTCTTATCTGTTTTTACCTTGAGACCTCTTTTGGCCTGAAAAGTATGTACGTGATTAAGGGTATATAGGTATGTAAAATAGATAAACAAATTAAACATTTATCTAATTTCATAAACCATAAAGAAATTTATTTTAAAATGTTTTGGACCACATACAACTTTACCATTTATTGGAGACAAAAGTGGGTTTGCACAACAATGAGATGGGTGTGTTTTTTTTTTTTTTCATAAAGAATAGTTTGGCTGAATTTTGATACTGCAGAACACAGGACATTATCGATGTTTTTCAGAGCTGATCAATAATTTGATTTTATAATCTTCAATGTTGGCAATACTGTTTCACATGAATAAATAGCATAAAATGACAAAATGTTTTTAGGGACATTTAAGAAATTTTTGGAAATATTGTCTAATCCCATACCAAAATCACTTAAAAACCCATCATTGAGAGAAGTCAGGGCTGGAACTCAAGGCAAAAAAACAGCAAAACGCTTGCTTTTTAGCTCATTGCTCATTCATAGGCTTGTGTTCCACTAGCTTTCTTTTTCTCAATTTTATTTTTAATTATGTATGCATGTAGGTTTGCACACACGTGCATGCAGATACTCACCACAGAGACCAGAAGACAATGTTAGATTCCAATCTGGGTGCTGAGAATTGAACCCTAGTCCTCCACTAAAGCAGAATGTACTATTAATCACTTCTATTAATTACTAAACCATTTCTCCAGGCCCTTTCTTATAGATCCCAGGACCACTTTCCCAGGAAATGATATGATACTACCTACACTAAGCTGGACCCTTCGACATCAATTGAAACAATTAAGACAACCCCTTATTGACATGTCCACAAACCACCATGACAAAGAGAACTACTCAACTGAGACTTTGTCTCCTTGATTCTGAGCTTTGTCAAGTTGTGAGCTAATGTTCACCAGGCAAAAGCAGCTTTTGGCTGAGAGAAGGGCTTACATGCTAGTGGCCAACTTGCACAGGGGTGGAGACATCAGCAGACCATTGACAATGGTTCCAGACCTAGATAGAAGAGCATCAGTGGTGGGTACCACAGCCAATGGAAACTGTGTTAGTGCCTGTATCACCCACTGCAGCCAGTACCTACGAGAAGCAACTCAGAAGAAGAAGGATAATTTTAGGGTAGGCGCCATGGTGGGAAGGAACAAAACCTGGCACATTGCTTGCTACATTTCCACATATTACAGATTACAAAGCAGAAACAGGACAGGAAACAAGTAGTTGGGACTAGAAGTCTCAAAACCACTCAGAATAGTCCACTTCTGCGCAAGGCTTACTCTCCAAGTTTCCAGACAGCAGCTGCCAGGAAGAGTCCTTCCATGGAGAAACACCCATGCTGGCAGGTACCGGCACTCACTCACCAAAGCCCTAGTGCAGGTTGGCTGATAGTAAATCCTCAGGAGCATGCACAGAAAATATTCTATATTCTACATCTATGTGTATTTTATCACTATACAGAACATAAGTTGATGCAGTACATATTTTAGTAGCAATAGGCAGTCATTACAAAATAAGCTTATTTTTACATTCTTTGGCAATGTAGACTTTCTGGAAATATGATGCATCAGATATAACAGTCTGGGTTGTTTCTCCTGTTTCTGTGACGAATGCAACTCAAGAGAGAAGGGGTTGTTCTGGCTCCCAGCCTGTTCATCATGGAGAAAAGTCCTAACAGCGGGAGGAAGAGGGAGCTTTCACTGATCCTCAGTCAAGGAGCAGAGAGAGAGAGAGAAGTACATACTGCTCAGCTCACCCTACCCATTCTGTATAATCCACAATCTCCTGCCCTGGGAATGGCCCTGCCCGGTCAAGCTGCTCTGCCCCATCAGGTAATGTAATGTAATATCCAAGGGCTAGCCTTAGCTAGATAATTCTCCACAAGCTGCCCAGAGGCCAGGTTCTTAGGTGACACTAGGTTCTGTCACTTTTACAAAGAGTACTAACTACCACCACACACACACACACACACACACACACACACACACACACACACACACCTGCAACACTCACACAAACATATCACTTTCTTAAAGGCCTGAAAATGGTTTAGTCTCCAGGCCACAGCATAGAATAGCTTCAAGAAATGTCTGCAGCCTAATGTATATTTACATCATCAATTGATATCACAATATGGACAATTAAGGAAGTGAGTCATGGGCTAGGGCCTCCTGAGATGAATCCCCAGCCAAGAGTCAGAAGTACCAGCACGTCCCCTACTGGCCTTTGACACCCTCAGAGCCAAGTCACCATGCTTTGTAAAGACAAAACTGTACCCCCCAGCCAACTCAGTCCACGGTGTCGGTAAATTCCCATGTCTCACTCAGACATCTGTCTCTTCAGTACTTAAAAGAATTAAACCATCCCAACCTGGAATTTAAATGACAGGAAAAAAATAAATTGTTCTGAGTAGCGAGGCCAGCTATCCAATATCCTCATTACAAAAATAAATAAGAGGGAGCGTCATTAACGAGAAGAGTGTGTCCTTTAAATTGTAGGATTCTTTTTTGACTAAACAAATGTCCTTTAATGAGGGTTCTCTGTGATTCATTTTCACTGAATTTGTTATAAAAGAACATAAGAACATCTGGAAAGTTCCGAGAGTCCCACCATTCTTATCTCTGACCCGTCAGTAGTTTGTTATCATAAGCTAACCACAGCTTTTATTAAAGGTAACTGCTATAAAGTGGGCTATTGAGAAACAGAATGTGGAGCGATTTAAGCCACGGAGGAAGAGATTCCATCTGACTAGGAACATTGTCATTAACAAAGCATACAAGATAGAGACCAAAAATGGTGCTTATTAATTAGAATCCCTTCTGAGTAAGACCTATCCAAAGGGCTTCATGAGCTTCTGCCACGGCTGGTTCATGAATGTTGACACGCCCTAGAGTATTTCTTAAAGTTTACCAGTAACTCCAAAAACTCTAGGTACAACCCCCACCACCACCAAAAAAAGACCAGTGGTAAAAAAGAAAATCTAAACTTTCAAGTACCCATAAAGAGGAGAAAGGGAAAAAAGAAAAAAAGGCCCAGCTGGAGGGCCACAGAAAGTCAAAGCAAAACTAGGTACTTTTTGTCCCAGGCCCTGAATGTCAAAGAACTTAGATTTAAAAAAAAAAAAAAATCCTTAAGCATCCAATCAGGTGCTGTGTGTCACCTCAGAGACATGTGTCTGGCCAACAAACCCTGCACAAATGCCAGGGTTCTTTCCAATAGGTGAATGACCCATAGAGACCTACAAATTTCTTCCCAGCTTCTTTGATGAGAGAGGCAAGCCCAGGTTTGAACCACACCCTAGCCACTTACTTCCTGTCTTCAAACACCTGCTAGTAAACCTTTGGGAAATGGGCCAAACGGCTGTAGAAACCCGGGCTTCACCTTCCTTCTTTTTTGATGCAGTCATTGACCAGAGATGTCATCTAGGAGCAACCCACGCTGGTTAAGTTCTGCATTTTATATCGTGCCTTTGCAGGGAGATGGTGGCTCCAAGCAACTGTCATGCTTCTGACAGTCAAGAGACAGCAGAGAATAAGAACATGGCTTCCCACAAAAGCAGCAAGGGTACAATTATAGTGGGGCTTGAAGCACTGTGGGGAGTATGCTAGGGGGATACAGCATAGCATTGGATATCAGAAGGTGCTAAAATGCCCACCTCTTCATTCTCACGGTCATTTGGAATAGAATACCATAAAGAGCACACCAAGATACTGGATTAAAGAAAAATGAAAACCTCCAACAAGTATGGCACGGAATGGGCTCAGATAACCCTCACTGTGCAGTATTTCGAGTGAGTCTCTTCATTTAAATGTTGTTCCCTAGTTTGTGGCTGTTTGGGATTAGGTGTGTGGCCTGTTTGGAGGAAGTGTGTTGTGGATTGATGTTAAGGTGATACATGATTGGACAGTGGAGAGGTAGGCAGAGAAAAGGTAGGAAAACGGAGAGGAGGAGAGATGGGGGAGAAATCAAGATGGAGCTGGGGAAAGTGAACCTAGATCCTGGTGGCCATAATTGTCGATAGGTAGATATAAATATTCTTAAGGGATTCTGTATGTCTTTTTATCTCTTATAGAAGGGCAGTTTGTATCTTTGTCCACTGGATTTAATCTTACCGTGTTGAGGGGCTGTGGATTGAGAATTTAATATATAAAACAACCATGAAAAGCTACTGGGCTTTGGAGTAATGTGTGTGCCGGGTGGTGGGGTAAATCACCCAGGACAGACGCACCAAGGTGGGCAGAGTAAACAGCCTGGAAAGGGAATTGTGTGGAGAGTGTGGCCTGTGAACTGAGTGACAAAGGTTTATGTGCTTGTCTCCACACTAGAGCAGCGTCTGCAGAGTGAAACTGCGTCTGATAAAAAGATAACAACCATCATTTGTTATTTCCTGCTACAGTGTGTCACTGGGACTATAAAGTAGTAGTAGCACTCTTTCTACTTCCTGTTTGTGGACCAATCATAAGCTCTTGGCTGCTGCCCTCCCACCATGCCTGCCTGTCTGTCTGTCTGTCTGTCTGTCTGTCTGTCGTCATGTTCCCTGCCATGAGGATAATGGACTCTAACCTTCTGGAGCTGTGCCTCAAATGAACCCTTCTGTCTGAAAGTTTTCTTGGTCAGAGTGTCTTGTCACACTAGAAAAGTGACAAAGACAGTCCGCCGGCTGTTTCTGGAGTAGATGGAGAAAATCACCGCTTCATTCACATCACGAGACAGATAATGTGTATGAAGTCCTGCTGCAGACCCCAGCTTCCAAAGTCAGTCAGTACATGGCACGCATGAAAGGCGGCTGTCTGTCAAATAATGTCAGCCTTTTTTAGAGTAGCAGGAGCACTAAACTCTGATGGATTTCCTTCCCTTTTGTTTATACAACATTGACACCAAATGTGAAGGGTTATCCCGCTAAAGGAGAGCCTGGGGAGTCTTCTCAAAGCAGGGCCACTGTAGGTAAGAAAGCAGGGGGCTTTTATACAATGTGTTCTCACATCTCATATCCAATTGGAAATACTCTTCAATATTCTCAGATCAGCTCACGAGTCATATGTCCCCATAATGCCAACCAGGACCACCTCTGTGTGAAGAATTTAGTCCAACAAATTACCAAAATTTATTCTCCCTTACATTCCCTCATTCCCACAGTTCAGTATCTAAGTTCCAGAATGCTCTTTCTGTCCCATCAGCAGCCATAGGCCATGAGACTTTTCAGAGGTCATCAGTGGCTCTTTAGAAGATGAACTGGTGCCTTCTCAAACTGTCCTTGTCCCTCCACAGCAGCTTCAGTGGCAGATGGTCCTGACTACCACAATGGCCGCCCTGCTTCTGTACTATTGGAGTCAGGTGAATGCAAGAACTGTTCCCTGGGTTACTATAAATGCAGATAGAAAGAAACGGTACCTCTGTTCCCTGGAGGAAATGCAGGTTTGTGAAAGTTATTGGCTGAACAAGATACAATAATCTGCAGGTCACAGAAAATCTTTCAGCGGTGACAGCCACCGGTAACATTTTTGGTCACGTTTAGGTTTGAATGTCTTTTGAGCAGAACAGGAAACTGAGGGAATTTACCTTAACTGCCATAATTGCATGGTATCTCAGAGTAGGAAGAAGAGGTTTCCCAGATCCTTTTTACAATTTGTTTTTCTTTTATGTGCACGGTTTTTTTTCTGCATCTATGTGCAGCTGATAAAGGCCCAGTTCCTTCAGAGGTCAGAAGAAGGCACTGGATCCTCTGGAGCTGGAGTTACAGACAGCACCATGTTGGTGCTGAGAACAGAACCCTGGTCCTCTGCAAGAGGTTCTCTCAATGGCTGAGCCATCTCTCCATCCTGCTTTATCCAGATTCTGAAGCAGCAGCAAGTCTTACTGTTGTTCAAACTTCCATTTCCTCTTATCAGTGTGTGTAGGACTGGGGGGGAGCAGGGGGACAGAGAACATGCAGAAAACAGATGTGAAAATAAATATTTATCAACAAAAGCTTGGCGAACCTTGATTAGTATTTCTCCCTTGCGCTGTGTTTTCCTGATTTCCCCGAACCCCAGGATATTTATAGCTAGAGAAGACAAACCTTTTTGTTTATAACTTCTTCACCAAGCCAGAGCAGCATGTGTGGGGAATTCCAACACTTCCCCTGTAACACAACATTAAGAAATGTTTTTGGCACAAGAAATTTCTGCCAGAGAAGGGAGGTGGCTGACTGTGTGACCACCTGCCTGTGTCCCTCTCTTGGGACCCAGAGAATCACCCCAGGAGTCACCTCCCAGGAGTTGGGGGATACTGAAGCTAAAGACAGGCAAGGGAAGCTTGTCTCCTTGAGAAGGAGGAGAGACTTGGAGCTGGGACAATGACAGACAACCACACCTTAGCCAGACTACTTAGTTCTGTGGGTCTCTAGCTTTCTATTTAAACCATATCCTCCTGTCAGGACTCCAAAGTCGGATTTGAGGAAGCCGTGGTTCTAGATCTTTCTGTCCTCCTTCCATGTGTAGCTACGTTGAATAAATCTCCTTTTCCTGGTTTTTATTATTAATTTGGCTTTTCCAGTTGGTGTACTGAGGACGGGGTTGCCAAACTTGGTTCACTGGGGCACAAGCTGTGACCCTAGGCCCTGTAACAGTTTGTCCCGTCCTTGGATTTCCAGGCAGAATAAACAGCACCTGTATCAAAGGCGGCCACACACTGGCTCAGGCCCAACAGACGCAGGAGACACAGTCTGTTTATCAGACAGTACATTGTCTCAACCAGGATGTGGTTGCCTCTGTAACAAGAGGTATGCAAATGAGTTTCCCAGAGACCCGGCACCCTGCCCCCAACTCACTGCTTCCGGAGACACATGCTAATGGGGGCTGTCCTGAGAACAGAAAACTGAAGGACTGGGAGAGGAAAGATCCAGAATTAATCAGATTAGTCCTGCAGACCCTTTGGAGAAATCCCTCACAAATACTATAACTCCATTCCTCCCCAAAAGAAAACCATTTTAAATTTAGAAAGTATATATTTTTTATTATTCGGTTAAAAATAAAATCTGATTCCCAGCACAGGGAAGACTTTGAAATGACCCCTTTTCTGTCCAGAGAATTGCAATAAGGGCGTCATCCAGCCACTGTCAAGGGTGCCTTTGTCAGGCTATCTGTCTCCTCAGTAGAAAGGTGCTGTGGTCTAAGGCCCTGGATGCTGGGAGAATTCAGTGAGATGAACAATGACTTCAGCATAGTGTCCAGAACACGTCCTGAACTCTAAATGCCAGATGACTTTACATTATGCACATTTTATCATAATAGAAGCACAAAAGATGAGAACAGGACTGGTCGGAGGGGCAGGGACCCCAAAGCACCCACTGTTTCACTGTCTTTGTTTCTCTGGCCAGAATGGTTTGGTTTCCTACCACCACTAACTTCCTCCTCCTCCTCCTCCTCCTCCTCCTCCTCCTCCTCCTCCTCCTCCTCCTCCTCCTCCTCCTCCTCCTCCTCCTCCTCCTTCTCTTCCTCCTCCTCCTCCTCCTCCTCCTTCTCCTCCTCCACCTCCTCCTCCTCCCCCCTTCCCCCTCTTCTTCATTCTCCTCCTCCCCCTCCCCCTCCCCCTCTTCCTTCTCCTGATGGTACCTTGGGTGGAGATCAGAAAATGAATTATATCTATTTCCCAATTTCACCCCATCTCCTGCATGTTTGTAGGATCAACTCCTCAGGGGGTAGACAACTGGATGTTACAGAGAGGCTAGTTTCTACTCCTCAATAGGATGAAATATCTATTGTGGGAATTAGCATTCTGGCTGAGTTGACCAATAACCTGGCTAAGGCATCCCCTATGGGCTCGCCTTAAACCATGTTAGAGGAGTGAATAATCAGCCCTTTAATGAGATAGTATACTTTTTCTTCCTAGAATTTCCTAGTTCAGTCCTTATAAGCCATCATGGATCTATCCACCTTTCTGACTCTGAAAGGCATATCTTTTTCTTTTTCTGTCTTTTTTTTCCCCCTGTCATTCTTTTAGATGTTTGATAGAACTGAAATGTGCTTTTCTTGGTTCTTTGGATTTCCTTACTTTCTTTCTAAAGTTCCTCCTTACTATGTAGCTGCAAGCTACCTGACTGTCTTAACATAAATGATGTTATTTCTCTGCTGGTAAAAGGAGCTGATTCAAGCCGGAATAGCTCATATGGAACACTCCTGTTCACTGGTCCCAGGGAAGTTGCCATAGGAAGGGAGAGAGAAAGAAAGAGTGCACACACTGAGAGAGAAAGAGAGAAGGAGAGAGGGCTGGGAGACCAAAATATCTGGATTATATACTGAAGAGCCTCTGGAGGAAAGGCGGCCCAGCCCCTGGACTTCAAAGTTGAGGGCAGAATACACCAGGTAGAGACTAAGGAATGTTGAGAGAACCTGGAAGCCAGGTCTGCTCTGATGTGTAAAATATGCACCTCAGTCCCTTGCCCCAGGGTCTAAGAACAAACAGCAAACAGAAAGGCATTTTTCCTTCTCTTCTCCCTTCTCCTCCTATGAAATGCAAGACTTAGAGCTTGTCTGCCACGAGGTTTTAAAAACTCTGTTATAAATTAAATTATCCTTCAAGCTTTCATTTGAGCCCATTCTTGAATTATTTTACGAATGATACTAAAACCCCAAGAGGGTGTTACAGGAAGCCCACCAGAGAAGACCACTGAGACAGTTTATAGAAGTCTTTATTCCAGCCATCTGGGACTATACTCAGGTATTCGAGACCAACATGTACAACCAAGTGTTTAGGATAAGAAGTTTTTAAAGGCAAAACGTTAGTATCTCACTAGGCAGATGCAGCGATCGAGGGGGGGGGTGGGTAATGAAAGCAAGCAGTTTAACAGAAACTAAGATAAGCAGTTAACTTGAGGGAAGTTTGGCGCTAGCAGGCAGTTTAACAAAGCTAAGATAAATTAGCTGGGATGTCTTGACCTTGGCTTACCAAAATAGAATTGGGTAGTTTTCCACAGTATTCACTGTGGAATATAATAATCCCTGGAAGTTTTAGACTGGCTTTTAGTGAAACAGAAGGTAGCTCCCAGGAAGAGAAGGCAGGACCTATGTTAGATCATGAGCTAATGGTATAGAAGGTGACTCAATCAATAACCTATGAAATGAGGGAGACATGTTGAGAGAAAGTGGACCAAGGTAACCACAGTGTACAAGCATATCCCTGATTGGATGGGGAACCGATGATTGCTTCTCTGACTCAGCAGAGGGGTGAGGCAAGGGGGATATAGGTCATTTACTGACTCAGGCCACAGTACACTCAAAAATGACCAGTTCTAGGGGTAGAGAGATAATTCAGTGCTTAACAGGTTTGGTTGTTCTTCCAGAGGATCTGAGTTCAGTTCCCAAAACCCACTGTATCTCCAAATCCAGAAGATCCAATGGCCTCTGGGGGCACTTTCACACATATAGCATACACTCACCACACACCCAGACATTCACATTATACACACTCATACTCACACACACATACATATGCATGCATACACACAAATAAAAATAAATCTTAAAACAGTAATCCCAATCTCCATCCAGCACCCACCAAAGACTCATAAAAGGCCCTGGGCGGGCAGCACACTTGAATTCCTCCCTGGGAATCCCTCCTGCTCTCTTTTTTCTTTACTGGACCTACACTCACTCTGCTTCCTTCTTGTCCGTGTGTCATTTTTGTCCTTCTGTGTGACATAAAAGACTCAGTGACCACTTTGGTGATCAACTTTGGTAATCACAAATTATTTAATCTTCAAGTTGTCTGGGTTAAATTTGCCAGGGTCAGAGGGACTAAGGGGTTCCCAAGAAACCACATCATCAGCCTGGATGGAAGAGGCTGATGGGACGGCAGCCAGTACTTGATCTACACGGTTGGTCTTGACGTCTGGTCTGTTTTCACTGGTGTGCCACAGTGCAGTGCACAGTGGACCTAAAATCAGACTGAAAAGCTTGGCTACAGGGATTGACCACTTTCACAGGATCCCAAGATCTGAATCAACGTGCCCAAAAATTTCAAAGTGAGTTTTCTCTCTCTCTCTATCTATCTCTCTCTCTCTCTCTCTCTCTCTCTCTCTCTCTCTCTCTCTAAGATTTTTTTAATCATTTTTATTGGATATTCTATGCATTTATATTTCAAATGTTATCCCCTTCCCCCCTCCCATCCCTCTCCCCTCTAAAGTGAGTTTTCAATGTCAATAGATCATTGGGTTCATTTTTCAGTCTCCCACAAACAACCTTTAAATATTCTTTCTCGTAATTACTGTAAAAAGTAAGTGGGACCAGCAAAAAATCATTTCGGGGGGGGGGATGCATCTCCACAGACTTTCTTTGTTGCTTATTTGGTTTGGTTTGGTTTGGTTTGGTTTTGAGCCAGGCTTTGATGAAGCCCAGGCTTGCCATGATATGTGACCAAGAATGACTTTGAACATCTGATCCTCCTGCCTCCACCTCCCAAGTGCCAGGATTGCAGGCATGTGCTACCATACCTGGTTACACCGTGTTAGAAACTGAACCTTGGTGTGGTGGCTTAATTAAGAATGACCTCCATAGGCTCATACATTTGAACGTTTAGCCATCAGAGAACATTGATAGTCGAGAAAAATTAGGAGGTGTGGCCTTACTGGTCTATGTGTGGCCTTGTTGGAGAAAGTGTGTCACTGATAGTGAGCTTTGGGCTTTCAAACAGCCAAATCAAGTCCAGTGTCACCCTTCTCCTGGCCTGTGCATTGCTCCAACTCCACGTATGTCTGCCTGCCTGCCACCATGTTCCCCACCATGATAATGGGCTAACCCTCTGAAACTGTAAGACAGCTCCAAATAAGACTTGCCATGGTCGTGGTGTCTCTTCACAGCAATAGAAGAGTGACCAAAGCACCAGGGCTCTGTTCTGGGTAAGCATTCTACTAACTGAGCCACATCCCCAGCCTTCAGTGTGTCCTATACTTAAAGCATTTTGCCAAATATTCACCCTAACGAAAGCAGCCATCTCAGCAAATGTGAAGACCCTTTCAGTATTTGCTGACACACTTTGATAGCAAGAGATGTTTTAAATAGTTAAGTTTCTCTTCTTCTTTGCTCTGTTAACTCTGATCCTATATGGATGTGACTTTTGATTCACTTGCCTCTCTCCCCAACAGTTAAACATTTGAATTAAATACGGGGAGCCTTGCCTTGCTCTGTCTGTGAGTGGAGCCCTCAAGTGCCCAACATCAGTTTGCCTGAACACAAATCCTTTACCACCTAATGGCTGGTTTGGGCCTTCGAAAAGGCATTGCAATTCTTTGTGCCTTGATTCTGTCAACAATAAAGTAGGGATAATAGCAGTCCTGACCTCATAAGACTGCTGTGAAGATTAAAGACCTAATCCATGAGAAGGCCGCAGGCCAGGGACTGAGGAATGGAGTTACATTATGTTACCATGGTCACCATGACTATAATTAAAAAGCATAGTAACTTTAAACATATTTACATATTTGCACATGCTTAGCATATGTAAACAATCATGCACCTTACTCAGCATTCTCAAGCAGAGGACAAGCAGATACAGTAACATAATAAATCAGAAAACAAGGTGTGCTGTGGCTGAGACAGAAAAGGGTATGTGGCTGCTGGGGATGTGACTCCGTTGGTAGAGTGCTTGCTCTTCGTGCACAAATCCCTAGGTTTGATCCCTAGCGCTATAAACCACCAACTATGGTGGAAGTAACTGTCATTCTACTACTTGGAAGATGGTGGCAGAAGGGTTAGGAGTCCAAGGCTATCCCTGTCTACACAGCAAACTGAAGGTTAGCCTGGGCTACATGACAACCTACTTCAAAATGTACTTTGTCCCTGGGCAAAGAGGATGTCAGTGTGGTCTGGCTGCACACAAAGAGGAAGAAAGGGACCCTGAAAAGGACAGTGCTGGCTGAGAAGCAGAGGCCAGAAGACAGCGCCAACCTTACCTCACATGTGAAGAGGCACCTTTGTTGAGTCTTGCAAATATACATGATCTCATTTACATTTTAAAATAATCACTCAGCTGCCCTGAAGATAGGCATCTGGGAGATAAATCTGGAAAGTCCTGTAGAGATCCAAACAAAACAAACTGAGCAAGCAGGCAGCTCCTGTTAGGAAGGGAAGGGTGGAGACAAAAAGCAGACCGGGCCAGGACATATTCCTAAAGATAAAATCAACAGGATGTGCTGGAGATCAGCAGCCCAGGTAACTGCAGGAAGCACTTAGTGAAGAAAGGTGTTAAGATGACCTCACTCTTTAACAGGAGACTTAGACTCATCTCTGATTTAAGGTACAAAGTAACTACCAAAGCCCCAGTTTTTAAATGAACACAGAAAGGGCCAGGGCCAGAGGATGGGCCAGGCAGTATGGAGGAACCTGAGAACACCATGGTCTAGGATGGGTCTCAACCTACAGAGGCTTACACTCTCATGAACCATTCTTACTCCCTTAGGACTAGGTCACATGCCCTGGGGTGGGGGTGAGAGATGGCCAACTTGTGTTGACCAAGGGAAAGACCTAGACCCACGAACTTGGGATCCCAGATGAACATTGGACCCTTTGGAGGACCCAAAAGACCTAGGAAGGCTAAGAGACTTGTGGACACAGAGGCCATGCAGAAGAGTGAACATAGGTCCTCAGGTGCCAAGACAACCAACTCAGAGCACAGTCAGCTCAAGCTGTGCCAGGAAGGGAGGTGATCTAAACACCAGAGTCCCCAACCAAGGAAGCCAATCCAGAAACCATTGGGATGCCAGGACTGAACCCAGAGCCCAGCCTCCTGCCTTCCTATCCCAGCAATAGCTGTGTTAAAAACTGGCCTCGGGGGCTTAAAAACGAAAACAGAGAAGAAAAAAGGAACATGAAGATGTTTCATGGATGGTGTCTTTTCTCTTGGTCCATCTAACTTATAATTATTGTCCATAGCATCACCAAAAAATGTCGGTCACCAGGGGCTGGAGAGATGGCTCAGTGGCTAAGAGCACTAACTGCTCTTCCAGACATCCTGAGTTCAATTCCCAGCAACCACATGGTGGCTCACAACCATTTGTAGTGGGATCCACACCCTCT
Organism: Micromys minutus; assembly: GCF_963924665.1. Taxonomy (NCBI): domain Eukaryota; kingdom Metazoa; phylum Chordata; class Mammalia; order Rodentia; family Muridae; genus Micromys; species Micromys minutus. The sequence continues at coordinate 36,445,681 of NC_137984.1, read as the reverse complement.
TCTGGTGTGTCTGAACACAGCTACAGTGTGCTCATATATAATAAATAAATAAATAAATCTTAAAAAAAAAAAAAAAAACAAAGTTATAGGCAGTAAAGGACTACTTTGGAATTCTTTGGTATCAAAGGAGACAGAAGGGGAGAGAAGGTTTGCAAGTGGCATGTAACAGGAATAGGAGTAATACATGGTTTGTAATATTCAACAGTGACCAACTCAGATATCAGCAAGTGTCTTGAATATATATTTTTCCAAACACGACAGTCTGTCTAATGCTCAAATAGCCATAGAAAACCATCTTCGGGTTTACCTGATCATTAGGGAAGTGCAAACCAGTGAGAAAAAACTATTACACACCATCAAGATGGCCACGCCAAACAACAGCCAAGAAGGGGGAGCATGGAAAGCCAAGTAAATCCTCCCTTGCAGAACTTCCCTCAGATGTTTAGTGGAGTGCTTACCTAACATGTGACATACACGAGAGAGACAGTCAACACACAGGTGGCCTTGCTGCTTATCCTTTTGGTACTTAGGTGAGCCTTCCTTGCCTGAGAAAAATAACTGACTGTATTTAAAAGCTATCTCCCTCGTTTTTAATTTTTTTCTAAAGATATCGGTCATTTTGTTTGAAGTAATGATAGTTGAATTTCATGTTTATTTTGTTCCTGGGGTTCAATACATAAAAAGAGAAATATTTATAACCAGAAAATGTAAAAAAAAAAAAAAATGTCGGTCACCATGTTATTGTTGGACATGCAAAATTACTAATCAAAACAAATAGGAACTTTGTGAGAGCGAGCTCAGTCCTTGAACTGGGGGCAGAGCTGAGTGACAGCGCTTGGAGAACATGTGTGATCTGAAGTTTGAGCCCAGCACTGGAAAGAGGAAGGGTTGGGAGCAGGTGGAAGGGAGAGAAAGAGTGAAGGAGACAGGAAGGGAAGGACGTAAAGAGAGAGGAAAAAGAACACCACAGTAAGGTTCTGGCTACCTTGACTAACAAAATAGCTCGAGATCTATGATGCTCAGACAATATGGATATACAGACTAGAAGACCAGAAGCTTTACAGTCATAACCTTAGTATGTAAAACACTCAGCGGGGCCTAAAGAGAGCAGCAGGTAAAGATGCCCACCACCAAGACTGCACCTGGGCTCAGTCTTCAGGACCCAGGCGGTAAAGGGAAAGAAGAAACCCTTTCAAGCTGTCCTATGACCTCCATATTCACAACACAGCACGTGTGCTCCCGCTCACCCGCATATCTGTCCCTCCCCAATAAAGCACAATCAACAAACAAACGAATGAATGAGCAAATGTTTTTCGAAGTAAAAATCAGCTGGACAAACATTAGTAAAAATTCTGGTGGACAAGCGATGAGTGAAATTTGGGCTGTGAATAACTGATGAACTCGGGTGTCAGCGAGCCGCAGAGCCTGCCATACCTGCTCTGCAGGAGTCTGTGATGTGTTTATAAAGTGTTGACCATAAATCAAGACAAAAACAAAACTAGAAATAGCATAAGACACATTACTGGCTTTGAGCCTGATGTTATTCAACTGTAATTGGGCTGGGAGACGGCTCATTTGGTGAGGACCTGAGTTTGATTTCGGGAACCTGGGGCTTGCTGGTCAGCTGGTGCAGGACAGTAAGAGACACTGTCTCAAAAATAAGGTGGATGGCACCAGGAGAATTATACCTGAGATTGACCTCTGGCTTGCTTACCCATACTGAGAAGGGGGGAGGGCATAATTACAAGGAACTTCATCTCAGTGTAACCCCAACACCAGGGTCCCCTAGCTCTTCCTTGCTCTGCTCTCTATTTCAGCCATTCCTTCTAGCCCATTTCCATTTCTTTCTAACTCCCCACCAACCCACAGGTTAGATCTCTGCTAGGGACTCACAGTCACCACACCTAGATGGGACTCAGGAACAGGGCAGCTACCACAGTTGGCTAGGGCCGAGAGTGGGCAACAGCAATCAAGGAATAGAATACCTACCCAATAAAGGCAAGACCAGATCTCTATACCAAGAAATCCTTCAAACATCACAACTCCAGACACCTAGATCCCAACCACAAAACACAAACATAAACAACCAAGACAATATGCCTCCTAATGCCTCCTATCTAGTCACCATAAATTAAAGTTGAAAGTATACAAACTCATGGAAGCTAAACAACTCACTACTGAATAAAATTGGGTTAAGATGGAAATTTTAATTTTTCTGGAATTGAATGAAAATTAGAACACAACATATCCAAGCCCACGAGGCACAATTAAAGTAGTTCTAAGAGACAAGTTCACAACACTAAGTACTACATCAAAACACTGGAGAGATCTCATTTTCATAACTTAGTAACATATCTGAAATCTCTACAAAAACAAGAAGAACAATGCCCCAAAAGGGGAGACATAGTCAAACTCAACACTACACACACACACACACACACACACACACACACACACACACTATCAGTGAAACAAAGAATTGATCTTTTGTAAAAAAAAAAAAAAAAAAAAAAACAGTAAGATTGACAGACTTCTAGCCAAATTAATCAAAAAGGAGAAAAGGAGAGAGGGGAAATTCAAATTGTTAAAATTGGAGATGGAAAGGGAGACATTACAACAGACACTGGGGAAATTCAGAGGATTCAACTCTGACATTGAAGTTTCACTTCTCAATCCCTGCTGTCACCAATGAACAGGCCATCCAGAGAAAATAACTCTGACCCCTCTTTCTACAGATACCCATTTTCTAGTGAACACAATAATGAATACTCTGGGGAAAACGATAATAAAAGTTTATGATGTCATACCTTAAAGTCAGCAGCAGGGACTGTGAGGAACCTTGTGTTGCCAGTTTAGATGACATAGCCCATGGAGCTTCCCCGTATGACACACCTAAAGGCCACTGCACAGTCTGACATCAAATAGGCTTGGCTTGTGCCCATGCCCTATCATCTCAATCAAGCTAATGAAGGGTTAACAGGTGATGTGTGTGACTATCTGAGCCAAATAAAAGCTACCATCTTGGGGAATTTAGTTGTGTCCCTTTGCAAAAGAATTGTCCCAGATGGACTTATTGACTGTTTACAACCTCTCATGAAGGATTGGTGAGGGTTATAAGACCCTTTCCTGAGTATTCAGGTGCTTGCTTCTACCAGGTACATGCAAATCTATCTTAATTTCACATGGTCTGTGAGAAGGTCCTGAATACATAGGACAGGAAAGGCTGGGGTGGGAGACTCAATCTATAATGGCTACAGGGAAACTCTCATCCATGCTGGGTAAAGACTTTGCAGGTTTAGTCTTTGGGGGAAGAGCACCCACATTCATGTAAGCAATCACTCAACTATGGGCTATGAAAAAGCCCAATGAAGTCACAGGTTCCGCCAGAGTGAACTCTGGTGGAATATTGCCTTCCTCTGTCACTGAGACCTGGGACTTCAGATAGATGTTGTTTATGTCTCTCTCTGGGATTTTTAGTATCAATGGGCAAAGCATCCAAAACTCTATGGCCTGCAAGTTCAATGTCAAGTACCCAGAAGGTGTGTCTCACAAGTCTCCTTATCCCCAAAGCAATTTCACCCGTCATATTATAGAACTGAAGAAAGCCAAAATACAGATTTTCTGAGGTTCTGATTAGGCGTTCTTTCCATGTGGTGTGCGATGAGAGTGAAGATGATTATCTCTCTTCCTTTGGAAGAGTTGAGAATACCAAACTTTGAGCTGGGAGAATCTGACCTCAATTCTCTGAATTCAGTAGGTAAAATTGGGCCCAAGCACACAATCAGCTACAGACTGGATTAGAACTCTGATCTTCTTCCCTGGTCAAACTTTCTTCACCATGTCTTGGTGAGTCCGGTTTTTCTTCTTTATTGGATCCAATAAAGATGAGTTCTTGGTGAAGAAACACTAAAAGGAGGCTTTGCCTGTATTTTCTTTGTGGTGACAGAAGTCAAAGTCACCACAAAGTCACCAAAGAAGTCACCAAAGTCTGGACCACTAAGCCTTGAGCGAAGATCCTATTGCCCTTGATTGGCTGGTCAGGGCTCAGGACCAATAGCAGTTCCCAGAGCCATCCCCTGCACTGACTTAAGCTAAGAGGAGTTAGGACCATTTGTCTTGAAAAACACTGGGTTCTTTATTTGATGGCTGCCTCCACCCCCTGGCTCTTCTGCTCCCTAAAGTGCGTGGTAGGGAACAAGACCCAGGATGCCTTCCTTATAATGACTGTGGTCTGCCTGAAATAGAAAGAACTTGCACTTGTACCATCTTGATTTGGAGCTAATTTTAGCTTTATGGTTTCGTTTTAAGTTTGCCTAGCCCAACCGGGCACATCACGGTTCAGTCTAAGAAGTTTTAAAAATAGAACTCACAAAACCACAGTGTTGAACCAAAATCGTTCAGATGATGGTAGGAAGTGATTGAGATGCCCTCAGTGACATTGCCAGGAAGAGGCCTCTCAAGTGCACAGTGGCAGCTGGGAAGCCACAGGGATGAATGGATTCATTTGCTCATCGCTATGAGGGCAACAATGGGCCCTGTGTGGTGCCTTCACCCTGGTTATAGAAGTAGCAAGGGTTTCCCACAATTCTTCATCAACAGTGGCAGTGTATTACAGCCACATACTGGGGACAGGTGTGACAACAGTGTGTAGGTGCTGTATTCTCTTTGGTCTAGCTCTTTCAGAATCAGAAGAGTGTCTGACCGCAGTTCCCAATCCGCAGAACAGCTACCGAGGGCAGTTCAAGATTCCAGCCTGCTATTTCTCTCCAAATCTAGGTTTCAATCTTGGTTAATGTTTGCCCAGAAATATGTAATTGCGGACTTCCTCCTCATAAACCCTTCCAGCACACAGACTACCAAGCTAGCACGCTGTTATTATCGCTCTCCCTGAGGCTAGAGCAGGGCGTGCCTTTCTGGTTACAGTGTAAGATGGCCAGGCCCTGGCAAGGAGGTCTGTCTGCAGGGCTGGCTGTAGCTGAGGGGAAAGGGCCATCTTGCCTGTTTCCCAGAATGTCATGATTCTTCTCCTTCAAAGAAACAAAATTTAACCAGTTCCCTGCCTAGAAAGTCACCATTGCCTTTTTCCTGTCTGTGTGGAGAGAGCCTCCTTCATTCTGACAAGATGGCAGCTGTGATTCAGAAGGGCCTGATCCCCCTCCCTCACACATGTAACTTGGGGGGAAGGAGGGGTCCTCCATAATGAGGTTCTCCCTGCTATCATAGAAGAGGAACCAAACAAATACAGCTGGAGCACACTGAAAACGCTTCCTACTGCCCTGCCTCCTCTTTTGCTTACTCACAGGCTCAGATGATTCCCCTGACATTTGCTCTCTTGACTAAAGAGGCTTCTTATAGATCACCATATTCCCGTGTTCAGTAGTTATCACCAGTCTGTGAACTTGAATAGTCTGTTTATGTGAAGGTGTAATGTGCACATCCCATTTTCCCCTTGTACTCTACTGTTCTGTGCATTTTGACAAACTCGTACAGACGCATAGCCAGATTGAGAATGGTCCCATTACTCCAAAGTGTACCCACCCCCACTCCTCCCCTTACCACAACCCTGGATAACCACTGCTTTCTGTTCCTGAAGGTCTTTGTGCGCTGACAGACTTCCTTCCACTCAGCACAGTGTTTGAGACCCCTCTGTGCTGTTGCCATAACAGCATTTACTCTTTGAAGTTGGGCCCCTTGCACTTACAAGTGGACATCTGCTCCTTTATATTTGGATTATTTCAAGTTTGGGGCAACACCGAAGAAACATCTCTAAAGTGTCACCTTCTGCTTTACTGTGAAAGTAAATTTCTTATTATCAGTTATTGGAAAAGATTGGTCTACAAAGACCAAGCTTAGCAGCAAACTTTTATGCAGTAAACACCTCTTCCTGAATCACAATGAACTCAGCTTGGGAGAAGTCTGTCAAGGATTAGGCTATTGATTTTTGTATAAGGACAAATGTATGGGATTCTTAGCTCAAGGTAGTGAATCTAGCTTTCCAAAAAGTTTCTGCAACAAGAACCAAACACTCTCTGTGCATTTCTTTGTAGGCAATGGAGGACGATTTATCACCGTGTCTACAAAGATATGTTCTGATATCAAATGATCCCTTCTTGAGTCAAAGGGCCCAAATATGCCACAAAGCGTTACATTTCTTTCTCAGGGGCTGGGAAGATAGTTTCCTCAATGAAGTGTTTGTGAGGACCTGAATTCCAACCTCAGAACCCAAGTGAAGAGTCATGAACGGCGCAGGATGTTTTCTTAACACCATTGCTGAGGGGGAAGCATGAGGATCCTAAAAACATGCCTAGGTCAGTCAATCTAGCCTAGCTGAGGAGTTGTTGAATATTCCTCTATTAACAACCCAAAAGTACAGTAATGAGAACAGGAAATAGAAACAGGCCAGGCAGGGCAAGGACCCCCAAAAGAGCAGTTCTGAGAAAGTCTTTGCTGGAGGTAGGCTCCTGCTTCTTTGAGAGCTCCCAATGAGTATCCTCGCTGTTCATGTTCTTGTTCACGAGTACTAGCTAAAACTAAGAGGAGTTACATAAACTACCAGGAGAACATGATATATTCTCCACAGTAAAGCAATGTGATGCCTTAGAATCCAGGTGGGACCACCTGGACTGACCAGCTCATCTCCCTTCCCATGTCTCACCTCAGTTTCTGCCATAGTCTTTTTAAAAGCCCCCAGACTGATATGACCTGAAAGTCTCCTCCCTGAGTACTAGATCTCATAATAGCAGAAGATATCATGCCAGCGTCAAAGGGAAGAAAGCAAATAATAGTACCCAACTATGACACATATGAACCACAACCAACCAACATGATACAATAACCCCAAGAGCACAGTAGTGACATACATATCTTAGCAGTAACCAACAACTAACAAGACCTGTTAAACCAGAGGAAGATCATGCCAGTACTAGAAACCTAGCAGAAACTACAACTGCCACTTTCCTAAACCAGCATAATCTATAACTACACTCCAAATATTTAACGCACTTGCCCACAGGTAGATGTGGCTCTACTTCCTCATCCAATAAACTTATCTTTGCAACAGAGACAATTACAGAAAACTTCAACCCATCAAAATACAAAGAACAAGAGATCATGTGGTATCTAGTCTCAAATAATACATCTACAACACAGCTTCTACACCTCAAGCTAAGGTTCACTGTAGAAAGGAGGCAGAAAGTCTGCAAGAGCCAGAATAATAGAAATTTTGCTGTAAGACGGTATCTCCTAGAAATGTCGGAAAGAATACACTACGTAGTCTCATCAACATGGCTGCCTAAACAAGACTTGAACAATGACACCAGTGGATATGCTTTCATGGAAGGATGAAGGCTCAAGACACCTCAGCCCTAAATAAAAAAATCTCCAGCAACTGCCATGAATTAAGAGAAGCAAGAACAGTGGTACATGAAAGAGATTTAAGAGAAAAGGAAACAAGGAAAAAGTATATAATTTATGACATAATTATAATTCTAAAAATTAATATTAAAAAATTAACCCTCTCCAGCAGCTCTATGATATCCAACTTCCCTCAGATGCTGATTGCAATACAGAAGCACTGCTTGCCCTCTCTATGTTTGTTTGGGGAGAGGTCAAGAGGTAGGGGTGGACCTAGGAGTACTGGGAGATGACTGGGATGAATTATGTGAAATTTCCAAATAGCTAACATGAGCACTAAGCTACAAAAAAATGTTTTGACCTCTCATTCTGGTAATAGGAAATGCTCAGAGGAGAAATAAAGTCAAAGACTAAGTAATTCCAAGAAAAATTCATGAAAATAGGAAGGTGGGTAGTTCACCACATTTCCATCCACACACGGGAAAAAGAAAGAGAGAACAAGATGTGGGATGAACCCATCTTGTCGTGATTTACTTCCTCTAGCAAGGCTCCACCCATTAAAGGGTCCACAACTTCCCCAAATGGCAGGGATCAAGTGTTCACAAATGTGAGCTTATAGGGTCATTTCTCATCCAAACCACCACATGGGACCTTGTAAACACATTCTGACTACTGGGTGGCCCAGCTGGTCGCTGCACCCCTTCCTTCTCTCTCCATGAGCTGGCCTTGAGTGTTGGGGGTTTTGCATGCTATGTGCTTCATCACGTTCTCACAGCCCCACATGCAACAGGGTCAACTAACCAAAGTCTGAAATTCCCAAAAACTCTGAGCCCAAATTAAATGTTAGTTTGTCGCAAAGACGTTGTTTAGAGCAACAGGAAGCTGACTAACATATTCAGCAGTCTGTATGGTCATGTACTACATAGTCCCATAACTTCCATATCACTTCCTGTAATTTACTGAATATAGATCCACGGTCATTTTCATCCATTACTTTCAGTATGATTATAGACTCCCTGCTGTGAGTTAAAGGATACAAGATCTGAAGGCACAGATGCAGGGCCATTTTATCTGACCCACACTTGTAAGCTCATCAGAAATTGGCCCATTGGCCAATTGGCCCTTGTTTCTAATGGTAGTTGTTTGCTGGCCAACTTCTCCCCAGTTACCTCACAATCACCCTATCAGCATCTGTCTTAGATCTGGGCAGTGCTTTTCTGAAACGCATTAAAACTCATTGATCACACTAGTAAGCAGAAGTATTCCTCCCCCTGGACCACACAGGTTGTGCGTCTCCACCTGAAAATGGAGCAGCAGAAGAGTCACTCGGGGTGTCTTTCGACTACATGAGAGTATGATACAGTCGTGCAGAACCACTCTGTTAGACTAACAGCCACAAGGGGAAGTAGCAATGAAGCATTAAGTTAGAAAGCAGAATGCAGTGATGTGTGTGTGATGACAACACTGCTGGAGGGTGCAGGGAAGGAAAAACTTCTCACTGCTAAGCGAAAACTGCCTGGAGGCCATTCTTGATATGTCTGACCAGAAATATAGCATCCTCGGAGTAAGGACTATGTGCGTGCCTCAGTTAATTCTGTAACTCTAGTTGATTCAATATATAAAAAGTAAAAGAAAGCAATCTTTCTTAGCAATCTGTATGTGTGCCTATGTGTGTATATATTTAAATGTACTATGTGGGTTTGTGCATGGGTGCACGTGTGGAGGTCAAGGACCAACACAAGGTGTCTCTTCAATCGCTAGTTACACTAGTTTTTAAGAGAGAACTTCTTACTGAACCTGGAGCTCACCAGTTCCTCTGGGTTGGGATCCTCTTCTCTGTCTCCCCAGTGCTGAGATTAGCGATGTACTCCTCCATGCCTGGCTTCAGACTCAGGGTGTCATGTGTGGACAGAAAAAAAAAATGTGAATGGCAGAGCTATCTTCCCTGCTTACTCTGAAGACTTGTAAGACATACGTGGGTGGAGAGTAGCATATGCTGCTGGAGCCCCAAATTCTGTCACCCTAATCCTGATTGGACTTCCAATGCCAGGGTCCAGCTTGAGCCTACTGTGCACTGGCCAAGTCCCCAGAAACCCCATGGGAGGAGCATCCCCCAAAGCAGCCATTGCCTCCAGCTGTTGAATTTCCTCACCCCATTGTTTTAGAACTCTGAGATCTTAGGGAACTAAGCTAGAGTTGCCCAGCATGTCTGAGCCTCAGTTCCTCCATCTACACAATGAAAATGGTGATATCTATGCTTCAAAGAGAATAGAATTGTGTGTAAACTGCAGTACGAGTAGGAACTCACCTCTAGTTCCCATCCATGCCGAGACTGGTGCTGCCCCAACTGTAATACACACTGAGACCCTTTGGGATCTTTCTAAAAACGCAGGTTCTAAAATTCAGGATTTGGCACAGGGCCTAGGATCCTACTGTCCAAAGAAACTCCCACAGAAATCCAAGGCTTGCTGAGCAGCACTGGCATGCTGAGTCCCACACCAGAGGGAAGGACAAACGGTTGGTATAATCACCTGAAGGTTGTGTTCTGTGTGATATGTAACACAGGTGCATATTGGCTGTACAAAACACACACACATGCATTTTCAGATGCTGTAGACCACAGACTGATCTTTTGCATATGTGAATACCTAACTACCTCCTGCTTCAAGTCTCTGGCAATCTTAACTTCTCTGATTCCTTTCTGCTTATCCATTGCCAGCTGACCTCCAGACTTTCTGGTGTAGAGCAGCAGCAAGTATTTTAGCTCTCGTAGGTTCCAACAGTCACATGGGCAGGGCTCAGCTGGGTCCTCCTGTTCCACTGGCATAGTGTAGGTAATGTTGGTAGTCCCCTGGTGCCTGAGCGTGTGTATTAAAAATTCCAGAGTAGTTTCCTTTCCTTGCATACACCTTGGTGGTAATAGCCAGGAGGCTGAACTCAGCAGGAACCATCACCAGAATATTGGTTTGGAATGGATGTGGAAAGATGGTCCCTTCTCAGCACACATACCACACTGAGCTCAAACTACTAGGTGTATAGGGAAGACATCACCTTGGAAGTCACATCCTTTGTTTTCATCTCACTTCAAGGCAATAATAGACAGCCCCAGACCAAAAAGAGAGGAAAGACTCATTTCTCAATAAACTGTAACTGCATTTAAAACAGTGCCAGCCATGCCTTTGGCCATAATAGCTAATGTTCCCGACATGCGAAATACAAACTCACCCCCAAGACCCACCACAACCAGCAGCACTACCACCAGCAGCAGCAGCACCAGTGCCACCAGGCTATGAATTCAGATCACTCATGAATCAGTTTCCTACAGACAACAACTAGACAAACTTCAAACCCTGTTTCTATGAAATCAGTTGAAAGTTGGGGCATTTGGCTGGTAAATCAAGCCGAGAACTCTGAGGACTGTGTTTTACGTGACAAGATGGGTGACACCTATAAGAAGCTTTCATTTTGAAGGAATGGTTTTCATTTACTTCATGAACAAGAACATGAAAGGCTGTGCCTACCTGAGACACTGGGGAAGTCCAGCTACTCTGCAACCGAAAGGAGGTCATGTATGTTTTGTTTCAGTGAATTCCTGAACTGAACATTTCTCTCTTGAACACTGTTCAGCATTGGGAGGTTGTGACCTGCCCTTGAATAGACATGCTATCAGGGCTCATCCAAACACATCCCCAGTCTCTCTTAACCCAGTACCCGTGAGCATTCTTTACAGTTTCCACACTGTTGAAATGCAGCTGAATGCAGAAGGGTGAGTTTTTTACATCACTTTTTTTTTAAGTGATAAAGGATATATCAGTTTTAAAAAATTTATTCAATTCCAAGTAATAAATAGTCTACCCAATACAGCTAAGGCAGGGGAGAGAAATGGCTAAAGATGGGTAGGGACTCACCCTGGGTGAGTTACTTAGAATTCACTGATGTGTATGTGTGTCTCTGTGTGTGCTGTGTGTATGCAGTGCCCCCACAGACCAGAAGAGAGTGTCAGATAGCCTGGAGCTGGAGTTACAGATGATTGTGGGTCACTAGGCATGGGTGCAATTGCTGACTTATGAGCTCTGGTCGTCTGCATGAACAGCAAAGGCTCTTACCTGCTGAGCTATCTCTCTAGCCCCTTTACAAACTACTTCATTCATTTTTCTATAAGGTAAAAAGTATTAGATCTCTGGATGGAGATAAAGGGTGGTTAGGTTTGGGCTGGCTTCAGTGATCAACCTGCAGTGAAACCGCTTTCAAGATTAGATTTATGTTAAGGTGATACATGATTGGACAGGACAGAGTCTGGCAGCAAAGGTCTAGGAGTGGAAGTGGAGGCAGGAGGGGGAGAAAGGAAGGGAGAAGGAACAGAAAATGGCGGCAGATGTGTATGTCTCTCAGCGCATCTCTAGCTTGATGAGGTTGTTATTATTATTTTTAAGGGTTTCTATGTGTCTTTGTATCTCATATAGAAAGGCAGTTTATATCTTTGTCCATTGTTGTGTAGAGGGTTTGTGGATTGAGAATTTAATGTATAAATCTGCTTGATGAGCTACCGGGCTTTGGAGTCATGTTTGTACTGGGCAGTGGAGGAAAGGAACACACCAGGGCAGTCGGATCCACCTGGGACAAAGGCAACAGGATGGGCGAAGTGAACCACTTGGGAAGGGAACCTCATGGAGAAGATGGCTTGAGAACTGTGTGACAGAGTCTGTGCACTCGGCTCCACACTGGAGCCAGTGTGGGCACATGAAAGGATATCTTGGAATATTTACTGAAGCACTAAGATATGTGAAGTTTTAGTGATAAGTTCTCATAGCTACATAACAAACATGAACATATGCCAAAAATATCTATTCCTCACTTATCTTTGCAGTTAACATCAGGTCTTTTTTATTTTTCCAATTAATAGATTTACAGGGAATCCATCAATGAGAGGTCATCTTATATCATGAGGAGACTGCAGGCTAAAGTTTCCATGAGAGTCTGTTATCATCTCAACCCAATGCAATGCCCATCCTTGGTCTAGATCACGGTGATAGATTCCTTACCAGTGCACCCAACAGATCCTATTGGGTTAGAACTGAACTTCTTCCCTGCCTGAGGTATGTGCTTCACTGCCTTTGTTAAACCTGACCAATGCTTTAAGTCAACATTAAAACACAAGAAACACACACACACACACAACTGCATCGAGAATGACAATTCTTCACACGCAAAACTAAAGTGGTATGACAGACAAGGGAGCAGCTTACAGACATTTCTCAAACCAGGAAGATAATGTCGGGCTCTGTTGTAGACAGGGTCTGCATCGTTCCTGGCATAGAATTTGGAAACACTCCTGAGCCTGGGGATGATCCTACACTGAGCATGTAGACAAAAATCCATCAACTGTGACAGCAACTGGCTGTCTTTCATATACAATTCTCATCCCATAAGCGCAACCTACATAGTGCCAAAATAATCCATTATGTTATTTTATTTGGTATTTTAATGCAAAACAGGTCCCTGAAAAGTCTATCCAATAGTTGTATTGCCAGGCCTTTGACAGAGAGACTCTGTTGTTTTGCGTGTATTCCTTCTGAAGCCTTGGTTAAGCAAGCACTGGTTTGTTTACAGTTCTTTTATCGTTATAAAGGCTTTTAAAAAACCTAATGCCTTTTGACATTATAAAGTGTGAGTGGAGTCCATACAGAGAAAAATAAGGTTAACTACCCATTAATCAAAGAAGCGCTACCATATGTTGCCCAGGGCAGCTGCATTTCCCAAAAGCTTGTGTTCGTTCCAAACTTTTTTCTTTTACATATATTTGCTTGTTTATTAGAGGGAGGCATACCACAGTGCAGATGTAGAGATCAGAGAACACTTACAGAAGTAAGCCTCTCCTTGGGAGGGTGTGGCTCACAAGGACACACACATGGATCATCAGGTTTGGTGGTAAGCATCTTTTCTGGCTGGCCAGACCAAGCTCCAACTGTTTAATAAAGGATGCTAGCACAAATGCTAGGGTCGATGCAAGTGGCCCTTAAATAGAGGATCACTGGGGGAAGGCTGTCCTTGGAAGCTTAACAAACCTAAATCCATAGAAGATGGTTGCAATTAGAAGGAATCATCTTCTGAGATGGCACAGAAGATACCAACAAGGGAGAACCCAAGGTGTTCATGATGATACTGTTCCCAGACTGCTGCAGACCTCGGGAGATGGCTTCATCCTTAAGAACTGAGGTAACAGGAGGCTCGGGGCATTCTGGGAGCCCTTGAAATTCCCTGTGGAGACTACAAAAACATTCTTTTTGAGCATCCTTTGCTAACAGTAAATCTTCACCCTTCAGAGATGAAATCATAACCATGCATGCAACAGCATCTAAATGGGTGAGCTAATAAAGCTGTCTCTGCTTTAAAACCAGATGTAGCTATCAATACAGGAGATTGGAATTCTAGGAAACAGATCCTAGCTTTCAGAAACATTCTCACAGAGATGCAGTGAAGGAATCCTAGTTTCCCTCGAGGATGTTTACCTTAGAAAAGCTCTTTTTGGGAGGGGAAATCGCTGGGGAAGAGGAGCCGCATTTACTAATTTTTCTCCAAACCAACTTTATTACTTTTAAATGCCGCCTCAGTAGTACTTGAGAGTGAAAGCTCTGTGTCAATGAAGCCGAATAGGAAATTTTACAATATAAAAATCACAAAACCATTCACATTCCAATTAAGCAGCTGAATGAACCATCTAGGGGACATCCAGGGGCGCACAGAGCTAGCTCAATTGTGTTTCAGTCTCTGGGGCACCGAGCCAATCACAGCGAGCCTCCCCACGGAGTTGCTTAAAGAATGGCGTGACTTCATCTATGTAAAGCATTTTTGACAATCTAGCACATAATAAAATCCACATAAGTGTTAGCGGCTATTAATCTTTATTAATATTTTCCCGTTCCTGAGTCTCAGAATTTTTAATGTCTTTCATGTGGTTTCGATGCTCACTCACCCCACTTATGTCAAATGTAGCTTCCCGTCACAGGGCGCACACACGTTTTTTTAAGGCGTGGAAAATCACACACGCTTATTATGCATGGAGTTCTTATCTAGACAGATGAGCGTTCATGCAAATCAGCTGGTTTCTACTCAAGGGCCTTGACACGCGCAGTAATTGCAGGATTGCCACATCCTTCTGGTTTCGAGAAAAGTCCCGTCTAGCATTCGGCAAATATTTACTGCATGTTAACCATGGCCACGGCAACACGCCAGTTACTGCGGAAAAATAAGGAAAGGAAAGGCACAAGATCCACACGAGGTTTGCCAGTTGGAGGAGGAAGGGGTGGCGTGTGAGGAAGAAGCTGCGCTGAGGAAACAAGGGCGCATGGCCTTGGAGCTGCCCTGTACCTGCCACAGCATCTTTGGAAGAGGAAGCAGGATGTGGCCAGGAAGAGAGGGCCCCAAGGACCGGTCACTGTACCAATCTTTCCGGTGGCTCTGAGCCTAAGCACAAGGCAGGAGTGAAATTCGGGTGAAAGGAGTTAGAAGTGAGTGAGGTATTTGATGGACACTATAAGAGGTCCAATGAGTAGAGCGGAAGGAGGGTGGAGAGGGAGGGAAGGAACTCCCAGAGAGCTGAGGTTGGGTAGCTCAGGTGGGTACCGGAAGCATGGTAGAACACCATTGTAATCCCAGCACTGTGGAGATGGAACAGGACCAGACAGCCTAGTCCACTTGGCATCTCCAGACATCAGTGCGCACGAGCACACACACACACACACACACACACACACACACACACACACACACACACACACACACACACACACGAGCATGGCAACCAATGCCCTACCACTGAACTACATCCCTAGCCCTCTCTTAGAAGTGATGTAATTTAAGCAGAGAATTTGGTGTTTAAGAGTTTAGATTTACTATGAGAGTAACCCTAGCAAAGACTCCAGTAATGGAGGACACGGAGCCTGTCCTGGCCATGTTCTGTAATAAGGCAAGGCCTCAAGTGGAGGGTGTTTGGTTTCAGACCCAAAATATGTCTTTTGTCCTGGGTCCGAAGCCAGCGGCATTTGGACACCAACCCAGCCACAAAACCTTCACCCTACATACAGTTTGTCATGCCTGCAGAGTGTTCTGGGATTGCAGCCAAGCATAATCTTCATCAGAGAGATTTCATCCGGCAACTGATAGGTACAGATGCAAAGTTCCATAGACAAACATTAGGAGCAGCTCAGGGAGGAGGAAGAGAAGGATTGGAGGAACCAGAGGGGCCAGGGACACACGAGTTGAATATGGTCCACAGAATCAAATGACCAGGACTCACGGGGGTTCACAGAAATCGTGGAACCTGTAGGGGTCTGATCTAGGTCCTCTGCATATAAATTATGGCTGAGTAGCTTCGTGTTCTTGTTGAAATCATAACAGTGGGAACAAGGGCCATCCTTGACTCTTGCGTACTTGTGGGACCCTTTCTCCTCCTACTGGGTTGTCTTGTGATGGTGTGTTCCTGGTCTTACTATAGCTGTTATACTGAATTTAGATGATGTCCCTTGGAAATCTGTATTTGGGAGAAATGGGCGTCAGACATTTGGGAGGGGTGATCTGGAGGAGAAGAGAGGTGGAGGGAAGAGAGACGGGGGGGGGGGTGGGGGGGGGGGACTCTGACCCGAATGTAATGTGTGAGAGAAAAAGAAATAGTAGGTTTTAGATTTATTTTAATTACGTAGATGTGCCTGTGTCTGTGTGAAGGTTCAGGTACGAGTGCAGGTGGCAATGAGTCCAGAGGAGGGTGTTGGATCCCTAGCATTGCATCTGGTTGTAAGCAGAAACTTGTCACCAGAACCTTATCATTCATGGTATTTTATAAAAACCCTTAGACTTGGAGCCCTCGCAGCTACCGTGATGAAACAGTATAAATGGAGTCTCTGTGATTTATCAGGAGTTTGGCGGTACATTAACCTGTTTCCTATGCTTCTGGTTCGCCCCACCCTACAGAAGACTGAGGCACCCAGTGTGGGAATCCACACAGCACCAACCTGCCTTCTGTACAGACCTCATGCCCCAGTGTTTCTTCCAAGTGGATCAACCAACTCCCGAGGCCTCTTTTCGTGGAAATTGACTGTTGCTTTGATCTTTTCCAACAGTTAAAAGATTTTACTGCTTTTTTTTCCCCCAGACTACATACCTAATTTGTGCTTATTGTAAAAAAAAAAATCATAACACCAATGTATGAGGAAGGAAACCCACTGGGAATCCTAGAATTTCTGAGACAAGCCTATTCATATTTTAAGACTCCACTGAGTATTTATTATGTGTGCACACATATGTGTCATTTATGTAACTTTATCATAGTATCAGGAACATACTGGTAACATATTGTTTAATCATTTTATTTTCAACTTCCTCTTTTCCATTTTCCCATTCCTCAGTCCTACATTTCACTCTAGCTATCGTTGAGAATTCCCCAGTAAATAAAAAATAAAGGTATATATTATCGTTATTATTATCATCATCATCATCATCATTATTAATTTGGATTTATAAAAGTACTCTCCATTACATGTATTTAATCATACTTTGCCCTAAAGTGTGTCCACGGAGGAAACACCTCCAAGCGCAGTATTTACTACAGGCCTACTCTGTGCAGGCAAGTCACTAAGTATGCTTGTTACCTGTACGCTACCTCCTTAAATTCTCACAAAAATGTTATAAAATTCATTTCACGACTGTTCTCGTTTTATAGATGAGAGAACTGAACACCTTTCCCTGGGGTGTTCATCGAAGATGCAGGAGAAGTGCAGGGATGAGAGCAGGCAAGTCAGTGCAGCCAGTGAAGAGCTCGCCCAGCAAGCACAGGGTCTCAAGTTCAATCTCTGGGGCCCACAACTGGTGCTGGCACCAAGAATGGGATCGTTTCCCTCAAATTATTGGTCAGGGGTGACGGTGAGACAGCCCCATCCTTTCCAAACAATATAGACTATTGCCCAAACGCCCACCAGAACATGTTGGTAGAACTCTGTTGCTGAAGATAGCACACTTTGGACACAGAACATGAAGAAATGAAGTTGGTAGTGACCAGAAAGCCTCCTCCCTGTCGACTTGCTCTCACAGTACTGGGAAGAACTGGCCAGTCGTTCAACTTTACCAAGGAAGACTTGGGAGCCAGATGCTGGGATGAGAGCCTGCTAGCTCAGAGAGGCAGAGAAGGCACCCAGCTGACCTTCCTCCACAGCTGCTGTCTCAGCAGCACTCCCCTCATGCAGTCTTGGAAAACCTCCTTCCAACTGAATGTCCCTCCCTTCTACTTCCTGCGCATCTCTCTATTTGTCATCCCAACTCCCTCTTATTCTCTACGGTTTTTTTTCCTTAACAATTTTATGTTCACTTCCTGTCAACTGGTTGCTTGCTCTGTCTCTTGACCTATGGTTGACTTTATTTAATCCAGTTTACAGTATTAAAAACCAACAGGGCTGGGATGAAAAGTGAACATTTTTTTTAAAAAAAGGCTACAAACTTAGGATAGTGCACTTACCTAGCTTGTGTGAAGCCCTGGGTTTGATCCCTATACCAGCTTAAGAATTTTAATAAAAACTGAGTTTACAAAAGAAAAGGGGTTGGAATGAAGCTAGGCTAATGGGACTAAGCAATGAAAGAGACTGCTATCAGGAAAAATCTTGGCAACTTTTGAGATGCTAAAAGATCTTCAGGATCTGTCAAATGAATACCACCAAAAGCCAGGAGGCGGCTCAGCCAGCCAGGGGTGGCTCAAAGGGTAAAAGCATCTCCTCTGGAGCCTGATGACCCAGGATCCTTTCTGATAAGAACCACATGGTAGGAAGAGAGAATAGAGACCCAAAATGTTCCACTGACTTCCACACATGCACTATGGTACTCGTACACACCCACAATACATAAATAAATGTTAGGAAGTAAAAGAATACCACACGCACCGTCCATAGCTTCTAAGGTCTGACTTCCCCACCACATCCCTTCTCTGCGCTGGCCCTGTGTGGCGATCACAAGTTCTTGGTAACTCTCTGGATCTAGAGAACTCAGAAATACACACAAGGCAGAATCGGTCCAAGCCACCTGTGAACACAAATTCCTAGAAAGAAGCTGAGACTAAGTGACTGACCGGAGCTGCAGTACCGTGGAGAGACAGGAATGTTACAGGTCCAAAGGCTAATTACCTTATCCTGGGCTAGCTGTAGCCCCCTGAATTCCTCACCCACCTCCGTGTCAGAACTAACAAACATCCTGTGACTAACAGACAAAAATGTGTGGGGAATCTGCCAACATAGCAGACCCCTGGATTCCACCAATCCAGAAGCTAAGCATATCATCAGATAGCCTCTTCGGCCCATAGCTAAGCTTCTCCCATCTAACCACCTCTCTGACATGCCCACTGGTGTATTTTAAACTTGACCTGATTTATGACGTAACCTGTCAGGCAAAACCGTGAAACTTCATGAAACTGTTCTATGTTGGGATGTTGTATTTGGGGGAGACAGAGCTGTATGTTCATGGAGCCATTTATACATGCTCTCAAATAAGCCATGTCTTCTACTCTTTCAGCAACACAACCCAAGACAAAAAGGGAGAGCTCATCACTGGCTTTTGCCAGCCCCCAGACCCTGAAGTGAAGGGCTGGAGAAGGAGGCTAGCATACAAGCCTGCAGCATGTCTGCAGGATTACATAGACTCCGAATCTGTAGAGGTCCTCTCACGCATGCGTCTGCACACTAGAGGAGTTCGGGAAAGCAGGTTTTAATTTAATGTGTTTCATAAGCAAAAGCTGTGGAAGTACTTCCAGGCCTGACCTTTTAAATTTTTTGATTCTCCTGAGTTTGGATTCTTCCGACAAAGTGCCTGTTTCCCTTTTCTTAATGGAGCGAGATTTATGTCTGAGATTAGAGCGCTGGCTTGGGAAAGTCATTTAAGTTTTCAAAGTTTTGTATGCTTTTTTTTTTATAATAATAGGACAGTCTCGGAAGAAAGGGGTATGTTTGGAATGTTTGCACAAACGCCGTAAGAACTTGCTGTTTCCACCCCCAGTTAGCAAGCCAGGTATTAAACATTTCAAAAAACCAAAGGAGGGCAAGCCACAAGGCTCAGCAGGTAAAAGTGTTCAACACTTAGGTCTGACGACTTGAGTCAGATCCCAGGAACCCACATTTAAAAAGCCAAGGTAGTTGGGGTAATGGGGGAGAGACAAAACTGAGTTGGAAGTTGGAAATAAGAGCCCAGATGTGTAACTTCTAGGCTAAGCTCTCTAAGGGTTACTTTGGAATACAGAATAAAGCAGTGGTCATTATGAAAGAGAGAGCTTTGCTGGAGGAACTGTGCTCTGGACAAGCATCCCCCCCCCCCCCCAGCACCCATGGCACAGTGGAAGAAAGACCACAGATCAGGGTCATGACATGATTCAACTGTACTTTTCAGTGTATTAGGAAAAGTCATTTTAAATGAAACTATGAGGTCACACTTGGAGGGGATGATGGATGCCAAATCCTCCCTGCTGGGTGGAGGCAGCGATGGAGTCCAGAGCTCTGCCTGAGAACTGTGCGAGCCTCCCTATGATCGCTCTCTCTAAGTCCATGAGAACTAACTATATGACTCAATAGTTCTGAGCTTCGTCCACACAACCTGGTGTCTGGTGTTGGGAGCCTTAAATGGTGTGGAAAGTATTCCTTAGATTTTTGTACCTTCCTTTCCATCTGGTTGTCAGGATGCCTTTGAGATCTCAGGTTGGAAGAGAAACAAAAACAAAAAAAATAAAGGGGAAAGATGGGAATGGATAAAAGGTAGAATCTGTAGGCTGAGGAAATGGCTCAGTCATTCAGAGCAGGTGTTGCTCTCGCTGAGGACCTAGGTTTAATCTCCTGCCCCCACACAGCAGCTAACAACTGGCTAAACTATAGTTCCTGGGGATCGGTTGCTTTCTTCTGACTTCCAGAACAGTGTGCACTTGGTGCACATACACACATGCAAACAGACACCTATACGCAGAAGACAAAATAGAGGCATTGTTTTCCACTGAAGGAGAGTCATCAGTACTGGTTTTGCACGACCCCCTCAGTTGAAGATCCAAAAGTTGATTGACAGCCCACAGTGGAAGCATGACCGGGCCAGAGTTGCACAGTCGTCACCCTGCAGGGAGGGAGGCTTCTACAATGGGAATCATCATCTCCAAATGCCTTTGTTTCAAGAAGGTATAGATGAGCGCAAATGCACTGGGGATGGGACTCAGGGCCTCAAACACACTGGACACCCCTCTGGCATCACTCCCGCTGTCTGGGTTGCTCTCATCAAGCCTTACCCAATCCTTGAAGTGACTGCTTTCTGCAGTTTGGAGAAGACAAGGAACACATTGCTTCCATCACTGTCGATGGTATACTTGTAAGTCCGGCACACCTGTGACTGACAGCCTTTATTCGAAGCACGGAGGAAGAATCATTTGTTTTCTGATGGTTGTCTTCAAAATATTTTCCATGATAGCCAAACATGAAAACAATAAAAAGCTGATCGCATGACCTCAGAAGCTCCTCTAACATCCAGACTCTCTGACCTCAGTGTAGCATAAACCATCCTCCATGGTGTGCTCGAAACCATTGAAAGTACACTTATTTTTAAAAGCCAACTGACTCCTCAGTCCTCTTAATACATTGGTGAGGTTTAAAAGAAGATATTGAAAATCGTATTGGAAAATTGAAATTTCTATTTTTAACAAAATTAGTCACAAGTTTTGTTTATTTTAAAATTATAACTAAAGGCTGGAGAGAGATTTTAGACTCTTTGTGGGTTCATAAGCCATTTTTAAGAACAAATAACCAATTCGCTTATGTAAATGGTTTTTATTGTAGGTTTGTCCTTGTTGTTTTAGATAGGGTTTCTCTATGTAGTAACCCTGACTGTCTTAAAACTCACTGTATAGAACCAGGTTGGCCTCAAACCCACCTGCCTCCTGAATGCTGGAATTAAAGGTGTGTCACAATTGCCTGGCTAATGTAAATTAAAACAAAAACCAAAAACAAGAACTTAGTAAAGAAGAGCAAAGTTATATAAACCATTAATTGCTTAATAAAAGCCATACACACAAAAAATATTTTTTAAAGCTTTAATCAGCTATTTTGGCACTGTGCAGTTAATTATTTAGATGGTTTCAGAAAATACTGACGTCCCAATAGAAATATTTAAATAATATTTTACACTAACATGGTTTTGTCATTCTTAAGATTAAAAATCCACCTATGGTGGTCCCCTCAATCACCACCAGCAACCCCAACTGCTACAGAAGATGGTTACAATGTAAACTAACTAGAATTGGGTTCCAGGTTGGAAAACACCTCAGAGAACCAGTCTGAGATTAGCAAGTGAAAATGTGTGTTGTAGAAAGAAGGCAGGGAACAGTGTGTGTGTGTGTGTGTGTGTGTGTGTGTGTGTGTGTGTGTGTTTGGGGGGGTAGCCTCCATACTCCCTCTGTGCTCCCACAGTGGCCTTGGGATACCTGAGGTAGGGTATCTAACTTAAAAGGCCACAATGCCCTGTGCTGTTCACAGGGCTGAAGATCTCGGTGGCCTAAGACTGTCCCTGCTCCATGTCCAGAGTGACTCATCCACAGCCAGAGAAAACACAATTCACTAAAACACTGTCCCTGTGTGTCTCTGCTTGACAGAAAGGCCACTGTTCTTCAAGAACTCCTCTGAGGTAAGGCCCACCATTACCCCCACCCCTTCATTTAACAAAGGTTCACTCCCAATCACCACCATGTTCTGAGACACAGGAAAGCTGCGGGTGGGAGGTGGGGAGTGCCACCATCAATGATCTAAGAAGTGGGTAACTGTAAGGCAGTAGTGGAAAATCTAGTTTCATTCTGGGCCAGGCTCCCATGGCTGGATGAGATGGAAGAGAATGGGCTGGGAACAACCAGAGTAGGCCAGCCAGCTGCAGGAACCAAGGAAACAAGCCTAGCCACCAGCAAGAGCCTCAGCTACCTACCTTCCCTTCACAAGGAACAACAGCAATTAGGAAATATTACTTGGGCTTGCAGGCTTCTGTCCTGGCCCAGTGAACCCACAGAGACGTCCCCACAAATTACTGGAAACTGCACTTTGAACTCAGGCTTTGGCAAGGAGCCCAGGCAAACAGAAATGTAGAAGTTCCCTTCCTCTGAGGCCCCCTGCATCAGGGTGTCCCACAGACAGGCCAGAGCCGATGGCAACAGGTTGGAATGAGGCCACACCAGCCAGGAAAACAAGCCTGAACTGGCATCACTTCCTCATTTCCTACTCTGCTATTTCTGTAAAAAGGATTTTTGTTGGTTTTTTTTTTGTTTTGTTTTGTTTTGTTTTGTTTTTGGCTTCTCCCTCATTTTGTTGAACTAGATGACAGATGCAGGTCCTATCAAGGGGAACACTGCCACCATTTTCAGAAAACACTTGTTTGATCCTGAACACAGCTCTATCAGCTACACCATTAAGTAGTGTCCAGGGTTGGGCACACCAGTAGCAAGGACAGAAATGGGCCAGGGCAGTTGCTAAGCAAACTCTTAGAAAACTCCCAGGAACCTAGAACACAAGTTTGTGAACACTGCCACTGTCAGGGATTTTTCTACCATCCAGACTTCTCTGTGTGCTGTTACAATAAATCAGCAACGGCCAGCCCAGAATGGGCAGCCGCAGCAACACAGGTCCCAAACACCGGTCCTGCTTCTTCAGGAGAAACAATCAGATCCTGCTGTTATGTGTTGCCCTAAGAACATACAATTTGGACAAACAAATCAACCAAACCAAAGAGGCCAAAGTCAGAGAGAAAACTAGAAAACTAAGGATTAGACAGCTGGAGCAACAGGGCCCCTTCCAGCTTCAGGGATGGAGAGCAACTTCCCCAGGGACCCCAAGTCATTGGCTTGAGTTGGGAGAAGAGGAAGGGAGAGGAAGCAGACTGTTCAGAGTGGGGTTCTGCCAGACCAGGCATATTCCTCTAAGACTGACTGGAAACCTAGCAAGCCCTCACTCCTCTGACCCTTCTCTCACACGGTTCTCTCACGAGGTACTATGTTTGTACTGTTTCATGCATGACGTGTGGCCAGAGGAATGACCAC
Organism: Micromys minutus; assembly: GCF_963924665.1. Taxonomy (NCBI): domain Eukaryota; kingdom Metazoa; phylum Chordata; class Mammalia; order Rodentia; family Muridae; genus Micromys; species Micromys minutus. Next base: position 36,422,253 of record NC_137984.1, on the reverse strand, counting down.
TTCCAATAATAAAATATTGAAAAATAAAAATATCCAGAGAAGAAAAATATCCAGAGGGTATCTTTTTAAGCTCCGCGTTTCCTCTAGGGACATGATGTTTCCTAGAATTGCTCGTTCCATCCCTCAGCCCACAGCTCCCCCTTGTCCCCACTCCCTGACCCGGAACTCACCCCGTTCCATAGTCATTAACAGTCGATTGGTCTGTGTCAGTGGAATGGAAGATGGTCGTGCCTGTGTGTCCAGGAGTGTGAAGCCCGAGGGTCAACTTTGAGTGTCACTCGGCAGGAGCCCTCCTGTTGTTGAGACATGGTCTCTTTGGGCTGGGGTCACCAATTCAGCTAAGCTGGCCAGCAGTGAGCCAGTCCCATGGATCCCCCTGCCTCTCCTTCCGCAGCACTGAGACTACAAGTTCCCCACTGTACCTGTCTTTCTTTACGTGGCTTGTATAGGTCCTGGAGCTCGAATTCAGGCCCTCGTGTGTACAGTAAGCACATTGCTCACTGAGCGTTCTCCCTGACCCCACACAATTTTCTTAATACTGCCAGTCTGTCTCATTTTAGGGCACCCCTAGCTGGCCCTGTGATCCTCTTCAAAGGTTCCCACAGTTCAGCTTGTCTGTTTTCGTAAGCCAAACACAGATACCACCCTTAGTCTCTTCCCTCTTCCCACCCAGGGGTCCTAGTAATGTAATCAAACAGTTAAGTCCGGTTTCCCATGGTATCTTCAGAAATGCTGTGCCCGGTAGATCATCCTCTTGGCCACACATCCCTTACACGCTTATTATGATGTCCTCCAATGAAGTAAAGCTCATGCCTGTATTATTCTTAGGGTGTGTCCTCATTTATCAAGTATGCAGATAGAAAAACACTTAAATTGGGGGTTGGGGGGTGTTACAACTGACAGCTAATAGGAGGGGTCCTTCCTAGCACATGGGGCCTTACAGAGATACAATTGGGTAGAATGCCAGATAAATGATCCAAGCTGAGAAGTCTCTGAGTGGGGTGATCTCTAGACCCAGCCCAGGACAGGGCACATCCACATAAGGCCTTCTAAAGCAGAGCAGAGCTACTAAGTGCTGGGGAGACCTTAAGGAGGGCTTACATAGCCAGAGACCCCTGAATCCCTGCACCATCCCTTATAGGTTCTGAGTCTGTAGGCCTGGTCAGTCTCTGGGTGGTCCTGATGCTGGTACCCACAAAACATGGTGGAAAACATCGAATGAGTGTGGAAGAGGAAGAAGAGGAGGGGAGAAGAATGAAGGTCAAGGGTTTGGAAAGCAGCAAGTCACCTAACACTAGAAGACCCAAGGGTGGGACAGGGACAGAAGACCACTGGACCTGCTGTGGGTGTACAGTGAGGTCAGGGCTGGATCTCCCTGCCTAGGGTCCATTCTCACCTAACTCTCTAAAAGCCTTGCTTAATGCTTGTGTAGCACTAGTTTGCTGGAGGATTATTTTGGTGTATACTGCTAAATACTCAGACTTTATTAAAATATACACTATGCAGACAATCATCTTCAGATTTGTGTTATTCTGAACTATTTGTTATTGGTGGGTGAGTGGGTGTGTGTTTTTTGGTTTGTGGGGTTTTTTTGTTTGTTTTTGTTGTTGTTGTTGTTGTTGTTGTTGTTTTGTGGGACAATGAGCTCATATTTCCTACCACCACATAGGCTAAGAGACAGGCAGGAACTAAAGGTGAGGGGAAGATGAAGGGAAAGCACATTTCCAAGAACATAACTTTGCCCTGACTCTCAGAATCTTTAAGCTCGGTGATACTGCACAGAAAGAGGCTCCCTATACCCTTCATCTGACACAATTAAGAGAACCCTAAGTAGCAACTCAGGAAACCCCAAAAAACATGTGACATGTTAAGACATCCTACAAGGGCTGGAGAGATGGTTCAGTGGTTAAGAGCACTGACTGCTCTTCCAGAGGTCCTGAGTTCAATTCCCAGCAACCACATGGTGGCTCACAACCATCTGTAATGGAATCTGATGCCCTCTTCTGGTGTGTCTGAAAGCAGCTACAGTGTATTCATATAAATAGAATAAATAATTTTTTAAAAAGACATCCTACAAATATTAGAATGTTTTTAAATATTTAAGTGGTTCAGCATTCATTGGAAGCATCCACCCCAACAGCTCAAATCATCAGCCACAGGGCAGTCCACTGGACACAGTCAGCAAGTCTGACTCCTAATCCAGGATCTTCTTTCCTAATGTCAACTAATGACATCACCGTCTACCCCTAGCACTGTTCCCTATTTCTCAGCCCAACTAGAGAACCTTGTCAAACTCTTCCTATCCATCCATGGTCCCTGCAGTCCAGGTCTTCGTTCCCTCCTTCCAGCCCCCAGTGCTTCACTCATTGCCACCAAATAAATGAGTCCAGTCCAGAGTTCAAATGATCACCCCTAAACAGAGACCTTCACCACCTCTCAATATCCAGCCATGTTCTCTTTAAAGAGAACTCTTCCAAATGCCTGGTGCACTACACAGAACAGAGTCTGCATCATACTGAGTCCTGGCCAAGGATGTAACTCACAAGGACTGGCCCAGCAGGGCTGCACATTCCTCTTGCTGTTCCTTCTTCCTCCATTGCTGAGCCTGCAAAGTAAGTACAATGGGCAGAGTCTGGCAGCCCCCTTGGGCCCCAATGCAGTCTTTATCACTCATAACTGCAAGTTAATGAAGACTGCAGAATCAAGGCTGCAAGTGAATCTGCTCCCCTAAACCACTGATGGCTCTCGAATTCCAATGAAATGTCTTTTTGATCCACCAGTATTGGCAACCCAGTGTCTGGAGCCAACCTTCATTCCCAGGTTTTTTCTTCCCTTCCTGGCTACTTCCTAGGAGCAGGGTCCTCACTCAGAGCAACCAGCCAGTTCCTGGAGCTAAGCAGAAATGAGTCTCAATAGCCTCTCTGCGGCCCAGCCATTCTCTCTGCAGAAATGGGTTTGGCATGCATCCTCCCCTTTTAGTTTCAACCCATTATCTTGCACAAAAGTCCCAGCAATCCCGTCAATAACATGCAAGAGCTGCTCTGATTTTAAGGCCATGATTTAGTTTCCTTCAAGATGGTGTAACTGAGGCTTGCAGGAATGGCTGTGGCTACGGCTGGGATGAGGCTGGTGGGCACAGACTCCTGTTCTTTCTACAGTTTTCCATGTGATCGGAGTTGCTCAGTGAAGGAATGAAACCCTCAGTCTCCAGGTACTGAAATGTCAATTAAGAGGAACTGAGCCTAAACTGTGATGTCCAGGAGTTCTCAGTCCCCACCAATTAGGTTGGCTAAAGACACAACATAGAGAACAAATATGATGGGGACAGTTCTCAAAAACATCAGAAGGTCTCCTATCCATTTCCATGCCCAAAGGAACTGCTGTAATTAGCCTAGCATCCAGAGAAGTCCGATTATATACCAGGTCAAAAGATGTGTCTCCCCGTGATACTCATAAAATCTTATTGGCTGGGGCTCCACACTATTAAAAAGTGTCAAGATGTTAGGCTCCTTGAGAAACCACATCCTGTCAGGCTCTTGAGGTATGGCACAGGAGTTGAATGACCAGATGTGGCAAGTTGAGCTAAAGATGCTTGGACAGTAGACCAGCCTAAGGGTGTCAGTAAGACATGGGCTGTACGTGACTCTCTTTCAGGAAAGTGGCTGCACTGGGTGTCACTGACATCAGAGGGAGGAAGTTAGGAGATCATCTGGTAAAGGCTGGCTTTGTAAAAGCCAAAGCAGAAAAACACAGAAGTAGGGGGCAGGGCTGGGGACAGGGTGACAAAAGAATTCTGACATCCCAGCTCATAAGGTGGAGGTGGGAGGGTCAGAACAGAAGGTCATGCTCAACAACACAGGAACTTCAAGGCTAACCTGAGCACAAAAGAGCCCGTCTCAAAAAAAAACAAAAGGGGGGGGGTGGAAAAAGAATGTTCAGGACCATCACCCCAGACAAGGTCTCTACCTCTCAGAGAGAACTAGAACAAACTAGTGTGGTAGAAGCAGGTCTGATGACTCTGACATTTGTCACCTCCATTGCCTGATGCCCACGCTGAGATAAATGACCTCTCTAAAATGCCTGCAGTGTGGAGGTGATTACCAATACCTACTTGACAGGGTGTCAGAAAATTAAGGAGGGTACCACATAGTGCTGGCACTGGGAGGTGCTCACAGATGGAATCTGTTTCCCTAGTTCACAGGTCCCTCCCCAATCCTTCCCTAACCCATAAACAGTGGCTGGCAGAGCCAGGGCCTGCCAGCCTTCTCCCAAGCTCTTAGAGTGAACACTGGGTTCTTAGGTGTTGGCTGATTGACTAATGGGCACTGGAGCAGCTGAGCAGTTTTAGGTCACATGTGACATGTTCCTACCACCAGAAAAACCTCCACCAGCCCTTTACGTGGGGAAGAAAAAAAGAGCAAGTCCTCGAGCCTTTTAAAGTAAACCAAAATGTTCCTCGCTGCCCCCTATTCGGATGAGGAAGGATGTGCGTTGCAGGGCAGGAAGCGTGATGCTCTGGCCCTCCTGAGACTTGCAGTGGTGTGTTGCTGGGTACCTGCTGGGGTCCTACAGTTCAGCTCCGTGAAGCCGAAAATGCCAGTCCAGCCTTTCATTTGTCCCGATCAAAGCAGCAGTGGGGCGGTGCAGACCTGAGTTTGCAAAATGTATGCTCCCACCAGGGTGCAGAGCTCACCTGTCCCTGCTGGAGCGAGGCGAGCCCTCGCCAACACGGTCACGTGGCCGCCCAGCCCTCCTCGAGTTACCTGGAATGTCTGGGCGGAGGCCGGAAAGACCTGGAGCTGCGCGCGCAGGTGGTGTGCCCCAGTTACTCTTGTTTGTCTTGAAACAAAGTGCATGCCTCTGTGTGTGTGTGTGTGTGTGTGTGTGTGTGTGTGTGTGTGTGTGTGTGTGTTGGGGGGTGCATTCAACCCTTCTTTGGGGGAATTAAGAGGGGCTGCAAATACACCCGAAGTGCATACCTACCTAAATATGCTGTGGGTGGGGACCGAAGCCTTGGCACCCATCCCCGCTGTTGTGGCCAGATCAGAAGGGTCATTGTGTGAGCCGCGGCGACTGAGCCTGGCTGTATAATAGGCGCATTATGAGGCTATGCACCTGGCTCCCGCGGAGCCTGGGAGTGAAAAGCAGAAAGCCGAGAGGAGGCCTTCCGTTGTGTCAAAAGAAGGCTGTACGGGATATCTAATTCCAGTCATTGTGTGGGGGCATCACAGAGCCCCGGGAGGCCGAAGGGTGCCTGCCAGTCACTTTCCAGCCACTGGGACTTCTCAGTACACCCCCTGCCCCCACCCCAGGACCTTGTAAAACAAAGGGGAAGCAGTTTTACTGTGGCCCAGTATCAAAGAAATTGGAAGCTAACAGGTTTAGTTCAGAGTCTGAAACCAGAAAGGAGGAAGAAAACACTGGAAGGGCTTCCCCTTGGGGGGCGGGAAGGGGGGCACACAGGCACCTCCGAAATTAACCTAACTGGAAAAGGAAGAAAAGTCAGATAATATCCTTTCTGCCATCCCCTAATACCTTAAGGAGTTCAAAGGTTTTCCAAGCCTGGGGCATTGGCTGTTATAATTACACAGTAAAATACCTAAGGTTAATGAGTAACCTCCAAAGGAAGTTACTGCACATAATGACGGCAATTTCTCTGAACTAAATGTTAAAAATAAGGCCTGTAATACTATGCGAAGGAAATGGTGGCAATTGGCAAATGGAACCCCGTTGCTTGGTAACAAAACCTGAGCTATGAGCTTTCTCTCTACCTGCCCTAAAGCGGTACTAGGGCAGAGCCGGGTTCCCGCCTGCAGTCTGTGAAGCAGGCAACCTGCAGACACTGCTAACCAGCCCAGACCCAGAAGCAGACATGGCCAAGAATTCCCTGTGAATGTCTAAGCAGTAAAGGAAGTCAGGGGTGATCTGGAAGTGAGGTAGGGGGAGTTTAAGTAAGTACTCCACAAACAGAACCCTTCAGACAAACCCCACCCCCATCAAAATTCCTCCCCACACCTCACCCCCCCCCCCTTTCTCCCCTCTGTCAGTCCTAACCTAGACTTACTCTTTGAACCAGTGCAACTAGCAACTGAGCCTGGAAGGAATGCCATTAAGACAACCAAGAGAGCAATATGCCTTGCAGAAGAACATTCGTGCACATTTGAACTCTCCAGTTCTGTTGGTCTGAGAGAGATCCCGAATTCAGCCCCTTCAGGCTGATGACAATTAACCAGAAATAGCCTACAACTAAGTCGTAGCATGGGAGCTGTGTACCTGGGTTGAAGGTTGGGTGTTTAATCCCTGTGTGCTTTATAGCTGCTGTTCTCTGCTCTGACCCAGTATCTGTATTCCCTTAAAACCACTGTGAGCTGGAGAGGGGGCTCAGTGGTTAAGAGCACTCACTGTGCTTCCAGAGGTCCTGAGTTCAAATCCCAGCACCACATGGTGGCTCACAACCATCTGTGATGAGATCTGATGCCCTCTTCTGGTGTGTCTGAAGACAGCTACAGTGTACTTATATGTAATAAATAAATAAATAAACTTTTGTGAAGCTGTGAATTCCTGAGCAGGCACATAGCTGCATGGTACAGCTCCTGTCCTGCATACATGTGGTTCTGTATTCACTCACCGTGCCCAAATGCAGATTTCTGGGTCATTGTTCATACAGGGGATCTAGGACAGGAACCCAGGCACCAACTCTTCATAACTTCCACATTAATTATATATATATATATATATATATATATATATATATATATATATACATATACATATACATATACACATATATATGACAATCGCATATATATTAGACAAATTATATATATACATATATGCGTGTATATATGTGTATGTATGTATGTATGTATGTATGTATGTATGTAAGAATTGAGGGGTTTTTTTTCTTGATCTGATCTCTAAGTGGCCCTGGCTGCCCTGACCTCAACCTCACAGAGATCTGCCTGTATCTGCTTCTTGAGTGCTGGGATTAGAAGTATGTGTCACCATGATCTGAATTAGAGTGGGGTGTGTGTGTGTGTGTGTATGTGTGTGTGTGTGTGTGTGTGTGTACAAGCACTCTCGAGTGTGTTTTAAAGAAAACTAGGGTCAAAAAGATGGCTCAGCCTGTAAGAGCAGCTGCCACACAAGTCTTGTGACTGCCCTCCTCCCACTCCCGAATACAGTCACGCCATTCCTTTAAGCCGCGAAGGCGCACCCATGACGCAAGATCAGGCCAGATGACGCGGACCTATGAACTGCAGCCACGCAACAAGGACTGAGGAGGTGGAGTTGAGAGAGGATAAAAGGGACTGCTCTTGGGGGTGGAGAGACTTTCACTTGCATGCTGTACGGTTCCTGAATAAACCACTTTGAGAAGAACACTATGTCGTTGCTCCTTTTCTGCTGGTCGGGAACAGTAGAGACATCTTGCAATGATTTTAGCAAGTGAATTCAAATTAGACCATTCAGAGCTAGCAAAAGGATTGGATTTTTGATGTTCTGATAAAATATTAGCTGAACTTAGAAAACCCAAAGAGGAGACTGTATACACAGGCGAACATGCACACGCACACTACTTTAACCAAGGATGATAAAGTGTGGAGACAAGACAAAGAATAGGGTGTGCTTCCAGACAGAGTGGAAGTTGTGGAAAAGTAATGATGAGATGTACATAGTTTCTTTTTTAAAAGATGTTTATGGGCTGGAGAAATAGCTCAGTTGGTAGAATGCTTGCCCAACATGCACAAATACATGGACCGAGTCCCCAGTACTACATAAAGCTACAGGCTATCTTTAGCTGCATAGCAAGTTCCAAATGATATTAGCAAGGAACTGCTTCTCATGAAAGTTAGCCCAATGGATTTCAGACACCAAGAAGATCCATGCAAGTAAGTGACAATATACAGTTACAAAACAGCAGATATTGTGTTAAATAATTTACTAAAAATATGAGTGGTTGTGGGCTGGAGAGATGGTTCACTGACTGACTGCTCTTCCAGAGGTCCTGAGTTCAATTCAAAGCAACCACATGGTGGCTCACAACCATCTATAATGGGATCTGATGTGCTCTTCTGGAGTGTCTGAGGACAGTGACAGTGTACTTACATACATACAATAAATAAAAATGTTAAAAACATATGAGTAGATGGATTCGTGAATGGATAAATAAATAGAGACAATACGGTTTTAATGGTGATTGTTTTTCTCGGTGTTAAAAAAGGAAATCACTGTCTATGGGATGAGTTCAGCGGCATACCCGAATCCCAGCACTCAAAAGGAAAAAGCAGGATAGAAAATTCAGGGCTATTCAGGGCTACACCGGGAGTTCAAGGCCAGCCTGGATTCTGTCTCTAAGCAACACAATAAATCACTATAACCCCCTCTCTGCTGTTATGTGAAAATTACATTAAACAAAACAAAGCCAAACCTCAAGCCATAGGTCTTGTAGTTCCAACTAAAACATGACTTCTACCCATTCACCTCTCTAAATACATTTCCTTTAACATGGTAGCTCATCTTTCTCTTCCTTTCTCAGCCCTTGGACTTGAGCAAAAGGCATTTTATAAAGACAGTAACTATCACCTTCTACCAGCTTAGTTATGACCAAAGAAGCCGGACTTAAAAGAAACATTTTTGATGCAGATGAAGTCACTGGTAACTCTCTCATTATTTTTCTCCATAGCAACATATAAAAATATGAAAAAAAAATGTTTATTCAAGTTTTCTACTCATTTTCACAACTACTTCAAAAGCTGTTAAGTGTGGTTTACACTCCTTAAAAATTTCAACCTGGAGCTAGGATTCGTTTTACCACTAGCTTTGTGCCAACGAGCTGACTCTCGCCACATGCCTGATGAAACAAGGGCTTGGAGTTTCTTTGTTGAATTTTTCTCTCACTCTCTCAGGAGAATGCCTCTGAAAGCCTTGGGAGGTGTCTCTACACAGGTCGTGTGATAAGTGGGCCTTTCATTAGACTTCAACCACAGAGGAATCCCAGGGACTCCTCGATAATATAATTTAACCCCATCATTCGAGAACTTGAGAGGTAAAGCATAGTTTAATAGGTAGATTTAGAGGTTCCTGTGCCTCCAGTAATCCTTCTTTCATCGAAACAATGGCTATAATTAATATTTATGATTTGCCTTTCACCTCAAAGAACTTTTACAAATTGTTACCACCGGACTCAGGACGCTCACTAATGAAGCTCTCCTGCTGGGTCCCGAAGAGAGGCTTAGAGTCTTCTCAGGTTTGCTACATAGTCTCATGACCACAAAGGAAGGGTGTGGGGTGCAGCAACTCCATACCTGACCCCCTAAGAAAGAGTCAGGAGTGGGAAATCATTGGGCTTATGCTACTCCTGTACCCCCTCCCCCCAGCAGACACAGGGTTTTGTTTTGGTGGGCGATTCTCTTGGTTTTGCTTGCTGCCTTGGGCAGATAGGCAAATTATGGTCCAAGGGCCTCAGCTTCTATCTCATCTCATTTTATTTTTCAGTTCATTGGTTTGTTGGTTTTGAGACAGGGACTTCATATGTAGTAGCCCAGGCTGTCCTGGAATGCTCCATCTTGCACCCGCCTCCCAATGCTGGGTTTACAGGTGTATGGGAACTGGTTCTCAACCTTAACTTACAATCCACTCTTTCTGTCTCCACCTCAGCCACAGAGAACATCTCTGATATTTTCAGAGGGTTGGTTAGGCCAAGGACCGTGACAACGTAACCAAGACTAGTTAGGCCACCCAGAATATTTCTCACTGTACCCTGGCAGGGTAAGTTTGCTATTGCCTGGGAACCTGAGATGGAGTGAGAGAGGTTCAAGGGTGCTGCCAAGCTTTTGTGTTAACAAACTAGAGTGTCATCAGAAATTCATTGCAGGTGTCCCTGAACTTTCTTGGAGTCAGCACATTGATCTGGACTGACAGGATATGTACTTAACAAAGGCCAAGTTCATGTAGCAACATGCACAGAGGAAATGCTCCCCACACCCAGAGTGTTCGTCTGCAGCAAGTGGCTGACATCAATCCAGTGTACTTGCTGGACCATAGTAACCCCTAAGACAATGCTGAAATGGGGTGGGGGCAGACAGGATGAGAGCCAGAGCTCTAGACATCAATCTGAGGAGACCGCACAGGCAGGGGCAAGCCCACCCTAGTCATGATCAAACCAGGTAAAAAACAACTACACACAGTGTCAGGCTTCATCCCATGCTACTGGATAGCAGTTACTAACAATGAAGACAATAATTTAAATTCCCAGTAGTTACCCACAAAAGTTACAGTCAGCCAACTTGTCTTCAACCTACTGCCTAAATTTTGCCTTTTAAGTTGCCAGTAGACAGATGTCACAATCTTTGCCTAACAAGGTGAAGTTAGCAAAGCTCACGTGAACAGCCTCTGAACTAATTCATTTATGGGACACAGATCCTATGTGGCATATTTTTCATCAAAAAAACCCAGAACTCCCTGGCAGTTCAGAAACAGAAACAGAAACAGAACATGGCCTTTGTTGTATTTTCATTTATAAGAGAGGAGGTTTATAAAGCTACACACACACACACACACACACACACACACACACACACACACACACAGAGGCACAACAGGCAAGCACACATGCATGGGCATAAATGCACACGCATGAGTGTGCACAGTATGGTAGCTTCTTTAGTCCTGTTAGGAACACCCACAGGCATGCTCTGCACAGAGCTGAATGAGACACCGTGATTGCAAACCTGCTCCATTTCTGACTCCAACCACGCCAGCTAGCACTTCAGCCTTCACCATCCTTCATTCACCAGCAGTCCTCCAATAACATTCCAGTCTGGAGTCTGGCTGCCCAATTCTTTTAGCCTGAAGGTTAGCCGTGCGAGGGAAACGAGAATTCACAGATGCACCGTTATTATTTACTCTTATTGTGAGGCAGCAAGCCATGCATCCCAACCTCCATCAAACTCACTGTGTAGCACGGGTCTCCCTTAAATCCTTCTCCTTCAGCCTCCTGGGTGCTGAGATTACAGGTGAGTGCTAATCTGGCTCTGGCTCAAGAGAAATAAAAATTAAAAGATCAATTTATTATTTTTTTCCCTCTACTTTTCCTGAGCATCAGGCTAGTTCAAACTTCATGCTGGACAAACTCTACTTGGCCAGCAATATTGCCTTCCTCCAGCCTCCTGTTTCCTAGAGACCAGAGGATGTTCCTCCTCCTCAGCCTGCCTGCTCATCAAGTCAGCTGACCCTTCTCACCACATAGAATGTTCCAGACCAGGGGCCTCCCCTGTCCACTCATGCCTCTTCACATAAGAACACAAGAAAAGGCACGGCCATATCCACCCTGACAAGCATCACCCCGTGCATCATGCTGCTGAGCCCATTTTGTACAAGTGGGGTGAGCGTTTTAAAACCATTCTTCGTACCTTCATCCTCACGTCTATTTTAACAAGCGCTCATGTACCTCGTCTCTGGTGTTGCCAAAGAGGACCTAGAACTTCCGGTCCTCTGCTACTTTCTATGTGCCTGAAGCCTTACCTGCCTTAGGGGGCAAACCCAGGATTTCTCACATGCTAGGCAAGCAATCAACTAGCTGAGCCCCAGCCTCAGCCCCACTTTACTTTTGATTATAAACATTACACACACACACACACACAGAGAATGATAAGCATATCACAATTGCACTCCACCACGTCTGACATGGAGTCTCACCAGTCATCTGCCAGTATACAACACATCCAATACAGCACCCGGCCTGTGGCCCTTCTGTCCTGCTGTCTTCAGCACTGTGAGAAAACACTGTGGGATTTAAAGCAAGTCCCTAAATGCCTTGTTGTGTCACCTATCTTTCATTAGCTTCTAATTGCTTTAGGAAATATCTTCCTAATTATGTATCCATTCAGCTAAGTACAAAAGCCATTCTTCCATTGCAACTGTTGTAAATGTGTTTGTTTTGTTTGTTTGTTTGTTGAGATAGGTTCTGGCTGAGATGGAACTTACTATGCAGTCCAGGTTGACCTTGAACTCACAGACTTCTGCCTACTTGCTTCAGTAGTGCTGAGATTGAAGATTTGTGCCTATACACCCAGCTCTGCTATTATGAATGTCTAAATTAAAAGAAAGCTCAGATTCTTGTTATTCCTGTAAGAATAAAGGTATAAATATTACAAGTTTTAAGTAAGAGGAGAAATTAGAAGATTTGGCTGATATGTGACTTCTTAACTCTAGGACATTTCTTATCCACTTATCCAATCACCACCATGGCTATGCATTAAAGGCTAAATATGCAACATATGTATTTTAAAGTTCAGGAAAGAAATAAACATAACAAAGGAAAGTATACTACCTTAATATGCAAAACTCAATTTTACATCCAATATTATAATTTTACATGTTAATAGTTTTCTGGAGGAAAATCCACTCACTGAATTATTAAATTCCATGCTAATTAATACGTCATTCAACCTCAAAAGATCAAAAAATAAAATGAGAAGGTACAAACAATTTTTTTTTTAAATAACATGTTTGTGTGTGTGTGTGTGTGTGTGTGTGTCTGTGCGTATACATGACCATGTGCTCACGCTCCACCCCCACCCCAGGAGCTGGAGTTATAGGTGGCTGTAATTGCCTGACCCTGATGTGGGAGCTGGAATCTGAACTTCAGTGCTCTGTCATGTACTCTTAGCTGTTAAACTAGCTCCCCAGCCCACAAAAGTCTTTGGATGAAATTTTAAAACTTATTTGCACATCCAAAGTCAGAAGTCTTGAAGACCACGTTAAATCTCACCATGTTTTGCTTTGGTTTGTTCTTACACCTTGAGGGTTCTCTTTAAAGGCCAGCAGCTGTTGGTTATCAGCATACATCCAAGTTACAACCTAAGCCCAGAGCTACACTCTGAACCCTAACAAATACACACTAGCCATTTGTATTTGCTTCTAATGTTTTAAGAAAAGGATTTATTTTCTTATGTTCACAGAAGGGGAGCGATCCTCCTGTGAAAAAATCCCCATCATCATGTAACTCTCAGAGCTGTGCAGACTGAGACCTATGATGATGATAACCCAGTCAGGCCAGTCTTCACCCTGATGCCATGCCCACCTTCGAACAGACTGCCACTTCTTAAAGTGTTGTTTCTGATCTCAGTGCATCACCTGAGACACACTCTCTCTTTCTATGTCTGGTCTTATGAGCTCATCCCACTTCTCAGCAGAGACTTTTTTAGGAATGCCAAGTTTATACCAACAGCAGCAGCTGTGACATGAATTAGCTCAGAACTCCACGAAGCAGCCATGACAACCACAGTGGGAGGGACCATCCCTGTACAAATCCTTCCAGAGATGCTCTGCACCTTCAAGGCTCAACAGGAAGAACAGCCCTTAGAAACAGCAGTGCTAAACAAGGATTTGAGACACAACCTAAGTGTCATATGGTTTCATACCTGAAACCCAAGCACACAGGAAGCAGGAGCAGGAGGATCCGAAGTTCAAGGCCAGTCAGGACTATATAGAGAGACTCTGCCCTCCCCCCCCCCCAAAAAAAAACCCAGTTTCTCTTAGGTATTTGTTTTTGCAAATAATTTAGCAGGAGTGGCAGGAAGGGAGCCAAACCAACCAAGCCAACCCCCAAACCTTACAACCTTAAAACATTTTTTAGGTGTAGGATATGATGTGACATATATTTTAAATCTCATTCATTTATTTTCCCCTACATTATATCTTACTCTTTATTTCATGTATTTACTTTCTCTGAATTATATCTTATTTAAAAGACAAACAGAATAACACTTTTTAATCAGAACTTCATTGAGTATAATTTCCATCACTGGGTTACTTACAGTTGTGCCAGATGTAGAGAAATTGAATGGGGTGGACCAGTGTGATGACTCAGTGGTTAATAGTATGTTTCTCCACATATGTAGGTGCAAGTGTGTGTGTGTGAACAGTAGTGTGCACACATGTGTGTGGAGCTCACAGTACAACTTTGGGTGTTACTTCCTGGAAGCCAATCATCTTGATTTTGTTGATACAAGGTCTTCCACTGGTCTAGAGCACACCAAGTAGACTGCACTACTTGGCCAGAGAACCCGGGGATCAGCTTCTCTCTGCCCCCTCACCATCAGGATTATACATGTGTCATCTGACCCAAGCTTTGCATGTGGATCTTGGAGATGAGGGTGAGGCCACAAATTTTTCAGGCTAAGCAATCTCCCAGGCCCCTGTAGTGTTCTTTATAGTCAGGGTTGTGTGCTTCCTAAAAAATAAAATTGTGTTTTTACCAAATTTCCACCTAGTTTGCCTCTATAAAATTCTGCACCATCTTGCATGGTTATTCTAAAACTTCATGTCCAAATTTTAACTCCCAAACCAGGACGATGCTTTAGGGATGGGAATGTGTCAACAGGTTTGTCTGGGGTCTTTCCATCTTCTCTCACATGCAGTATGTCCCTTCTCCTTTCACCCGCTAAGCAGCCATGAACCAAGCTTTCTTCCCTTCCCTAAGGAATGTTCTTACAACTTCCACCAGTTCCTGTTAGATGCTGGAGTGCAGAAGCAAAGGTGATTCACTCACAATCCTCTCTTCGTAAACTTTTCTCTGTCCCTCCCTCAGAATTATATGCACACAGAAACATACTTAAGGCTGTTCTCCCAGAACCTGGTTGTGATTCCCACCATCAAAGACTCCCTAATACCCAACTGAAGAAGAAGACATCCACCCAGATGGAGGAGACAGGGGAGAGGCAGATATCCTGTTCTGGTTCGACCAAAGAAGTAACATGCCACAGAACGTGAGCCCTGGAATGCTAAGGCTCCGTCTGTTAAGGATCAGCAACTTCTGCATCTTTGCCAGGGAGCCTGGCTGAGTGCCTGGCTTAGGAAGGAAAGTTCTCAGCAGCAGCTGGAGTTCATTCTCTTACCCACCAGGCAAAGCCACCACTATAAAACAGACTCCCTCTTCCCAAAGGTCGAAGGTCGTGAAGGAGTATCAGTCTGATCAGTTTCTCTCCTTGGGGTTATATCCTTCTTTCTAGGCAAGAGAAATTTACATTTTTAAAACTGCATTTCTCTTAATATTTGGCCCTCCCTCGTGGAGTTTTATTTAACATTGCCATGTTTTATGGATTTATTTTCCACTCATACAAAAACCAGGCCTAGCTCATTGGAAAGGAGACCAGCAGGCATATCTCACCCAGGATGGTAGGGATTAGGGATTAGCCCTCCACATCCTCTGATCCCCCAGGGCCCTGGCTCTGAGGAGGCCTGTACCACCTCAGCCACCACCCTGTATAGTACACAGGGATCACATAGCCATGAAGGGGGACAGTCAGTGGGGAGATGGCATGCAATGTGTCAAAGACATGCCTGCCTTGCAGACACATATAACCTGCAAGAAAACCCCATGGGCTCCCAGAGTTAGCTAAGTCAAAGGGCAAATAATAGTCACCTGTAGGAGACTCATTTTGAAGAAGTCAGCAGGTGACCCTGTGGTCCCCGCACCACTTGAGACTCACAGTCCTATTTGAGTTCCTGCTTCTTACAGGCTCCTGGGTGTGGTTCCTGACACACTGCTTTCCACTGGAGTTGACAGCTAACTGTGTGAGAGTGGTAGAAAAGACACTGTGATGCTTTGTCTTGATTGTCAACTTGACAGTACTTAGAATCACCCCAGAGACGATCCTCTGAACATCTCCCTAAGAGAGTTTCTGGATCAGGTTAACTGATGTGAGGAAAGCCACCTAAATATGGATGACACCATCCCATGGGAAAACCAGCAAAAGAGAAATGGACTGCTCACCTCTCTGATTTTTGACTGTGGATCAATGTGTGTGACTAGACATCCCCCACTTCTGCCATCACAGTGACCTCTCACACTGAGTCGGATAAGATGGCCCATCCTCCCTTAAGTGGCCACTGCCAGGTATCTTGTTGCAAGAACACAGAGAGAACTCTAATGTGCAAATTTCCTTGGGTCTTTGTTGGGTCTTATTAACTGAAGCATGCTAACTTATGGCCATTAGCTTGATAGCAGGAGCCTAGGAATCTCAGCTTTTTCCCTATGGATAATGGTTAGTATTGGGTTTTTAACTTTAATGCAGATCTGTTATTCACATGAACTTTATTTTGATAATATCAGATGTTGTTATGCCAATGGGCAACCTTTACTTTAATGACTGTGGTAGTTTTAATACACTTGTCCCAGGGAGTGGCACTATTTGGACGTGTGACCTTGGTGGAGTAGGTATGGTCTTGTTGGAGGAAGTGTGCCGATATGGGGTTGGATTTTGAGACACTCCTCCTAGCCATGTAGGAGACAGTCTGCTCCTGGCTTCCTTTGGATAAAAATGTAGAACTCTCAGCTCCTCCTACACCATGCCTGCCTGGATGCTGCCATGCCCCCACCTTGATAATGAATTGAACCTCTGAATCTGTAAGCCAGTCCCAAGTAAATGTGGTTCTTATAAGAGTTGCTTTGGTCATGGTGTCTGTTCACAGCAGTAAAACCCTAACTAAGACAATGACTGTGGATCAAAATACATGAACCCAGCTCAGACACTTTGTGGCTCCATTGTCCTGACAGTAGCTTTTGGTCATTTCAGCCAAAATGTCCCTTCTTGTTTATCTATGGGTAGAAAGTGTACATGGTTATTTGTGCCATGGTTACACAGCCCCAGTAGCTCCTGGATGAGGTTGCTCTGTGGATGTTCAGAGCCCACCTCAGGAAGGACATGCCTACCCCAAAGCTACCCAATGGGCTAACTCTTCTTTTGACAATCTACAGAAGGTTTGTATTAGCTTTTGTCACTCTGACTTGAAACCAACACAAAGAACCTCTGCAGGATCCCCACACCTGGCTTTTCAGAATTTCTCTTGTATGGCAGATTGAGTCACATCCCCACAGTCCATTGTTGTGGCCAGGGGTAAAGTAAGCACACTCATTATGACAGAAACGCAACAATGTCTGTTTTTTTCTCTTCTCTGGACAACGGCATACAATGGGATTCCGCAGCCTCAGCAGTAATACTTCATTGGAAGAGTCCCGCTTAAGCCTGGGCTTAGCACTCAGCCTCATTTTCCTGCCCATTGGCTCTCAGTTGTTTATGGCTGCATACCAGGGGATCCTACTCGCCTGCAAAACAGCACTGTATTCTGCTCCGCATCCAAACAGAACACAACTAATAGGACATGGGGTTTGGGCCATCAGAGTCTCCACTGGTCACCCAGCCCCCTGCTCTCCAATGTAACCTACATAATTATGACAATGAGATGAACCAGGCACTGCCACTAATCAAGGAAAAAAAGCAACCACAATGTATTCTTCACATTGAGTATGGGCCAGTGTTTTCCATGTGATGTCCAGGGAGGATGCCTCAGCATCTGCTTATAAATTGAAATACTTAATACTTAAAAGCAGAGCTTCTGGTTAAACCAGGCCTGGTGGCCACACCTTCAATGCCACCTCTTGGGAGGCAGAGGCAGGTAGATTGGTGTAAATTCAAGGTCAAGTTAATCTAGATCATGACTTCTAGGGCAAGAGCTACACAAGAAAATCCTGCCTTAAATATAAGAAATAGAGCTTCCAAGGCCAGAAGACAGAAAAGAGAAACAGACAGATCAAAGAAAGGTGGAGGCCAAATGGAGATTTGTAATGCCCCTCTCGGGTCAGACCAAACAAAATTAAAGTGGGTCAAAGACCTACATGAAAATTCGAAAACTATAAATTCTCTTTTTATATGTATGTGCATATGGCATCATATATGTGTGGAAACCTACAAAGGCCAGAGAAGACATCAGAGCCTCTGCTGCTGGAGTTACAGGTACTCACAAACCACCTGATATAGCTGGAAACTGAACTAGAAACCAAAGCCTCTCCCCCTCCCCAAATCTTTGTGGCCTGAGTTCAGGCAATTGCTTCTTAGACGTGACACCCAAAGAACAAACTGCTAAAGAAAAGATCGGGTATGCTAGGCCAAGTCAAAAATTAACCAGTCCCGGGGAGGCAGGGATGGACCCAGAAGAGGAAAAACGCTCCTAATCATGTCCCTTGTTCTAACCACGGGGCTATGGAGGGAAGTAAGTCTTCCCCAGGAGTTCACAAATACTTTTGCTTAAGTTAGAAACGTTGGACTCTATACCCAGTCAAAAGGATGATTTTAACATAAGCAAAATAGTTGTGGGTTTCACCCTGGAACTGCAGGTCTTATACTGGACGCTTTCCTCGGAGGTCTGCCGTGGTAGCGGTGATAGCGATAGCGTTCTAGTGAAGGGGAGAGGGGAATGAGATCAGAGTTCTCTTCCATGGCAGCTGCTATGGCAAGACATTGCTATACAGAGGGCAGGCTGGCAGCAGAAGCAGGGGGAGTGCAACCACTGCCATTGCTCCCCCTGCTCCAACCTGCTCAGACCGGCAGCTACAGCTACTCTGGAAGTAAGGCGGGATGTCCAGGCAGCTTCTCGCAATGAAAGCTTCAGGAGACAGTCCTCTTCCCCAGGAAGTGTTAGAGCTCTTATGCGATGGAAGCTCTCAGATGATCAGTGATGGGGTAATTTGCACGCACTTTATGCCTTCTGGATAGGATCTTATATACATTTTAGGATGGGTTGGGACCCGACAGCAGATGCTTTCTATTCACTCAAACTGAGATGTTAGGGATGCCTCATCTACATGTGGAGGGACTTAGGGCACTGTCCCTGTGTGACTGATTGTCACAACCCTCTCCGTGGGGTGCTGTGGTCACATGACAGGGGCCTGGTCGGAAGCAGGTGAAGCTCCTATCAGCCTCTGGTAGGAAGCTCCGGGGCGTCTTCCAGCCCACTCAACCTTACCAAGTTTCCTGGCATGGTCCAGTAAGAGATGGAAGAGACACATGATACAACAAACGCTGGATTGAACCCAAGGTCGCTGCCCTCCCTCCACGGTCATCTTCAGGAAGCAGGGAGCATCTTGTGTTTGGCACATGCAGGTTGTTAATGGAGGCTTGTGAAAAACGTAGGGAAGTCTCACAAAACAGTCTCAGACAAACCCAGCTAAAGATGTATTTCGCTGTAGAGAGGTTATCAACCTGTGTGTTTAGACCCCTTCTAGGGGAAGCAAAGGACCCTTTCACAGGGGTCATCTATCAGATATCCTGTGTATCAGACAAATGCATTACAGCATATAAAGCTGCTTTTTATCCCTACGAAAAAAGTTACATTTGTTTTGAAATATGACTGCCGAATGACAGGAAATACGTTCTGGGAATGAGGCAGCGAAGGCACTGCATATGTCCACCACAGCATTCAAAATGCTGTGTAGGTAGGCGGCTGTTGGGTGACCCACTGGCTGGGAGATGAGCAGATGCTGGCACCAGGAACATAAGTCATGAGGAAGTAGACTGACGGACTTCGGTGCAGGGCTCTCCCGGGGTGTCATCCTGTGATGTGCTGCCTTCAGTGTTTCTAGAGCATCTTAAAACAACTACCACAACAGACCAGTGAGGTGATGAGAACTTTAAAATCAGAAACGCAGGGGGCTGGGAGTTAGCTCCATTGGTAAAATGTTTGCCTTGCAATCATGAGGACCTGAGTTCAAGTCCCAGAAACTGACTTGACACCGGGTTGTTGTGGTGGTGTGTGCTTGTGATGCCAGTGCTCGGGAGGTAGGGAGTAGAGCATCTCTGGGGTCTCCTGGCTAGTTCAATAGTGAACTACAGGCCAATAAGAGACCCTGTTTCAAAAGAGGTGGGTAGAATTGCTGTGGATAAGATACTGCTGCCCTCCACACACACACACACAAAAGTACAAATGTGCACATGCAGGTATCTGTGTGTAAGTAGACATACAAAGTTAGAATGTTTCATTTAACTGGGGTTTCCATTCAAAAGCAACAAAACATTTCAATAGCAAAATGTATTTTTAAAAAAAAAATGAACAAAGCCCAAAGAACATTCTATGGAAAACATGTCTGACCGAGTTACTAATATTCACACAGGCAGATCAAATGGAAAGTAAAAGTCATAGTCAACTATTTCTAAAAACCTAATACATGACAGAACAAACTCCTCATGTAGCAAAAGGTTTGTTAAAATGGTACTGCATAAATCTTGGCAAACAAGAAGTCATTCAAACCCACACCTGATCCCAGGAGAGAAGTGATCTATAAACGGATGTATGGATTAATTCAAAACAACACGAAGAAGGTAAGCTGAAATAAGAGCCCCCCCCCCCCCTTATCCTGGGAGAGAAAGGCAGAGGGAGGCAGGAATGACAAACATCTGGACAGACCAGGAAGGAAGTTCACACTGAGTTGATAAGAAAAGGAAGCAGGCAATTTGTAAGACAGCACTTAAGTTAGAGGATAGTGTTTCCCAGATATGACTAGGAGGTTTGAGGAGTCAGAGAAGAGATGGTGGTAGGCTAGAAGTCTGCACAAAATCTAAGGGGCCTTGCTATTCCACAGAGCTGAGCTGTTTGTGGCCACAGGGCCAGAGTGCCCGGACTCAGGCAAAACCAGAGCCATGGCTCCTGTATACAAAAGAATCACAAGTTGAGTCAGTATGAAACAGGGCTGGAATTTGTTAAAAACAGAACAAAGGGGCTGAGGAAAAGACAAAACACTGAGGTCAAGGGTGTGGGTTTCCTGAAGACAGAACTGCAGTTACAGATCTTAGCACTGGGCAGCGATACCACTTTGGTGGCTCACAAGTTACTCTCAAAGCATTGCTAAGAAGCTTTGCCCAAGGTCACTCCAATAGATCTCCAGGATCCCTGAGGAAAAACGGAGGAAACATTAGAGGGGATGGACAACCCCAGAAGAACCCCACTCAATCAACTAAGGAGGGCTCAGATGGGCTCAGATACTGAAGCACCTAGCAGCAGTGGTGTGGGGCTGCACCAGGTCCTCTGCCTACATGTTATGGCTGCTAGTTTGGTGTTTCTGAGGGACTCCTAACTGGGAGCAGGTGTGTCTCTGACTCTTTTGCCTGCTCTTGGGATTCTTTTCCTCCTATTGTCCACCTCAGGAATGAGGGCTTTTGCATTTTGAGTTCTTGAATTTGGTTGTTGTTTCTTAGAGACCAGCTCTTTTCTGATGGGAGTGGGTCCAGGAGAGAGGAGATGGGGGTGTGGGGAGCCAGGAGGAGTAATTGTGGTCAAGATGTATTGTATGAGAAAAAGCTATTTTTTACTTTAAACAAATGTGCTAGGGATCTAAAGAGACACTTCTCAATATGAAAAATAAAAAAGCTAAGAAATATCAAGAAAGGGGGAAAAAGAAAGTTTGCCCCCTTTTATCACATGTCCGTGCTACAAGTGGGGGCTTTGGGGGTCAATGGGAAACCTAGAAAAGTAGAGGCTTAAAGCTGAGTGGCAAGAAAGCCCCAAGTGTATTCTAGGTGAGTTGAACTTCTGGGTTCTCGGCTGGAATGAGGCTTCCTCTCCAATCCCACGTTCCCATGATTCACACCTGTGGCAGTCCCAAGGCATTACTGTTAAACTGAAGGTCATAAAAGACACATGGTTCAGAGAGCTCACTTCACACCCATGTAGAAGAAGCTTTGAATGCAGAAAGGCAAGATATTTGAAGATGCTCTGGGAGGAGAGAAATTTGTTCAAGATAGAGATACAGCTGAAGGGAAGACGTTAGGGGCTGAGCACCTTGATCTTTCTTACAGTTGGGGTTCAGACCCCTGGATGAGGGACTGAGTTGGGTATTTTACATACCAAAGCAGACCAGACCTCCAGGTTCTCCCAGCATCCTCAGTCCCTACCCCACCCCAACCCTAAATTTTCCAGCCCAGGAGCTAAACTGTACTTTCTCTCTCTCTCTCTCTCTCTCTCTCTCTGTGTGTGTGTGTGTGTGTGTGTGTGTGTGTGTGTGTGTGTGTGTGTGTGTGTTAGAGCAACCTTTCTTTCTCTTCCCTCACCCCACCACTCTTTCCAGAGCAACATCCCTGGCCTTGTTCCTCAGGGCTAGTGAACTTGCACACCCACGAGCAGCCTCCCAATAAACCTGTCTTTAATATATTCTAATCTGGATTGAATTGGCTCATTTCACCTGTGGAGAAATAACCTGTCACTCAGCATCAACAAAAAGAACTCAGCAGCAAGGTAGGGAAGGCGGAGCGTTGAAAGGGGGGAGGAGGTAGAACTTGAGGGGAAAGGGAGAAAACGTGCATCAGTTACTTTTCTATCACTGTGATAAAATACCATGACCAAAGCAACTCACAGAAGAAAGGTTTTATTCAGGCTTATGGTCCCAGAGAAGAGTCCATCACTATCATGGTGGGGATGTGTGGCAGCAGGCAGGTATATTGACTGGAGCAGCAAGATAAGAGCTCACAAAGCCCAAGCAGGAAGCAGGGAGGGGCAAACTGGGGGTGGCACGGAGCTTTTAAAGCCTCAAAGCCTACCCCCAGTGACATACTTCCTTCAACAAGGCCATGACACCTAAATCTCCCAAATAGAGCCACCAACTGGCAACCAAGTGTTCAAGTGTCCCAGAATATGGAAGACATCTCATTGAAATCACATAGGAAGGGAAATGCGGAGGAAAGAAGAACCAGGGTGAGGTACTGAAAGCTTGGAGAACATCTATGGAGAGAAATTAAACTGCAAATCTTGTTTCTGTGACTAACTACCAACTCATAAATAATGTCATTTCTATGTTAGGTTCACTTGAATGTAAGTTTTTATAAGTACCCACAACGTTCTGAGTTGCTCTAGGCTCTGAGAAAATAAAGAACTTGAGCCAGGAGGACTTGAGCTGGGTCCCCAGAACCCATGTAAAATGCTGCGTGTGGTGGGCATACTCATGAGACCAGTCTGGGAGGACAGAGATGGCAGGACCCCTGAGACTCATTGACTAGCTAGCCTATGCTACTTGGCAAGCCCCAGACCACAGTGACTGTGTCTGTCTCAAAAACATAAGGTAAACAGTGTCCCTTACACACAGAAGCACACCACACACACACCACACACACACACACACACACACACACACAGACACAGACACACACACACACACACACACACACACACACACACACACACCACAAACTGAATGAGTAAGTAAATGAAAGAAAGGTTCAAAGGGCGAAAAAAAAGCCAGGTGTGTCTTCCATTGTGGCCACTAGAAAGGATTTTCTGAGAATCCACTCATTCTCTCAACACACTGCGGCCTGGCAAGACGCAGCAGAAATCTTTGGGAGGTGGCTACTGGGATTTTGGGTTTGTGGTGTCTTTGGGGAAAACGTGGAGTAGAACTTTGCTGACCTGAACGGAAACTCCTGGGTCAGTTTCCTTCTCGAGTTGAAGATGTTCATTCTGGACAAACCTAAGCAGCTAAAGTGACATCCAGGCTAATACTTCCTGCTACGAGATCACACTCTACAGAAACTGTAAGACTAACCTAACAGAATCATATCCCAGCTGGCCAAACCTGCACCCTCCTACTATAAGCACAAAATGGCCCCGGAAGAAGCAACTCTGTTCTCTGATCCTTCCTGGAAGCTAATTTCAGATTATCTCCACAGAAGGCACTGGCCTCAGGAACGCCCTGAAAATTCTTCACCTGAAGCACGTATCCCCATCCCATCACCCTGGCTGGAGGAATGAGCATTGTTAACTAAGAGTGAACTCACAGGCCCCAGTTCAAACAAAACCCAGACTCTGCCAAAATGATCTGCCTCCCGATCCTCTCAGGAGTTGCGGCTTCAGAATTTTGTCACCAAAATTAACTTAGAAGGTATGGAAGTTTGAATAAGAACGTCACCCATAGGCTCATATATTTGAATGTTTAGTCATGGGGAGTGGCACTATTTGGGGAGGATTAGAAAGACTAGAAGGTGTGGCCTTGTTGAAGTCGGTGTTGTCTTGTTGGAGGAAGTTTGTCACTGGGAGTGGGCTCTGAGGTTTCATGCCAGCCCCAACCCACCCTCACTGCACTCCCTGCCTGCAGCTCCACCTCAAGCACCATGCCTGCTGCCATGTTCCCAACCACGGTGATAATAAGGCTAAGCCTCGGAAAGTGTAAGCCAGCCCAGTTAAATGCTTTCTTTTATAAGAACTTCTTTGATCATGGTGTCTCTTGGCAGCACTAGAACTGTGACTAAGACGGGAAGCAAAACAAACCTGGAAATATTGGTGAGCCTGTGGGGTTTTGTGGTCAGTCAGCATCAGAGGGAGAGAGAATAAATCCTGTGAAAGCCCAGCAAATATTTAAATGTGGAATCAGAGGGAAGCTGAAGGTACCTACAAGCCCGGTGCTCACACAAAAGGTACTTACTCGGCCATCTCCGTCATCAGTAGGAAAGATGACGTCAGGAAAACAGAAGCAGGTGTAACAGAGCTGCTCACACTGCAACCATCATCTTTTCATTGGCTGGAGTCAGTTGATGGCTTCTTTAGAAACGGGAAGCCAGTTGGTTTAATGGCTCTTTTCCCCAAACACCATCCCAGAGTCTCAACCAATGTGTGCAACGGGAAGAGGTAGGAAGGAATGTGACATCACTGATGATGTCACATTGATCACCCACTTGCTTATGTCATCAGCCAATTTGTTCCTTTGATCAATAGGCCAAATTAATGATTCTAGTGGCTCTAACCTGTTCCCAGGTACGGCTATGAACATGGCCCAGCACAAAATCATAAAGTGAATTTTTTTATTTGTTTGTTTTCTTGGAGAAGTTTAGTTAGTCTTCTGTTTGGGGTTTTTGTTTGTTTTGTTGTTTGTAGTGTTTGGAGGCGTTTGTTTGTTTCTGTTTGGAAGACATTTTGGTTACTAGATGGGATGATTTTCAAGAAGGAATTCTGTCTAGGATACATTAAGTCACAATGTGGTTACACCTGATAGGGAGAGTTGAGGCTCGGAGCCAGCACCATCTATACTGCTCCTGCTCGACGAATATCTGACAGAAAGGACTTTAGGGGCCCCTGCAGCCACCTGTCAGACTTTTCTACCCTCCCAACTCTCCCAGAAACCAAAATTCCTCCTTCCCCAGGTAAACCATAGATCCTGTTTCTCATTAAGGAAGATAGCCTAGAAAGACCACTCTGTCTTCTCCCTTGACCCTTCAAGACTGTTACTTAAGGTCTTAACCAGGAAGACATGGGCAGGACCCATGGCTTTAGTAACAGAAGGTAGAACCTTTAAGATGCCAGACTGATGGGGAGGCCTTCATTCACTGAACATGCACCACAAAAGGGAATGTGGGCATCTGTTTGCTTCCTATTTCTTTCCTGTCCCTGCCAGGAGGAGAGCTTGCTTTGGTTCACCCTACACTTCCCATGGACCATAAAGCAACTATGTTAACAAGCCAAGGCCAAACTCTAAAAGCCTCTAAACTCTGAACCTCAATAAAAACATCTCCATTGTGAGCCCATGATCTCCAGGTATCTGTACATAGCTGTCTGTTCTTCATCTAGATGAGGAGGGGGAGGGGGAAGTACTCTCCTTAACTTGTTGGGGTTTATAATCACCATAGAAGCAAATCTCTGTGCATGCTTGTGAAGGATTATCTAGATTCAGTTAACTTAGATGGGGAAGTACACTCTAAATGTGGACCTGTCCATTTCATGGGGAAAGCTAGCTGAGAACCAGTATTTATTGCTATCTACACACAATGTGATCATCTATGTCATGGTCCTGCCTCAGTACCTTCCCTGGCATGAGGGACCATACCCTCATACCATAAGCCACTTATTCTGTCAGGTAGTCTTCATACCAATAAGACGGTGTTTGGGTCCAAGAATCACTGAAGGAAGACCCCAGACTCAAATAGTACACAAAGGCAAAGAGTGATTTTCTGCAGAAATTGCCAACATACAGGGGTTAACTATTCATCAAAACAAGAGGTGCCACAGACACTCTTTTATACAAGGCTAGGGAACTTTCCAGGATTAGGTAACCCCTACTATGACTGGTAAGGGCAAAGCAGTGACATTAGTACAATTTTGATTGATTGCTAAGTTAGTTTCACTCTATTTGGTGAGACCTTGAAGAATTTTGGAAAACAACTCTGTTCTGGTTGTCTGGCCAGGTGTCTCAGGAGCTGACTCAGCTCTGGAGCTATCCTCCCTAATTCAGGGTCCTCATTGACTAAAGATACATTGTCAGTGGCTCCTTCTGAGGAGCTCAGTTGCTTCCCAGGGGGGGTGGGGAATGAAGGTTTTTATTCCCAAGGCTTTTGGACCTCTCGATGGTTAAGTAGCACGTTTGGTTGTTGTTGTTGTTGTTTCTCCTCTTTGTGTTTGAGTAAGAGTCTCACTCCTAACTCAGCCTGGCCTGGAATTCACAGTAATCCTCCTACCTCAGCTACCCATCATAGGTATGTGTCATCACATCCAGCTAAGAGGCTTCCTTCCGAAAGGTTCCGTGTCATGTAAACTCTCCTGTTCTAGAGGACACCTAGCTGGGAACCGCATCACACCTCAAGCCTTGTGACAGGAAGGCACTATACTCCCTTGGGCGCTAATGCTCCAGATTGCTTAAGCCCTGATTTTAAGTAAAAGGTACATAACATTCTAGAACTGGTTTTTCAAAAATTTTTTCACACCCATGGAGAAGCCTAAGAAACCTAAAAGTCAATAATGAACGAACGAAAGGCCTGTTCTCACAGGAAGGAAGGGCATCTAAAGAAACAACAGCCACAGGTAGCAGCAAAACACTAAGATAATGTACAGTCAATTTCCTGTTTGATAGCCAGTGTTTGTTTTCAGTCCCAGAGAGGCTAACACAGAAGAGACTCAGCCTTTGGGATGTGGGAGAGTTCTGCCAGCACGGTTACCTTCCTGGATGCCCTGCTTCCCATTCTCATTTCCTGACTCTGACGTTCGCACTGCGCAGAGATGAACGTCCACACAGATCAGCTGCCACCTTAGCATTTCTTTGGGGCTCACTGTTATCAGAAAATCAGGGCTCTTATTTGTAGGTTCTTAGCATCATCAATAAAAGAATTTCAGTTAATGATCATTATTAGTGCTTCAGATTGCGTTTATACGAACCTGAGGGAAAAAATGTGCCTCAACTGCCTCGGTTTTCACCCACAGCTACGTTCCTGCTGCTGTTTTTATTTAAAAATCTAAGAACAGAGGATTTAAATGCGGATGAAAATGAAGAGAAGCTGCAGTTCATTTTCCTGCTTCCCACTCTGTTGTTCTTGGCTGTGCTGCGGTTTTGCCCCTGAAAGGATGGGAAAGCATGCTATTGGTTCTTGGTTCTATAAACACATCGTTCCTTCCCTTCCTGCTACAACATCCAACACATCTGCTTTCTGTTTTCATATCATAATTACTAGTACTTTCTGGAAAACTCTACTCTTCCTATAAAACTCCTCATCACTAGCAGGAAATCACATACAGCCACTGTAGCCACCAACTCTACCTGTGGACTCTTAGCCTTGCCCCCCATACCAGACTCTCACCTGTGCCCCACCCACCTCTCATACTTGCCCCCACCACTCAATTCTCACCTGTGCCCCACCCATCTTCTTACCCGATGCAGAAAACTGTCAGTATGTGCATGGTTCCTACAAAACTGTGACTATGGACTATGAATCACGGCCCAACCTTCCTATGTCTCCTGTGTCTTGACGCTCCTAGGATATAGACTAGAAGATAAACCCTGTGTTTCTTCTTGCCATACAGGGGGTCCACACACTATCTGGGCACACTGGTAACCTGCACAGGCCAGTGTTGGAGATTACACACTTACTCTGAAGTCAGCGACATTGCCCATGACTCTTGGTAAGTTTTCTTTCCCTTGTGTGGTGATTCAGAATGAGACTGGCCCCTATAGGCTCACATATTTAAATGTTTGGTCCCCAAGAAGTAGAACTAGCAGATCAGATGTGATCTCTTAGCTACTGCTCTAGAGCTGGAGGAAGCCTTCCATTAAATGCTTCCTTTTAAAAGTTGCCTTGGTCATATCTCCTCACACAGAACTGGAACAGTAACCAAGACTCTTTGCAAGGTTTAGACTTACATGTTTATCACTCCACCTCAAGTCACGGACAGCTTATAATCTACTGAAGCCCAGGAATTCACCATTGCACAAGTTGCCCATTGACCCACTAAATCAATGACAGTAGGCTTTAGGACCTGCACTTTGGAAGTCAGGGCACCTCATGCCCTAGAAAGAACATCCTATGAGGAGTTCTAAAACCCAGGTAGATACAGAAATGTAGATTGTCCTGAAGCTGTTTGTATTTTAATGTTAAGTCCACTTCCCCAAGAAGGGCTCCCTAGTCACATGACTCCAACTGAACCTTCCCATTTTAATTAGTAAAATAAAGGAAAGCAAATGACTGGGCAGGATGGTAGAGAAGGCTGAGAGGTTGGAGGAGGTCAGAGGGGGAAGGTCATGGCGAAATGGAGCTTCCCAAGGACCAGCTAGACCCAGGTGATATTGATTGGTGTTAAAGGGCTATGAGCATTAAGGATTTTACAGGTCTAATATCTCATATAGAAAGACAGTTTGTATCTTTGACTATTTGATGCAATCTTGTGTAGCAGGTTTGTGGATTGAGAGCTGAATATATAAATCTGTATGAAAAGCTATAGAGCTGAAGAGTTGTATTAAAGTGGGATTTTGGGGTACAGAAACGCCCGGGACAGAGGCAGAGACTAGGTGGTAGAAAATCTCCAGGAAAGGGAGTTGCACAGACAGGGTTGGGCCATGAGGGCAGCTCATTCTAGACAACAGAGGTGTGCTCAGCTCTGAACTTAAGCTGGGCCTGAGGAGTGAGACCTCAGGGTGATAGAGAGATATACCATTTTCTATTTCATTTTAATATTTACTGCAACACAGAAATTTTCTGTAAACAGTCTGAACTTTCAGTAGCCCAAAAATGTTAATATCTTTGTTACAAAGAAACCATTTCCCACATAGTAGGCCCCTAACACAAAAGATCAGTAGGTTACTTGGATGCAAAAACATGCTACAGTGGCCTGTACAGTAGAAGCATTTTACACATTTACAAAGTAGCTATGGCTTTGAGTGAGAGTGGGGTGGGAGAGACTCCATAGTTCACCGCGCTTAAAGAGAAACAGCCCTGCCCCCTAGTCCTCGTGATCTGGTACAAAAGGATAGCCTGCAAGGCCAGGCACTAGAATAATCGTCATTTTAAAAACAGAAGGTTTTTGGAGAAAGTCTTCATGTGCCATTGTCTTCCTTCTGAGGCCAGTGGAGATCCAGCCCTCTTCAGATGGGACACATCTCCACTGTCCCGTTAACAACTTATGTCTAAGACCTTGTCATCAACGCCAAATGACCCACTGACTAAGGAAGAAGCACAAGACTGTTCTAGAAAATGCACTGGTTCTAGCTCTAAGCCTTTTCCAGAATACTTGGGAAGAAGAACAATTATAAGTGGGCAGAGTGTTGTAACATAAATATCTGTGTTTTCTTATGACCTTAGGTGACACCTGTGAAAGGGTTGTTTGACTCATAAAGGGGTGGGACCCAGAGGTTGAGAACTATTGCTCTAGAGAAGCAGAATTCAGCTCATCTATTCCCAACATTCATATAATAAAAATGGCTAATGTACCAGCCAACACAACTGTCACCAAAATTCCAATGACTTTCTTCACAGAAATAGGAAAATAAATAAAACTAAGATTCATACGTAAGTACTAAAGATTGACTAGCCAAAGGCCTTCTGAAGAAAAAGAATAACACTGGAAGGAATCACACACTTGATCCCAACTTAGACTACAGAGTCATAGCAACAAAACCACCATGGTACTGGCACAAAGACAGACATAGAGACCACAGAAATGTAATGGAGGATCCAGAAACAAACCCACGCAGCCGGCCTGGTTTTCAACAAAGGTGTCAAAAACACACACGGGAGAAAGCTCAGCATCTTCAACAAATGGTGCTGGGCAAACTGAGTATCTGACTGTTAAAAAATGGAACTCAACCTCTCTCTCCTGGTCTACACAAAAATCAACTCAAAATGGATCAAATTCTGAAATTCTGGTAGTTGTAGAGGGGTGACATGGGAATGAATGAAAGGCTCTCGGCAGCAAAGGAAACGATCAGAAGGATAGGGAGACAGTCCACAGGGTGGGGAGGGGAGGAGATCAGCAGGATGGGGAGACAGTCCACAGGGTGGGGAGGGGAGGAGATCAGCAGGATGAGGAGACAGTCCACAGGGTGGGGAGGGGAGGAGATCAGCAGGATGGGGAGACAGTCCACAGGGTGGGGAGGGGAGGAGATCTGCAGGATGGGGAGACAGTCCACAGGATGGGGAGGAGAGATCTGCAGGATGGGGAGACAGTCCACAGGGTGGGGAGGGGAGGAGATCTGCAGGATGGGGAGGCAGTCTACAGGGTGGGGAGGGGAGGAGATCAGCAGGATGGGGAGGCAGTCTACAGGGTGGGGAGGGGAGGAGAACTGCAGGATGGGGAGGCAGTCTACAGGGTGGGGAGGAGAGATCGGCAGGATGGGGAGACAGCCTACAGCTTGGGAAAGGCACAGCTGGGTACATATCAGAAGGAATTAATGTCTAGAATGTATAAGAAGCTCAAACAATTAAATACCCCTCAAAAAAAAATAAACAATCCAAATCAGTAAATGAAGAGAATAAAGTGAACATACAGTTCTCAAATGAAAAAAATACTAATAACCAATAAATATATGAAAAAACTTTCAACATCCTTAAGCAACATGGACATGCCAATCAAAACCATACTTCGAGGGGTGGGGGAGACTGGGAAGAGAATTTGGGGGTTAGGAGTACTGGTTACTCTGCCAGTTGATTCAGATTTGGTTCCTGGCATCAAAATAGTCAATGGCTCACAACCTGTAACTCCAGTCTCAGAGACTCTGAGACCCTTTCCTAGCCTGTATGGACACAGCACACATGTAGTACGCACACACAGATACAAGCAAAACACTCATCCATACAAAATAAAACAAAAGGAAAACAAACAAACATTGAGATGCAACCTTTCTCAATGCACTCTACTCACGATGGCTCTCAGTTGGTGTCTTAGTTATTTTTCTATTTTTGTGGAGAGACACCATGACCAAGGCAACTCAGAAAGTATTTAATTTATGCATTCACCGTTTCAGAAGGTTGGGAACATAACAACAGAAAGGTAGTTGTATTGCTGGAGAAGTAACTGAGAGTTTAGTTCTGATCCATACACATGAAGCAATGAGTTAACTGGGAATGAGGGCTTTTGAAACTTCAAACCCACCCACACAGTGACACACCTCCTCCAATAATGCCACGCCTCCTAATCCTTCCCAAACAGTTCACAAACTGGGGACCAGGCATTCAAATATATGAACCTATGGTGGCCATTCTCTTATTCAGCCACTGTAGAAATCAGTATAGAGGTCCTCAAAAAGCTCAAGTTTAGGCTGTGTGAGATGTCTTATTATGGAGCAGAGGCAGGAGGACCACTACACGTTCAAGAAAAGTCTGTGCTACATAATGAGACTTTGTCTCAAATTATTTAATTAGTTAATTAATTAAACTTACCAAACACGGGAAGGAATCTATTAAAGAGCTAAGGGTTGCCTGTACATCCATGATGATTCTCACATATTTTCAATAGGTAAGATATGGCATCTGCCTGAACACTCATCAACAGATGAGCAGAGAAAGGAAATGTGGCACATATGCCCAATGGAGTTGCACTTAGCCATAAAAATGAAATTATTTCATTTTCAGAGAAGTGTATGGAACTGGAGATCATGAGACGTGAAATAAACCAGACTCTGGAGACAAGTGTTGTCTGGTTTGTATCATGAGAGGAATTTAGAATTAAAACAAAACACACATGTATGTATTTACATATATATGCAGGCTGTCTATAGGACATGGATGGAGAAGGAGGAATATTTGGGGAGTACAGAATGGGGAGAGAAAATCCAAGAGTCCTGTAGGGGGTCGGATGGGTGTACATATGACACGGCAAAAGGAAAACCAGAATTCTGCACTAAAACATTGCTAAATGCTTGTCTGAAGAAGAGATACCAAGACAAATCAGTAGACTTGCAGCCGAAGGAGGAAACGGTACTTTTAGATCACAAGCAACTGGGATAAAGTGAGGGTAACAAAAGGAGAGATATATGTTGAGTGTTAACGGTTACAATAGATAAAGGAGAGGCAGAACTCTGGGGAGGGGTAGGCCTGGGAGAAAAATATGAATTAAACCCAGTTTAAAACTTAGACAAAACTGTCTAGAAAGCACAGTATGAAAGAGAAGATATATAAGATCTGTGAAGGAAATGAAGCTAAGTTAGCGACCCTCTACAAGACACCAGAGTCTCATGGTCTTCTAGAGCAATTGCACCAGACAGGTAAATGGCTCTGAATTCCAAAGCTATACCTACTTTTTCCAGAAGGAAGGAAAAGGGACTAAGACCTCACAGTGTTTTTATAAAGCTAATATAACTGCAATAGGTCTGAGTTAGACGGTCACAGTGCAAGAAAGGGAAATTACAGACCAGTCGGACCAACAAAATTCCAGTATTCTGAATAAAGTTTGAGTCCACTGAATTCAGCCAGAAATTAAAAAGAAATGTCAGGGAGCACAGTTTACTGACTCATTACAAGACAATCTTAGCATTTAAAAGCCATAGAGCAGATTAGAGAGGAAAACCGCTTCAACAGGCCCAGGCAAGTGTCCAATATAATTTAGCACTAACTCATGAGCTCTAGATAATCTAGAAAGATCTAGAAAGCCAAAAAAAATCCCTGAGCTTAATCATAGATTCTGACAAACCTCAACAGCCAACACAGGACCTCTGGGCAAAACAGGAAGTAAAGTTGGTAAAAAGGTCAAAGCAATTTCCCCCATTGCTCTTCTTGTTCAGAATTCCACAGTCCGGGCTTGAACGTAAGGCATGGACACCCAGCGCAGAACAGGTCACTCATCTTTCAGCTCCAGACCTCTGCCAATCATTCTTAATGTAAATAAATAACCTGACACTGTGGTTTTGCATCAATGAGATCAAGGCGTTGGTTTCTACTGAACAGAGTGTTTTATGCAAGGATGTGGTTAGGTTCTTGCCTTACAGGGTCAGGTGATGGGATTCATGAAATACAGCACATCTTATCTATGATGTCAAGGGGCAGAAGGCCATCTGCTATCTCAGGTAGCAGAGTGACCCCTCAGGAAGGATGTTTGAGCCCTTCCATTTGACGCTAATTTCTCTTCCATTCTTTTGTTTGTATCCATTGACCCCATAATTTCAAAGGTGAGTCTCCATATTTATCCACAAGAAGATGCTTCTTCAGCCTGTGCAGGGTCCCCCAGTCTCATCCACTTAATCCCTGCTACATACTCTGCCCCAAGAGCTCTACATGTATTTCAGAAAAGGGCAAGGGTCCCCAAGATACCTGAGTGCTATTGTGCAGGCACTAGGCAGTGAATTTCACCCAGAGGAGGTGAATGATCAATATTTTGATTAACTGGTTGGATCCCCAGATGAAATGAAACCACAGATTAAAACCCTCAGATTACAATCACAGTAATGCAGTTTGGAGTTTAAAACATTAACAGAGGCTGTTAAGCCAGTGGGGTGGGAAAAATGGCCACACCTGCCCATGGTTTCAGAGACCTAGAGCACTGCATACGGGGTCTACTCAGGGTATTCTCAAAGTCCTTGTCAGCCTTCAGTATCCCACCATCCCACCTGCGACCCAACTAGGTGCACAGGGGACTGACTGTGGGAAGAGTGTAGGAAAGGAAACATTTTTTTTTAATAGTCAGAAAGTCAAGGAAAAGCACAGTTTCATGTTCTGGTGCCCTAGCCTATGCCCTTTCTTCCTTAGAGACATTACATAAATCAATACCAGCAAAATAGTTGACAGCAACTGCAGGAGAAGAGTGGGGAGGAAAAAGGGAGGGGGGATGGAGGGGAGGGAAGAGAGGAGAGGGAGGGAAGGGGAATGAGGGAAGGGATGAGAGGGGAGGTAGGGAAGGGAGGAGATGGGGGAGGTAGGGAAGGGAGGAGATGGGGGAGGTAGGGAAGGGAGGAGATGGGGGAGGTAGGGAAGGGAGGAGATGGGGGAGGTAGGGAAGGGAGGAGATGGGGGAGGTAGGGAAGGGAGGAGAGGGGGAGGTAGGGACTAAAGAGCACACCTCCTATATTATATCATCATGAGATATATCATGAAGTTCTGGAGATTTGGAAAGAACAAAAGTTCATAGGAACACAATCCTGAGTGCTTGGTCTCCTGCATCTTTGGGCTGCTGTGGAGACTACTCAGTGCAGTTAACAGTCAGAGGAAGGTAACAAAGGAGACATCAGTAAGGTTAAGCAGAGACAGGACCCCGAATACGCTTCTCATCAGCCTCACGGCAATGTTCTTCCCACACAGCTGTGATGTCTGCAGCCAAGTTTTTCCTGCCAGTCCGAGGTGCAGACAGGGAGACAGGGCACGCCCCAAGGAAGCAGAGATGTGTTAAATAGGTTCCACCGAGACTCGCTACACACTAGAAAGAAACTTTACCCGATGGAGTTGCCCTTCAGACTGCCTCAGTTCTGATTACATTTAAAGAACAAGAGACGACAAATCCCAAATTGTAAGCAACCAGCAATCCCAAAATGTAAGCAAACATACTCACAGTATGATCTGCTCCTGAGAAAGATACGGCCTTCGGCGTAAGTGCTATTATGTTCGTAGGCAAACTTGGATGCAGTGCTAGTGGAGAACACAAGTCAACCTCAAATGTCCCCTTCTTTCGCTCCCATCTTAGTAGACAGGGTGTTTCATGGAACTTGGAGCTCATCTACTGGCTTAGCTGACTGGCATCGAGTACCAGAGACCCCCGCCTCTGTCTCCCCAACACTGGAATTAAAGGCATATACCAACACACCTCACTTTTTAACATGGCCTCTGGGGATCAAACTGAAGCCTTCATTCTTATGCCATCTCCTCAGTCTCAAGATACGGAGCTCTGTCTGATATTGTCTCAAAGTTAATTCTACACACTCCTACGTGTTTCCCTCACTCATAAATCATAAAGGATTACTCTGCCACCAACACCAATTATTACCTTCCTTTCAAATTTTTGATTCTGAGGATTCAAAGTTAAAAGTCTCTTCTCAGTTTAGAGAGCCTTAATTGTTCCTGTTCACCTCTTCGGGGAAGCAGAACCCTTCATGGAGAACCTTTCTGAGAAGATAATGGTCTATGGAGTAACCAGACATTGAACCAGACACATTAGCAAGCACTGGCTGGCCCTCTCTTGGTGCTGACTTACCTGTGACCCAGCCCTTTGCACCCTCAAAGGCGAGCGATTTGATTAGAATTCTAAAAACTAGGATCCAGGCTGAGGCCCCAAGAGGAATCAAGGAACACTTGAGCATTCAGGCAGACTGTCCACACCAGTGAGCCACCTTGTGTAGAAATGAAACTGCTCAGGGCACCCTCAGTCTGAGCTGGATCCACACTGGAGTCACCTCTTTCCTACTTAGCACAGGACTTATAAGGAAAAGACGTGAACTATCTGTTCTGTTCCCCAAGCATTTGACATCACGCCGAGGACATGAGGAATTTGACTGGCCTTGAACAGTAGAGGAAGTAGGATGTCATCAAAAGTCCATGTGGCTTGATTCCCCCCAAAACCAAGTCTGCTGTTGACCTGAAGCCTTCCCAGGGCACCAAAAGTAGATTAGCACATACTCTGCTCACCGCATTCATATATGCATGTGGGCTAAGAACCACAAGACAGCATCCTTTCTACTCAGATGTGCAGGGAGTAAGTCACGTGGCTATGGCTGCAGCACCCACAGATTTTAAAGACTAGACATTTGAGGACCATGGCTGTGGTGAACTCCACAGCCCATCTGCATCTTGATATTTGTTTACATTTCTCCTGTCCCGGACTGGCCTAGCTGTATGAGACAGTTTTAAATTTTCAATGTGTATCTTATGATAATCATAAAATTGACTTATATACAGTGCATATACTGTGTGTATTTACAACACATCTAACTCAATAATTTGTCTACTTTTAGGTCACACTATTCACCTGGTTTGTTCAAACTGTGGAAACTTTCCCCCAGTCCTCAGATAATAAAACCCAAGCAGCTCAGATCTGGGTTGATCAACTGTCATTTTTTTTCTCCATCTGTGTCTAATTTCTAGCAGGATCCCTCCTATCAGTATGGCTCACCCCTGCGGGTCATCAGAAGCACAAGCTCCTCTTATGAGTGTTACCCCCAGATTAATTGTCTCCCCAAACAAGATGGCTGAGTACTTACCTTCCCTGGTAAAAAATGTGAAACCTTGCTACTTAAAGTAAGGAACAGATGGGTGAAGACATGAACTCATGTCAAGAGTCACTGGTATTTATCGTATTATTGGCCAGCCAGATGGATAGATGGGTGAATGGATGGATGGATGGATTGGATGGATGGATGGATGGATGGATGGATGGATGGATGGATGGGTGGGTGGATGGATGGGTGGATGGATGGGTGGTGGGTGGGTAGATGGACATATAGATGAACCCAGGGCCTCAAGCATGTATAAAAATATATTATACATTGAACTATACCCTCTACCCTCCAAGGGTACTTTTTCTTTGATAACTTTAATTTGTTAGAGAAGTTGGCCTTCTGAAAATGGTCATCTAACAAATTGCCATGATCAGCCACAGTTTTGGGTGTAGGAGCTCCCTGGGAGCTGTCTCGTGGCGGGGAGCTGCCCTGTGGGAATCCAATTGAGGAGATATGGTACTAACTGGTGCTGACGGCAGATCGTTGTGCTTTCCTACAAGCAGATGTGTGGGACCCTCGACTGTTACCCAGCAGCCCTGGACTGTGACAGGCTTCCCAGAATCTCCCAGGGTTAATCTGCTGCCATCAAGGATTTCAAAACTGCTCCAAGTGTTTTGGGTTATAGACTCCCATCCTTTCCTGACCATGAGGGCCAGCTTTCTGACTGAAGTAGCCCTTTCCTAAGTACCTAATTCTAGATTAAACCCTATGCATCTAAACACACAGGTAAAGTCTACGTTCCTTGCTACAGTCGTCTGTCTGTCTACTGTTTAAGGAGTGTCATTTACCAGCCCCTACAGATGGCCACACTCAGGTAAAAAGGCCCCATTTCTGGGCTTTCAAATGACTGTTCCTACTGTACCAAAGAAGCCAGACTTCCCAGAGAAAGGGTTTCTCAGTCTCACACTAAGCCCTAAGAATTTTCGCCAATTATTCTTTATGATATCAAGCTAGCTAGTTATTTGCAACTATTCTGCTCTTATAAAAAATAATACATCTTAGTTTTATAATCACATTTTTGTTGGCATCTCCAGTAACCGAAAATGAATCCGTATCTCTTAACAGGTATCTTAAATTCCCATTTACAAGTGGAAAGGCTGACTGAACAGCCCTGGCTGACACCGTGGGCCTGACTTCAGAATATCACTTTTTTTTTTTCACCCAACACCATTTGAAATAGAAAGTTTAAAAAAAAATAATGGCAATATTTTAAAGCCAGCCCCATGAATGTTTTAAGGGGATAAGAGGCCACACCTTGAAACTTCATTTTTTAACTTAAAAATACAAGCTACACATATTCAAGTGATTAATTTTAATTTTTAGGAACATTTTATTGTATTTTCCTGAGGATTTTTACTCAGATTTTCCACGTCTGGCTTTTCCCGCTGCATGTTAGCTTCAGTCTCTGACAAGCTTTCTAAATGTACCCGCAGATAATGGGAGAAGGGAGGAGGGGAGTGAGCGATTGATTGATTGACTAAGATAGAAATTGTGAGAGAGAGACGGGGAAGACAATAGGGCCTCACATCGTGTTGAAAGCTTCCTTTCCAGGATGGTCTGCTTTTCTTTCTGTTGTTGTGATAAAACACTGACCAAAAGAGGAAAGGTTTATTTGTCTTACACTTCCAGCACATCACCCATTACTGAGGGAGGTCAGGCCAGGCACTCAAACAA
This sequence comes from Micromys minutus, assembly GCF_963924665.1. Taxonomy (NCBI): domain Eukaryota; kingdom Metazoa; phylum Chordata; class Mammalia; order Rodentia; family Muridae; genus Micromys; species Micromys minutus. The sequence continues at coordinate 36,384,371 of NC_137984.1, read as the reverse complement.
GAACTTGAAGCAGAAAAACCATGGAGAGACTCTGCTTGTTGGCTTCTTCTCAGGCTCACATTCAGCTGGCTTTCTTACACAGCCTGCGACCACCAGTCTAGGAATGGTACCACCCACGGTGGGCTGAGCACTCCTACGTCAGTCAACACTCAGGACAGTTTCCGATGGGCAATCCCACAGGCCAATCTGATCTCACAATTGATGGCTCCCTTCTGTGGTTGACAGATAAGACTATCCAGGGTGACCAGACTTCTCCGGTCAGGGTGGCAAGACTTTGGGGGATGGGACATTGACCACATAATTCTCATACCAGGCTGAGAGTCTGCTTTCTCTGGAGATGGAACCATTGGGCTCACTGAGGATCACCCATGTGCTCTCACCCTGCCTCAGCCGCTTGGAGTGACTCTGCAGGACTCTTCCCCTGTGACAGCCATGCCACCAGCGTGTCACACTCCCTCCTCTTATTCTCTCCTTCCCTTTCTCTGTCCCTCTTGTCTCCTGGGCCCATCTTAGTAGGAGATGCAGAAGGAGGGTGTAGAAACAAAGTCTGTCCCTGGTGTGCTGTGGTTGAAGGACAAAAGTCCTTCTTCTCTGAGTCCTGTGACCTTATCCACCAGTGATCCTTCACAAAGCTGGTGCTATGCCCTCGTGGACTACTGTGTAGCCTGTATAAGTCAAGTCTGCTTTGGTCTTCAGGTGGGGGCCATAGCACCAAAAGTACTGAGAGGTTCAAATGGGGAATAGTGACCTTCCAGAGTAGATCTAGTTACAGTGCTTTAAAGCAGTTCCTGGTGAGGCTTCAAACAGAAAGAAAGAAAGAAAGAAAGAAAGAAAGAAAGAAAGAAAGAAAGAAAGAAAGAAAGAAAGAAAAGAAAAGAAAGAAAGAAAGAAAGAAAAGAGAGAGACAGAGACAGAGACAGAGGGAGGGAGGGAGGAAAGAAGGAAAGAAAGAAAGAAAGAAAGAAAGAAAGGAAGAAAGATAGATAGATAGATAGATAGATAGATAGATAGATAGATCAAGGCTGATTGGATTCCCAGCACTCAAAAGCCAAGCAGGAAGATCACATGTTCAAGAGCATCCTCTGATACGTGGTTAAGTTTGGGCGGAGGAAAGAACTTAGGACCACAGACTTGGCAGGAAACAGAAACCAAACCTGTGCTTATCACCTCATTCCTGGGGCAAGCACAGAGCGCAGGAGAGTTCTTGCTGCAAGCTGCAGTCCCTTTATGCATACCATAATAATCCTGGAGCTCCTTTGCAGTTCTAGAATCTCCTGGCATCTCCTCTTCCCCAAAGCTATACACACTTAATGCATGCTCAGTATAAGCCTACGCAGGAGAAGTCTCTCATGGAGTTCTAAAGGAGTCCTTTTAAGGACTTGACGAATGGGTGAAATTCCAAGAGAAGGAACTATGTCACCAAGATGCCTGAGAGGAGGGCAGAGGGCGGGTGGCTGTGCCGACGAAAGGCTGCACTTACACAGGTAATCAGGTTTCTGCCTATGGAACGGAGAGAAGTTTCGGTTGGACCCAGTTCAACAGGACACGAGCCCGGAAGGACGGCTTTAGTCTTCTGATGTAAGACGTTATGTAAGTCAAACAAATGCGGCCGTCTTTCAGGAATGCCCCACACAAGCTGCACGAATCTTCGGGAGACAGGGTGAGAATGTTTGTCCACGCTGGGTTGGCAGTGCGCCTGCCTTGCACAACCCTCTCTGGAATCCATTACCGTGCCCTGCCCCCAGCACTCACTGCACCGGGTACAGGGCACTGACCCACATCAAAGTGGAGCCCTGCAGTCCCTACATCCCCAGAGTGACAGGGAAGCTCAGACTGCTGCAAGCAAGCCCACCCTGTCCTCATTCCCGTCTCTAATTGCGATTCTTCAGCCCATTTGGAGGGTAGAAATCCCAGTGAGGATGAGCTAATAAAAAACTGACAAAATAAAAGATAAGGCATGACGTAGTCTGGTTAGCATTCCCATGTTAGCAGCAGATCCTCAGCAGGACGAGGTAGCCCTGGTCCGCAAGTTCAGTAGCTGGGAGTCAGATGCAGGAGGATCCTAAGTTCCAGGCCAGCTGGGCCACATCTTGAGTTCCAGGCCAGCTAGGGTTACATTGTTAAGACTTAGATTCCAAACAAAAGAGAATCAGACCTTCAACTCTCTGAAAGCTACTAAGGAGCAAACCTCAGGTAAGAGCCAAATCAACCTTCCAGCTTGTCTTGGGGGTAATAAGACAAATTCAATCCACACCATGAAACCCTTAAATAGACAGTTTTTGTACAGCTCAGAGGGTGATCTACATTAACCATAGTTTGAGTTTTCAATGGGTTATATTTATTAAGTATACAAGTCAAAAGAAAAGAGGGAGGGAGGGAGAGAGAGAAACAAAGAAGAAGATTGAGTGGGTGAGCAAAACATTGGCTGAGTGCTCAAAACACCGGCAGAATTAGACTGGGAAAGTTGAGAGGTCAGCTGGCATTCTTTCTCCCACTGATCTTTCTCCCCCTGGATGAACGCCCCACTGCTGAACTTCCGGCTTTTCCTCCCCGATGATGAACTTCCTGCTTTTTCTCCCTACTGCAGACTTTTTTATATTAGGGGATAAACAATCGTATCCTCTGTTCTAGCTGTTCTCAAGGACACAGTGTTTTCATTCCTGAGCTGTTGGTCTATTTTCTTTCCTCCGAAGGCAGTCAATCCAGGCCTTAGGGGTGGGCACTTTAAGACCAATGTGTTTAGGTATGAAATGGGGCTGGCAACCCCACCTCCAGGCCCACCTTCTTGGTGAGTTCAAACAGCACGTGCCAATTTAACATCATGCCCATTACAGTCACATCATGAAAGTTGACAAAGAACGGTAGCCATCCTAGGGTCATTTAAAGGAGGGGTTAGACTGATCTCAGACCCATCACCAACAGAGAAGGAGGGCTTATCAGTGAACTTCTTAGCTTCCCCTCCTCAGCAGCCATATTGTTACATCTGGGAATTGTGAGCGCTGAGGAGAGCAGCGGCATCAGCACCTGTGAGCACAGCACGGGGCCCTGACTGCTCGCTGATGCTGCCTCACTTCATGGTAAAGGTGGCATACCCCCAGCTTCTGAGCAGCACGGTCAGCCCCCTCCCCCACCACCCTGGCATTTGTGGCTCTCATCCTCAAGTCTGAGCTCCTGAAGCAAGCCAAAGGCTTCACACAGCTTTTCTTTGGAAGTCCACACAGACACTTGTATTTCTGGGGTCTCTCCAGGAGTCTGATTTTTTTTTTTTTCATTTTCCTAGACTACTGTCGTGCACACTTGTTATTAATCTTCTGGTCACATCTAGCTCTGTTTGAAGAGTGGTTTTCCTAACTGGTGGCCAGGTATGCCATAAGGCAGCATTTTATACAAGTGGGGAAAGGGACAAACGGACGAACAGACAGACAGGCAGGCAGGCAGGCAGATGAGTTCTCCACAAAAGCTACACCCAGTGCCACAGAAGCATTTGAAATCATAAGCTTTGACTTGAAGCTCATTCACGGTCAGACTCCGAGCTCCTTAGGCATTCAGAGCACTCGCTTCCTCGGAAGCACTGGTTTCTTATGGGCAAAGCAGGGAAGACAGCACAAATTACACATCCACATCGGAAACGAAAGTCCTAAAAGCCCCCAGATCAAATGTACTGAGCACCTGCATGAGGTCACATGGGGTCAGATTCCTCAGATATATATATAGTCTGTCAGCATGTGTCCCGGCCGCATGTAGGAGGTAAGCAGAGAAATACAGGACTGCTTAGGTTCATCCCATTCCCAAGACACCTCATAATACATATGTAAACGTGCCTAACTCTGGGGTACAGGGAACCTAAAGTTCAAAAAACTCTGCTCCTTGGGTCACCAGGTTTAGTGGCAAGTGCTTTTACCTGTGCAACCATCTTGCCGGTCCTCAAAGTTCTAAGTCTAGATGTGTATTGTGGCATTCTTACTTTTCTTTCTCATTGTTGTATTAACCCATTTTCCTGTGTAATATTCCGAATATTCAGTGTTTCCTCCCTCTGGGGCTCGTCTTTACATGGAGACAGAAGTGCTTTGGGGAGTCTTCTATGGGCAGACACCACATTCACTCCTACCTGAGCAGCTTAACGACCTGCACACAAACTCTTCCTGCCCCTGGTTAGCAAGGATAGTATGCTCCATCTCGGTCCTCACAGGCAAGTCTGATTGTCCAGGGGGTAAAGTTAGGTGTCCCAAGGCAATGCTTGCTTTGGGGAAATGGATGACTGAGGTGTCTTTCCCCAGCAAGTCTTCCAACGAGACCAAGACCCTGTGTTAGAGATCAAAGTTTGGCAGTTGTTTTTATTATTACAATTAACAATGTTTCACACTAGGTCCACAGCAAGATCTTACACCAGGCCTTCAGTTCTCCTTAAAAAAGGGAAAGTACTGAAGGAGGCAGGGGCAGGGGAAGCTGCTTCCTCTGTATCTCATGCACCTCCCCAGGGAACATGAGCTTACTCAGTTCCAAACAAATGGTACTTCCATAGTCTGCCACTCTGTGTATGTGTGTATGTGTGTGTGTATGTATGTGCACGAGTATGAGTGTGCATGAAAGTGTGTTATGCACACAGCTGTGTGTACATATATGTGTGCATGTATATGTGTGAAGACCTGAGGTCAACATGAGCACCAAGTGTTTTCCTCATTCTCCACCTTGTTTTTCTGAGACGGGATTTCTCACTAAACTTTGAGTTCACAGATTCCATCAGGTTAGCCAGCCAAGTAGCTCCAAAGACTTGCCTGTCTCTGCTCTCCTAGTGCTGGGGTTACACGCTTACTGCACCAGGTGCTGGAAATCCAGTCAGATTCTCTTGCTCCTATAGCAGGCACTTAATCCACTGAGCAACCTCCCAACCCCATGCACTGTCTTATCGTAACAGAATTCAGCACAGCAGCCTTGGACTGTCCACAACTACTGACAGCTTCCAGGGGAAAAACACATGCAAACTACAAACCCTTCTTTTTACTCTCTGATTATAGTCTATAACATTTCATGGAAGTGAGGTAGTTTCCTTACTATGGATAAATTGAAGCAAACTGTTCAATCAAAAGTAGTTACTTTTCTTCTTAAGATATTTCTAAACCAATTAATAAGGACAACAGCCAAAATAGCCTGGAGATTACATTATTTAAATTTAAATGGCATCCTAGTAAAGTCCTTGTTTTTTAAAAGTTCAAATCTTAAATGAACTACAAGTGTTGGTAATAGGAAATGATCATTACTAATATTATTAAACTGTAGACATTAGCTATAAGCTCTAATGGGTAAACTCCTTATGGGACACTCTTTAGGTTATTCAACCTTTAGTGAACATCAAGGTCCTGATGCTTTCTCTGCTGTCTGTCTGTCTGTCTCCCTTCCCCTTTCCTCACTCTTCCTCCTTCTTTTCATCTTCGATGTAAAACCCTTAGGAGTCTCCATAGTGTAACTGGACCAAAGTAGCCCTCTTTCTTTGAAAATTATCATAAAATTGAACAAAATACTTGTTTCTAGAAATGGAGCACAGGCCGCCACAATTACAATCCCTCTGGGAACAGAAACTCAACACTAGTCTCTGGGGGTGTGCAGCTCTCTCAACTTGGGGAAATTTCCTCAACAAGGTGAACTAGTTACTTCTATGTCACTGAGACTACAATACTGACAGAAGCAACCTGAGAGAGGAAGGTAATTTGGGTAAGGATTCCAGAAGGCTCAGTCCACGGCTGTTCGGCCCCATGCTCTGGTTCAGATGATCATAACAACAGAAGCATATAGCTGAGGATAGTTGTTCATACCACAGCTTACAGGAAACAGAGAGACAGAGACATACATGAAGTAGCCAAGTATAATAACATTCCCAGTCACCTACTTTCCTGCCTAGGACCGCCTCTCAAATTTTCCCGAACTTCCTAAATGGCACCACTAGCTGGGAAACGAATACACAAAACAGGATTTCATGAGAGATGGTTCGAATTCGAACCCTAACTCAAGGTGAACAAGAGCACCTGACACTGGGGCTGCTCTGAACTCGCTGAGATCAGAACCCAGGACAGCTAGAATGGTGGGACTCTGTGGGCAAGCCAAGACTCTGTGGTTAGAGGCAGGACTGGACACACAAGTGGTAAGGTAACCGGAAGCTCACCAAAGGAAACAGCTTTTGGTGGGTCTCAACCTGTGGTTCTTGTCCTCCATGGGGGGAGGGGGCATATTTATCAGATATTTACATTATAATTCATAACAGCAGCAAACCTAGTTAACGAGGTGGCAACAAAATTATTTTAGGGTTGCGGTTCACAACACGGGGAACTGTATTAAAGAGACAACGTGTTAGAGGTTGAGAACCACTGAGCTGAGTTAAGAACAGTTTCCACATAAGCTATGCACTGATCGAGGGGCCCATGCAGAGCCAGAGCAGCAAACTGTGGGCAGCCCATTATCACCCTGGTAACTCACCTGAAACACTGAAGTCTGTGTCTTAGAACGTTCTGCTTCCAGCCTGCCCTAGCTCACCTAGAACCTGCCCAGACAGGATTTGTGGGAAGACAGAGCTTGACAGATGGTCTAACTGAACTGTCTGCTAAGTCAGGACTCATTCCTTACAGGAAGGTAGCAGCCTAGAGCTTTTACAACTGAGCATTGAGAAGACCTAGAGTCAAAAGGTAAAGATTTAATAATACACAGAATTTGAATGCAACTTCCATAACTATATTCAAAGAAACAAAATTATGAGTAAGTTGGACACAGAGTGGCCCCCAAAAGCCTCGTATGATAAAGGCTTGGTCCCTAATGTAGAGAGGTAACAACTGACAGCCATCTGGGACAAGAAGGCTGTGGCCTAATCAATGGGTTTATAATCTGACGACAGGTACTGGGAAGTGGCAGAAACCAAGTACTCTGAGTACATGCTATGCAAGGGCACCTTGTCCAGGGATCCAGCCCTCTCTGTCTGTTTCCTGCCTGCTGTGGTGTGAGCACCTCTTCCATCCCACACTCCTGCTACAATAATAGCATTATGCTTGAGGTACAAAGCAATAGATGCCATTGATCCTGGATAATATAAATCTGATAGTATTCATATATATATGAATAAATGCATATGTATGAATATATATGAACATATATATGAAGAGTATTCAACTCTAAAGAAAAAATGAAATGATAAAATTTGCAGGAAAACGGATGAACCTAGAATCACACAAATGTCACACTCTCAGAAATAAAAAAGAATTGTTCCTTCTCCATGATATACGGACACTAGCCTACAGTAGATGTGTATATGCACACTAGATATATTTTATACATTATATATTATACATACATACATGGACATAGTATGACATGTGGCAAAAATTGAGAAGAAGCAGACTCTGGGTGGAGAAGGGTTGGGTGCAGGGGCAGACTCTGGGTGATGGAGAAGGGTTGGGTGTGGGGCAGACTCTGGGTGATGGACAAGGGTTGGGTGTGGGGCAGACTCTGGGTGATGGACAAGGGTTGGGTGTGGGGCAGACTCTGGGTGATGGACAAGGGTTGGGTGTGGGGCAGACTCTGGGTGATGGACAAGGGTTGGGTGTGGGGCAGACTCTGGGTGATGGAGAAGGGTTGGGTGTGGGGCAGACTCTGGGTGATGGACAAGGGTTGGGTGTGGGGCAGACTCTGGGTGATGGACAAGGGTTGGGTGTGGGGCAGACTCTGGGTGATGGAGAAGGGTTGGGTGTGGGGCAGACTCTGGGTGATGGACAAGGGTTGGGTGTGGGGCAGACTCTGGGTGATGGAGAAGGGTTGGGTGCAAGGGCAGACTCTGGGTGATGGAGAAGGGTTGGGTGTGGGGCAGACTCTGGGTGATGGAGAAGGGTTGGGTGTGGGGCAGACTCTGGGTGATGGAGAAGGACTAAGTGCAGGTGGTGGCCACATGATTTATAATGACATAAAGTTCATTGTTTTTCCAATTTCAACTCTGTCATGGATTTGGGGGGAGGGAGCTTGTGGTGAGGACATGTATAAAAATATAATTGATAGTGAAAAGTGTAAAAAAATCCAACATCAAATTCCACAGCTTCAGCATGGCTGTCTGGCCTTTGAGTTTGGCTAGCCTCACAGGGTTACTCACTTTCATGTTCTTTAAAATAAAGTTTCACATTTAAACGTTGAAAAACTGTGATTTAAAACTCCAATATTTATAGAATGACAGGAATCTACAAGGAGCCCAACAAATCCAAGCAATATAAACATATGGAAAAATACACTATGTCAAAAAATGTCACAAACCAAAAACTGCACAGAAAAATCATAAAAGCTGAAAAACACACACTTAACAAGATAAAATTGCCACATCTCATTAGAAAAAAAAATGGAGACCAGAAGACAATGAGACAGTGCAGTGTTTTGGGGGACCACTAATTTCCTCTTCAACACCCCCCCCCCAACACAATGTCTAGCATTGGGGAGTTGGCTGAGTTGCTTGTCACAAAAGCATGAAGATTTGGGTTCCATCACCCAGAACACATGTAAAAATGCCACATGTGGTAATACACGTGTGTAATCCAGGTGCTAGGAAAGTGGAGACACTCGGCTGCCCAATGCTCTGTGACCAAATAGCCTAGCTACTCCATGAGCTCAAACCAAGAGACAGCCTGTCTCTAAGAAGAGTGGACAAAGCCCTGAGGAACAATCCCTGAGGCTGTCTCTCCTGGCTTCCATACACATGTACACAGCTGCACACCTGCACAGACACATGTACACAACAGAAACCAGTGTGCATTAATAAAACAGATGACACAGAAGCTCTCAGGTAAGAACTCCATAGTCTGCAGAAACAAAACACACAGAGCGCTTAGCTGCCCATCAGCCCAAGAAGCGAAGAGCTGAGCTGCAGGTAGAAATAAGAGGCCAGAAAGGTAAGTGTCTGTCCCTTTAACAAGACCACTTCCCTTCTTGTGGTTTCCTCAGAAGGCAAACATTTGAAATACAGCTTCACAGCAGTGAATAATGACAATTTACATAAATGAGAGGAGCTGGTACCGTGGAGAGCTGGGATTTAACGAGATCAACAGAAGGAGAAAAGGAACATCAGATAACAGAGGTCAGACAGACGGACGGCCAGGAAAGTGATAGACACAACCCCACTGAGCAATAGTCACAGTAAATGCAAGGAGACTAGAAACCTCAGCTTACAGGCACACATCACATAACACACAAAAAGGCGTCAGAGATCCTGTCTAGCAAAGATACATTACATAATAATAGATGCTGAGAAACAAAAAAATGAGTGACAGCATCCAGCGCAAATCGTAAGCGGCTTCATTAAACATCAGGTAAGCAGACTTTCATAAACAATGACGACATTAGCTGGGCGGTGGTGGTGCACGCCTTTAATCCCAGCACTGGGGGGACAAAGGCAGGTGGATCTCTGAGTTCCAGGTCAGCCTGGTCTCTCGGGCAGCCAGGACTACACAGAGAAACCCTGTTTCAAAAAGCAAAACAAAATGAAGACAATGTATAAAAAGAAATGAACCTGAAGACAAAACATTATGGAGGAGAAAGAAATTACTGAGGGAGTATGGGGGAATTGACTGAGGAGCAGTTGCTGAGAAAGACAAGGCAATGGAAGGAGACCTTTGCATCATATGTCTCACAGAGGGGACACTCCAAGGTGGGAAGGACAGTCTATTGAAGACTGAAAAATTCTTAATCTGTCACAGGCAAATGCTTTGGAAGGTGTGCCCATAAGAAAGAGAATATGAGCCAGGCAGTGTTGGCGGCGCATACCTTTAGTCCCAGCACTTGAGAGGCACACTAAGGAGGCAGATCTCTGTGAGTTCGAGGCCTGCCTGGTCTACATAATAAGTTCCAGGATAGCCTGGGCTACAGAGAAACCCTGTCTGGAAAAAGAAGAGGAAGAATATATGAGGCTAGAGAGATGGTCCTGTGGTTAGGGTGCCTGCTGTATACGTGTGAGGACCTGAGTTCAGATCCCAGCACCCACATACAAAGGTGTGGCCATGCAATAAGGGGCTGGTGGCAGGAGAGACCCTGGAATTTGCTGGCAGCAGCCTCCCACTGGGTTCTGAGAGACCCTGTGTCAAAGGAGTAAGTTGCAGAGTAAGAAATCAGACAGCAAGCAAGCCTGCCAGTATGGTTTACACGTCATGCACTCCCCCCAAACACACAAGTATTCTTGTAACTAACACACACACACACACACACACACACACACACTACATTAAAAAAAAAATAAGTAAAACTGTTTCTCCTGGAGAGAAGCATATGTCTACTAAATCCCTTCAGAACTGATGACCACCTAAGCAAGAAAAAAGTCAACTCCTCGGAAGCTTCTTGAGTGCCAGCACAAGACATTGAAAACATAAAGACAAAGATGGTGCTCCCTACACGGGGCCTTGTATCAGTGGCCACTTAAGTGTAAACCCAAAGGCCAGTCTTTCAACCTTTCAGCTGTCTCCCTCATCCCAGTCACAGAGGCACTGACTGAGACAACACTCAACTTCCCTGGGTGGCTGCAGACACCGAACCGCAACAATGGTTCCTACCAAGAGAAGACCACAGTGCCCAGAAAGCATTCTTTTTCTAGTAAGATAATTTTTTAAAAATAAATTAGTTTGAAAATAAGTTCAGACTGATAGCTATTTGGGGCAAACAATCAGACGTAGAAAAAGTGACAGCAGTTCAAAGAATATCTGCACCATCTGTCCTTATCTGGAAGCTCAGGTGCTAACTCGTGTACCATTGTCTTCAGTAACTGGAGAGCAAGCAGCACTCTGATGCTTTGCAGCACCTGATTGGTCACTCTTAGCATGGCAGTACTTCCGGCTGCGTACCGATTATCTCAAGTCCACTCTTCTTTCAGGCTTCCCACCTTCAGCAGCGATGGGTCTTCAGTAGTCTGTAATTTTGGAATTTTTCTTATCTAATATGATAGTAACATTTTCTTTAAATCATTCTCTCTTAAGCTGGGACATGCTTCATTTCCAGTTGCCTGAGGCTTCCTTGTGTTTGAACTCAGACAACGAATCTGACAGGAACTCGGTGGTATTACATCCTGCCTAGGATATGGTATCTGGACGAAATATATTTGTTAAGGATTTGCTTATTATCTATGTGTATGTTTGTGGCCCTGTGTGAGTTTATATGCATCATGTACATGTACAAGTCCACAAGTCCCCATTGAGGATGTTGGGTCCCAGGAAACTGGAGCTAATGGTAGTTGTGTGTGGGTACCGGGGCCAGAAATTAGGCCCTCTGCCAGAGCAGTGAATGCTCTTAACTGAAGAACCATCTCTCCAGCCCAGGGATGGTGTTTTTAAAGTTAAAACAGTAACAACAGCAAAACACACTAAGATATCTTACTTAGTATTCTCAGTGTTCAGGCTCAATATCAGTTCCTGGTATCAATATGCTAATTTTTTAAGTACAAGTAAGCTATCCAATAGTCTGTACATGTTTTCAGGGATCTTCTACAAATTTCATTGTCTGTGATCGTGTGTTTTGATCAAGCATTTACTCCAGGCTCTGGTAGATGGGGGGAAACAAACCTCCATAGCCCCTTGGATAATATTTACTAAAACACTTTAAATGGCATTCCCAAAGTCATCTTGTGTGTAAAATATATTTGCAATGACGTGACACACCAAAATGAAATGTGTCTTTTTAATCCAAGCTGCCACTGGAGGAAATAAAGGCAGCTGCTGTTTTTCTGCACATTGTGAGAGCCACCATAGGTCATAGGTGTGGCTTCAGTGACCCTGTTTAAAACACTTCTGTAAAAACTAACCCTAGAGAAAAAACGTGCACCCTGGCAGCTGTTTCCAGTTCAATTGACTGCTACTGCTTCTGCTTCTTCTTCTCCTTCTTTCTCCTCCTCCTCCTTCTTCCTCTTCCTCTTCCTCCTCTTCATCTTTGTTCTCTTTAGAGCATTTGTTTTCGATTTATCTATAAGCAATAGAAGAAAACGCAGCTGAGGGGCCCAGTGTGGTTTTCACTGAAAGTTCATTTTTGGAAATCTGATAAGCGTATAGCCTCACATGCCTAAAACCATTCTAGTATAAAATTCAGAACCTGGGGTGGGGACGTCTACTAGTCCGGGAGTCAGTGTTTACTTTATTCACATAGTGCTTGGTGTCATTTGTCAAACATTTGAGTTTTAGACGTTTTAGAACAAGAGCCTTAATTACACATTAACCCTGCAAGTGGACATTACAATGCTGCTGCGTGCAGAGACTGCCACGGCCCAGACGAAGAAGAATGTGTTAACCCTGTCAAAATGTGAGAGTTGATGCTGTGGAAGCCTGGCCACACAGGTGCACACTCCGGCATACAGGTGTAGAGACATTTTGTTATAAGATTCTGTCTCAGGTTACTCTTCCAGAAGGGAAAACCTTAGGCAAGCTAAGCAAATACAAAGAGGGGTTTTAGATCCTGAAGGCGAGCGCTGCTTTTCTGTCTGGGTGTCTGGATGGACTGATTTGTGTGTATTCGTTGTAAATTCTTACCTAGATAACAGTTCCCAATGGATGCCTGATATGAGGTTGTGTCTCTGGGAACTCAGCGACCAAATCTCCACTGGAGACTGGTGTGCAGTCATTCACTGATCTGTGCTAGTATGAGCAATTAAGTCCTTAGATAAGAATAAGCTGAATCTTTAGTGCTGACTGAACTAACAGCAAGAATTTACACTCTAGCTTTTAAAAGGCTAGAGACGTATTCTTCTAGGTCAGTCTGAGTAGTTAGGCCTCTTCCGAGCCTCTGACCTTCTGATAACACAAGGTATCACCATCCGCAAAGATTAAATTTGAGAATTACAAAATTTTATAAAATAAAACAAAAAACCCAGGCCCTCAGAACACTGTTTGTGTTTGACTTATATACGGGGCACACCTAGAAGAACAGACTTTTAAAATCTTTACTTTCACTTCAAAACAGAACCTAAGTTTCCCTTACTTGTCTCTGAATGAAGAAGCCATATTAGTAGCTATTGGTGTAAGAGTCACACCAGACAGACAGGCCAGCTCTCTAGAACTGTTTCCTCAAGCTTTTGTGCCCTGAGCACACACACAAGGTCCCCATAACGGTGTTCCTGGAAGTGTGGTACACTTCGTTGTATTGTTCTTCTCAGGATTACGTCACAGTGGTCATCAGTTTGGCTCGGCCCCTCTGGTGTTTACGGGAAGACAGTCTTTGAAGGTTCGGATTTTCCCCAAGAAAGTAGGAGACAAACGTCACACACACACACACACACACACACACACACACACACACACACACACACACACTCAGTAAGAAAAAGGATCTCCTTCAAAACACAATTTGCAGCACAGGTGCTGAGTGACAGGGAATTTATCTGATGACTGAGGAAAGATGCACTCCGGACCTTTGGAAACCCTTAGTCACATTTCTCCACAAACCCAAAGAAGCTGCCTGCACAGAAAGGCCAAGCTGGTGGAGTTGGCTTGGCCCTTGATGATCTGTGAGGGGGTAGCAAAGGAAAAGTCTGAGAGCCACAAAGTCTTCTGGGATACAAAATCTAGCCTTCTGAAGTAATTACTAAATTGGCCCTCAACATCCTCCTTGGTTACATCCTTCCTCCTCAAACTTCTCACCTCTCTAAACTGCAGCAAAGCCTGGGTTTCCAAAGTGCTGGCGTTCTCTGGGGTTCTAGAAGTCATGGAAGCTTACTGCCTGCACATTAGACAAGTTCAAGTTCATTCACCCTGGCTAGACCCTTGACTCCTCTCAATGCTTTCTTCTATCTCTGAGCCCAACAACTGCTCTTTCTGTGGGGCATGGGAGACTGTCCGGGTTTTTGCAGTCAAATGACCTGGCTTTTACTGTGGTCTTTTATGTCGGTGTCTATTTTAGTCAAAATAGCAATGGTGCTACCGTGAGCTTACAGGGAGTGTGGGTAAAGTGTCTAGTGGGTAAACTGACTCACAGGAAGCACCAGTATCCCCCAGGCCCTGCCACTGCTCTGTCTGAGGAAAGTGCCCGGATGCCATGTCCCTAAGATGATGGAAATCATCTTGTAAGAGGGGAACCTTCCTTTGATGACTCAGCTTATCCCCTCTCTTCCTACCTAGCAGAAAGATAATTTCACCTGTCTCGAGCTAACCCTCGGCACCCTCCCTCCTCCTTTATCAGTTGCTTATGGTGTGCTAGGGGCGTTCAATGCAGTTGGGTCCAGAAGTCAAGCAAGGGGCTATCAGCAGGATGAGCCTGCCAACACAAGCTGCAGTGTCTGCAGGCACCTGCAGAGATTATAGAACAAGACCCAACCAGAATGGGTGGCAGGAAATGCTTTGCCCTGTGGCTGGCCCCTCTGGCCACAGACTCATGACCTTCCTGATCACCAGGGTCCTCCCTGTGACTCATTCCCCAGTTCCCTCCCTTCTCCTGTCCCAGCTCCAGGCTTCCTCTGAACCTCAGGCCTTCTCCCTGGGCCTATGACATCATGCACAGCCTCCAGCACACATACCCCATTCTCTCTATCACTTAAGCACTGATGACTTTTTAGATTGCTGCCTCCACCTTCTCAAAGTCATTGTCTCCTGTCACCTGTGATGTGACTTCTTCCCTATGCCTTCAAACATCTTTCTTCCGGCCCAAGCACAGTCTTCCTTCCTTGTTTGCTTCATGACGGTTGTAAGCTCTTTCCTTCTTTGCTTCAGGTTGCCCTCCTCTCTTCTCTCACCCCATCCCCCAGCCATCCCCAGGACCCTGCCTTCCCTTACTCCCAAGCCTTCTAATTTTCCCTAGCTCATAAATACAAGAACTATCCAAACCTCCACCACCTTGTGGCCTTACCACACCCAAACCAGCACTGTTACAATTTCAAATGCACTTGTCTAGTTTAGAACTCCAATACTCAACCCTTGTGCACACATTGGGACATTTTCAGCAAGATGAACCTAAGTCTCCACATGCATTTAAGGCCATCTACTCCAGCTTCTCACAGCCTCCCAGTTAGGAATCACTGGTGATCAGTTAATCCCGTCTGGGAGCTAGCCAGTTGGTTTCCAGAGCCCACAAGTCCTCCCTTTGCAGTATCTCCATGTTACCGCCTCCTTCTCATTACATCACTGTAATCAGGACCTAGATCAGAGCTCTGGTCTTCCAACCTGTTTCTCTAAGGAATCTCCACCCAGCTACCCCACCCACACTGCCCCATGCATTTCCAGATAGCAAGTTTTTCTGGATTACATCTCTACCCTGCCCAGTTTCATTTGACTCTTCAAACCTGAAGGACAAAGATCTGAAACTGACAGTCACAGCTCAGCCTCAGGACAGTCCTAACCAACTCCTCAGAGTCCTCTCCCTCTGATGCTGCCTGCCAACCAAACTGCCGTGCTGCCCAGCCACACTCCCCAGGATGCTTTGTCATGGGCTGCCTGGTCAAATGCAGTCACTCCTATTTTCAATGTGCCCTGGGCCATGCTCATTGTCCTCCCTCAGCCCTTCCATATTGCCTGTCATTGTAGCCTGGGACTAGAGGTACTAAAGGGAGTGTGTCCTGTTCTCCCAGAAAGGCTCTCTGGGCATGCGGAAGTGAAAGCGACAGGAAGGGAGACAGGATCAAGAGCTCAGGTTAAGAGGCAAGAGATTTCAATCAGCTGCACCCTTGCCTGGATTTTGGAGCCTGACACAAGGTGAAAGATAGGGGCTGGAAAGATGGTGCAACAGGTAGACACTTCCTGCACCTGAGTTCAAACCCTGGAACCCATATGCAGACAGAAGGTACAGCTGACTCCACAAAGGTGTCCTCTGACCTCAACTCATGTGCTGTGGTGTGTACACCCCTCCCCCACACAGTAATCGATGAAATACAATGCGAAAGTTAATACACACTGTGCTACAATCTGAGGGAATTTTGCTTTTTTTAGGAAAAAGAGCAAACTGAATTTAGGAAAGATAGTGAAGGCATTTAATATGGCTGCATAATCAATGTCGCTTTATAATTAATGTCACTGCATAATTAATGTGGCTGCATAAGACACGGTTTGGAGATTTTGTGATGGGCATGAAGTAAATCAGTTGATCCTGAACTTTATGTTTTTATCACTTTGTCATGAGTATGGCTCAAGTGACAAGTCACAGGTTCAAATCTGCCCTTGAAATTCTCTACTCTCTGTGATCAGGAATTAGAGCCAGGCAGCAGCATGGGCCTTGCAGGAGTTGTGTCTACAGAACAGGCATGGAGTCTTTTACCTGTTCAGACTGTCTCCATCCAATTACTGTTTATTCAGACCCGAGAAGTGTAACACTTTGGAATCTTACTCTGGGAAATGGGGCAATCATATCTGGCTACTGTGGTCATTTGGGGGACTCTGTGCTATTTACACCCATTGGCTCATGTTAGCAACTTCTCAAATGTTCTCTGCAACTTTCCTCAGTGCCTGAGCCCTGTCAGCTAAGAAATTCAAGGGTGTGCTCCCCCTGGTCTCTGAAATGCAATGATCCTGCACTGGCAGGCCAGGCCTTTTCAGACTTGCTTGTTTTTGTGTTTATTTTCTCGTTCCCTTTAAAGTTTACCAAATTCCCAGATCTGGAATCGTTTTCTGTCACCACAGGCAGTGAAGCATGGTTTTGTTTGCTCTCCGGAACATCCACTAGTTCTCCTCAGAGGGCAATGAGAGAGAACAGGCAAGCAGGTGCAGAGGGGTCTATTCACAGGGTGCTGACCCTCAGCAGGGGCGTGACGAGCCTTTAAAATGGGATTAGACACCCAAACAAGAAAAGGCCACACTCCGTATTTCCAGTGGAAATGCAGAGAGAACTGAGCCTAGGGAGTCTCAAACCCTGAGCCACTGGATGATTTAAGAAAGAAAGAAAGAAAGGAAAAAAAAAAACAAAAAAACAAAAAAACGTGATAAATTCCAATGAACTACTTCCTTAAAAGCTCAATAAAACAGCTACGAAAAGGAAAGCCTGGCAGTTATGAGCCTGAGTCATCACTTGAGAAACATCACTGCTGGTACTTCTTATCTTGCCATAGGAAGGGTTGGTGGGGGAAGGCAGAATGATCTGAAGATACAGAGGAAACTCTGTGTCAGATGCACACTCTCCATCTATGTCTAAGCCTTACTCCTTCCCTCCATTGCCCTGCCTCTTCCTGCACCTGTTTGCCATCTGCCTCTCCGCTGATGAAGGCCTTGTGTCTCCTGACCTGTTTCCTGTTCAAAGGCAGCTGACCTGAGGCGCCAGATCACAGGGACTTTAGAGGCACCTGAAAAACTCTCCTGTTGCCTCCAAGTCCACCAGGAAGGAACACTGGGTTCCCCATGGATCACAGACCGGAGAAGGTTACCCATGAGTTTTAGATCCAATTCTGAACACTCATTAGTCTTCCACTTGCAGACATTTGTCTCTTCGTTAGCATGACTGAAGTGAGTCTGACAGCAAAGGGTCAAAGTAGGTTTGTTTCTGGAAATGTTCCAGAGACATACATAAATAGTCATATGAGAAAAAAAAAAATCCCAGCAGCACATATGCTTGTAGGCTCAGATGAGAGATATATTCTGTATCCTAAATTGTTACTGTTCTTGAGCATTAACTATAAAAAGAAAAAATGTCTAGTTAGGCATGATGGCACACAGAATCCCAGCACTAGGGAGACTAGAGACAATAAGATGGTGAGCTCAGGACCACCCTAAGCAATAGAATGAGTCCCAACCAACCTGGGCTACAGGGAAAGCCCTGCTTGGGGGGGGGGGGGGAGTGGAGAGGTAAGTCAATTTTACTATAAAGGAAGCAAAATCCCCTCGTTGAATAACATACATTTGGGTGGGATTTTTTTTCATGTGACTGTTTATGTAGGTCTCTGGAATATCTCCCCAATCCCTCTGAAAGGCTGACTAGTTGGCATAGTGGGACACGGAGCTGGGGTGGGATCAGTGTGTTCAAACCCACCTCTTGGAACTGTCAAGCTGAAACGACAAAGTTACAGTCTTTTGTTTACAGGCACGTATTTTGTTAGGGGTCACTGATGTGATGAAACACCATAACCAAAGCAAGTTAGAGGGGCAAGGGTTGATTTCGTCCTACACTTCCGGGAAACGGTTCATAACCAAGGGAAGTCTGGGTAGGAGCTCAGACAGGGCAGGAACTAAGGCAGTGGTTCTTAATGCTTGTGAAAGTGTCAATCAACTCCTTAGGGGTCAGGACCTACAGGTTGAGAAGGGCTGAGCTAAAGGCAGGGCTGACACAGAAGCCATGAAGGAGCCCTGCTTACTGACTTGCTCAGCCTGCTTTCTTATAGAACCAAAACCCCAGCTCAGGTATGGCACCCCCCCCCCCAACAAAGGGCTGGGCCCTCCCCCATCAGTCACTAATTAAGAAAATGCCTGATAGGTTTGCCTATACCCTGATCTTATGCAGGCTTTTCTCAATTGAGGGTCCCTCCTCTCCAATGACTCTAGCTTGAGTCAAGTTGACATGAACTGGCCAGCCCAATATGCAACTCTGCCCATGAATATGTTATATAATTATCTCGAGTATCAGCCAGAAGGAAAAATTAGACAAACTAGCAGCCTGTGGCAAGCATATGGTTTGGTTATATTATTTGGAACTGTACAATCAATTCAAAGATAGTCATTAATACCTTAGTTAAAACCTAGGGAGCCATCCCTTAACTGGAAGAGCTCCAGTAGGCTGAAGCATTCATACAAAGCTAGGAAAACTACAATTCGTTTTCTCGCATTCTGGCCTAGAGAGAGAAAAGTAACCATCTAACTGAAAGGTGGCTTTTAGAAAAGGCCAGTGACAGGATCCCAGCTATGGCTGAGACTTTTTGCTTAGCCACATGACCTTCAGAACAGTGTATATCAACGCATGGGGAAACCTGGGCAGTACCAAGTGGATTGTGGGTTAAAGTTGGAAATCTCTTCTGCAATTGAAACTCAGCAGTCTAGGGAAAGAATCTGTGCAAACAACCACCTAAAACATTCTGATAGCAAAGTCTGGCTCTACCTTCGATGTGTGCCAAAGCCTCTCTGTAGCACAGGACTGTGGGAACCCCAGCAAAGACGATGTCAACCAGCTGTGAGCTGAGAACTTTAGCTGCTTGTATTATTATATATTATATATATATATATATGTAATATACATATATACATATATATATAAAGAGTTAAAGAAAAATTCAGGATTGCAAGGATACATTTTTCCTTCTTTGAGGAGGAAATAGGAGACTTGAGGAGAAAATGTAAACGTATCCTGGGAGATAAGGAAGGCCAGGAGAAGTTTAGGTCTTGAACTCCTGATGCTTAGATCAGGGAAGAGACCCGTGCCCTCAGTTACCATGTCCAGCCATTTTCCTAGTTACAGAAGCAATGTACGCTAAGTATACAAACTCGCAGTCTCCCATCTTTATCCACAACCACCCTCCAGCACTTTCACTACACCTGTGTGTACTCTTATGGGGACTGTCTTCTGAGTGCTCTGCTGCCTTCCTTGGACTTTTTCAGCCATTTCTGATGATACTCTTGGGATCAGAGCTTTACTCAATTAGGTTTGAGGACCACATAGTCTCTAGCCACCTTTGAAGTTACTGTGCTGAACCTCAAGCTATGAATGTAGCTTGCCACTAACATATTAGATGCTTTATTACAGACATCTGACTATCATATACATATGCACATTAATAGCATATAGTCTGTTTTCTGGTGGGACTGAAATGTCTGCCAGTTGGCAGCACTGGATCTCTTACTGCTACAGTAGCCCCCAGTGTTCTTTATAACCAACATTGTAACAGTGATGCTTTCTTCAAACATTTTCCCATTTTATTATCTTTCTTCCCCACTCTCAGATGTATCTTCCCATCTAACTTATTCCATTGTATCTGCCACATTGTTTTATGTTTAGAAGGTTGTCTCCACCTCAAAGGTTAGTTAAATACATATCTATTTCTAGAAGTTTGGAGAGGGAGGGTTGCTTTTTCTCCAACTACTGGGTGAGATGCCTCAATCAACTTACCCTTTACCTAAGAGTGTTTTGTTTCGAGTTTTAGAGTTTGCTTGTTTGTTTGTTTGTTTTTCTGAGACAGGGTCTGATGAATCCAAAGCAGGCTCAGATCTGCATGGTAGGCAAGGCTGGCCTTGAACTTCTAGGTATAAATATATACATATGTAAAATTAAGGTAGCATTAAGTTAAACAACGAGTTACAGAAGCAATCCCCCATCTTATTCTGATCTCCCCTTTATTGTTCCATTCTTTTACCTTGAGTTTGGTTACAGATGAGAGTTCTTATCCTGAAGAGCTTGGCCCAGTCGGGAATGAAACATAAATAAATCAGCAGTATGGTGTCAGACAACCTTCACTCCAAGGTCTCTAACTCTACCACCTGAACAGAGTCAGGTCCAGGAATCCCACTTTTTAAAAGTCCAGGGTTTTATATAACTGAGGCTAACTATATGCCAGTTTCAATACTGGAAGTTCATCAGAAACAAAACCAGGGTGACTGCCCTCCCTCCCTCTACTAATCTGTTGCGAGAGGTGGGGGGCTTACAATTAGCTAATTGAACATCACAATCATTTGTTTAGCTGTCTCCCTAGTGAAAAGTTCAGTTCTCCTTTGCACACCAACCGGGATCCACAGATGCTGGAAACATCACAGCATTTCACACCCAGCTGTCTACATTCCCAGCACCTTTCTAGAGCCCTTCTCTCTGGGAAGCTATGTGTGGTAGTCTGGCCTGTGAAGACAGACCCATGTAGGAATCCAACTCTGGCAGAGGAGGTTGGGAAATAGGCCCCCGCAGTTTAGTGGGGATTCTAAGATAAGAACACTAGAAGGCAGGAAAGGTCTGGGGGCATTTTGGACCTACAGACTTTCAGCCCCTGAGAAAGAAGAGGTATAAGAAATAATTGAAAGAGGGCCCTTTATGATGACAAGTCCACTGAGGTTATGCCTGCTGTCTGGGTCTGAGGACTACACTGTAAGTGGATACTGGGTGTTAGTGGGAGAGACTGGCTTCAAACCCATTTGTCTAATCCCAAGCCCACATTTTTTTTAACTTTATGGCTTACTTTTAGATGCATTTTAGAGGGACTGTGGTGTTCTGAAAAGGAAGTTTGAACTTCTTTAAGAAAAAAACTAAACTGAACTAAAAACTGTGTAACAAGCTCTCCTCCTGGGCCATTAAGATGGCTGTAGGGGTTACTTAGCCAACAGTCTGATGTGAGAATTTCTTCCCTGGGGAAACAGAAACAAATATACCTCCAAAAAAGGTCCCAAGACAAATAATGCCTTAGTTATGGTGTTTGTTTGTTTTTGTTATTGTTTTGGGCTTTTTGGGTTTGTTTGGGTTGAGTTGGTTTTGCAAGACAGGGTTTCACTGTGTAGCCTTGGCTATTCTGGAACTCTGTAAACCAGGATGACTTCAAATCATAGAGATCTACCTGCCTCTGGCTCCTGAGAGCTAGCATTAAACGAACAGGCCACCACTCCCCAGCTAGTTAGGGTTTCTGTTGCTATGATGAAACACCATGATCAAAAGGCAAGTTGGAGAAGAAAGGGTTTATTTATCTTGCCCTTCCACGTGACATTTTATCACCAAAGAAGTCAGGACAGGAACTGATGCAGAGGCCATTGAAGAGGCCCTGCTTACTACTGGCTTAGTTCTGACATAGGCCCTTCCAGCTGATCACTAATTGAGAAAATGCCATATAGCTGGATCTCATGGGGACATTTCTTCAACCAAGGCTCTGTTCTCTCTGGTGACTCTAACTTGTGTCAAATTGACACACAAGACTAGCCAATGCGGAGAATCACTCAATAAGGTCCTCAAGTACACGGTCAGTGTGCCCCAAAACAGTAGCCTAGAGTTGAGTCATGTCCAAGTAGGCAGAATGTGCCAATTTGAATGAACCAATGAAATTTCTATGTGCCTATTGCTAACTGCTTATGTGATTTTTTTCCTATAAATACCTCTCCCCACTTGAGTTCAGGGTCGTCCACTCCATCTCCTGCGTGAGATATGTGTCGTCCCCAGAGCTCTGGTCTCCCCTGCACGTCCTTAATGTCTGATTGCAGAGATAGGCTCTCTGTGAGTTCTTGGGTTCGAGTTCTCCCATACTAGAGTGAGGGGCTTCCCCAATTCGGGGGTCTTTCAGTACCACCACCTGGGAAAACAGCCCCTATGTCACATACCAGGATGAATCCAAACCAAAAATGAAAATGAGCGGACAAAGACAAAGAAGAAAAGATGGTCGTCACATGGTTACCGCAACGCGCTCACCCAAAGACAAAGAACAAAAATGGCCGCCACACGCTTACCGCAGCGCTCTCACCCAAAGACAAAAAACAAAAATGGCCGCTGCAGGCGCGTTGCCGCGCGCTCGCTCAAAGACAAAGAAAGATAAAAGATGGCCACTGCACACTTGACTCACGCTCTCTCGGCACATTCACCTTCGAACCGAACCAAGAGCAAAAGCGAGATTACCGGGATAGAGAGACAGAAGAGACGAAGAAGACAGAAATGAGGTCTACGCATTCACCTTCGCGGGACCCACAACATAAAACACTAAGGGGCCAACTCACCGAAGGAGCAACCGAAGAGGGCACCACTGCAACACCGAGGGAAACCATGGACATAGTTTTTGCAGCGCCAGGCAAAAATGAGCCCCTAGAAAAAGAAGTTTGCGAGCAGCCACAAAATTAGGACTCGGAGGTGAGTTGGCAGAGTCAATGACACAGACTCCGGGAGCAGGAAAAGAATGCTGCAGCCTCACCTGAGTCTGGCTGTAAGTTCCTTTAATATCCTCCACCCACTCCCCCATTGGTCCCAAGAAAAAAAACGTCTCTTCTGCGCAGCAGCTCCTGATTGGCTGGCATTGTTTGCACTAGCAGTTCTTGCTCTCTCAAGCAGTCCTCCATTAGGAGATGTTTTCGTGGCTTCAGGCACCCCAGCATTTACATAGAAGCTGCCCCCCCACCCGCCCCCTGCCTTTCCTGGTACATTCCAGTGCTTCTCGTGGAGCTCACAACCTTCTGTAACTCCAGTTCCAGATGCATGTGGTGAACGCCGGCAAACAACAAAACACAAAAGATAAAATAAGTGCAAATTCTAGTAGTCACCATTACTCTCCCGGAAACATGCGACCTTCTACCCCTCTCTGCTAATGAAGAAGAACATCGTATCACTCGGTGGTGTGTGGACATCCATCGTCCCTGGCCATTCCCAAACTGTCAAGCTCAACTCAGAAAACTAGCAAAGGGCAAGTTTGCTTCAAACTGTTTATCTCGCCTACTAATAAAACCTAGCAACAGTATCCACTGCTTAGAGCACACGGTGGACTGATGATGAACAGACAGATGAATGATAGAAATGAGATAGATGGATTGACAGATGATAGATGTAACTGATTGATACAGCAGATAGTGACAGGCACACCCATTTCTGGGTCAGTATGTTCTAAACCCTACATGTAAATTTTTCATGCTTCATGTTTATTTAGGGGGCAGGGAGAAATATATTTATTCAATAAATCACAAATGGCAAAACCTGGAAAAGGTAGAGGACAAAAGTCATTTTTCTTTGTAACCTCCGTACATGTGTCACTAATGAAAATGTCCATTCTTAAACGAGGCCAGAAGGCAAGTTAAACAGGGGTTCATCTGGGTCCCCAAGAGCACTGCTCACCTGTGAGACAAAGCCAGAAGTTTTCCTCTCCCTTTCATCTCTAACTTCCTTCCTTCACATACCTTCAGCTGCCTCAGGGGACACCAAGAGCTGTCTCACCTCTCCACACACAAACCTAGGAAACCAGAGACAGCCCCCACATACCATACCAGAGAAAGCTAGAAAAGTCACATTCCTTGTAAGTCATCACAAGGGATAGGCCGCTCACAGTAAACTCACAACAAAACCAGGATTGCCAGAAGCTTGGGACAGAGAAGACGGTTTGCCCTCAGATTAGGAAATGTCAAAATGAAGATGTTAATGTTAGTCAGCCTTACTGTTCTTGAATCTGACCATCACAGAACAGCAGCATATCTCCCTGGAGAGCTGAAAAATTCAACTTCCCCCATCTTCTCCTCTACCAGTTCTAAAACATATCCCCCATGACTTTGACACCACAAGCATCTAAGGACACAGAATCACTGGTTCTTCCTTGTTTCCAGCAGGAAGCAAAGTCACCTGGATATCATCTGTAAATAAGGAAAAAAAAAATTCAGAGTCATCTTTCAGAGTACACTAAGCACACCCCCATTCTGTGGCTTTGTACACATTTAACTTAAAATAATAGGGACCATCTGGAAATTTTTTCTTGGAGAAACCCAATAGTACTTTGGATTAATATTTTAATGTAGATCTATGCACAGTTTATATTTTGATTGATATCTTGAAGTTGAGCTATGTTCAGTTTATAGTTTATCTCTACTCTGCGTAACATTGCTGCAATCCTGGTGTGAGCCCCTGTCCTGAAAGACCTGCTGAGTAAACCAGAGGAGTTTAATAAGGACAAGTGTAGCTTTAAATATGTCACTTGTTTTTACGGCCTGCTTACTCTCACCCCTATCTCCACCCCCACAGACCCCCTCCCCCAACAGTGTACTCTCTACCACAGAGTCCCACACAAAGAAGCAACTACCAGCCCCAGAGCAGTCAGGACACAGCCTGGCCCTATCTAATCAAGGGCAGAAGGTCACTTCCGAACAACTAGGCAATAAAAGATTATTTCCAGTGACAAAACAGAGAGGCCCAGTGGTGGGGTGGAGTTCGGGGGGAGGGAGGAAGGGAGGGAAGGAGGGTAAAGGGGCCTGTGGGGCTGGAGGAAGCGCATTGACTCTGGGCAGCAGACAGGAACCATCTGCCTCCCTCCAGACCTGTGCTGAAAACAAGAGAGAAAAAACCCTTTAAGGGGCCAGTGACTCTGGGCTGTGCGATTCAAACCTGAATAACACAAAACCAGCTTTCCCAGGCAAAGAAAATGGGGGTGGGGGGCAGGGAGAGAATGTTCAGCTAACAAGAGAATATACTGTTATTTGGGGGATGAGATCAGAAAATAAGATTATTGAGAAGCTGGCCAGCTGTCATTTGAAGTTGACCTTCAGCTAATACACAAGCATGCCCATGTGTGCACACACATGCACATGTGCATACATGCACAGTTTTTGAGGAATATGATTTTCCTTTTAATTACACCATGTTGACATTTTCCCAGGTCCCACAAGGAGTTAGTGCTCATCCACCACAACCTTCCTCCATCTTTAATCCTCTAGCTTCTAGAGTCTTCTTACTTGGTATTTAAAGTATCTCAGAACACTGGAAAGATGGAGGAAGTAAGAAAAAATGTTCTTCTGCATCAGCTCCTGTAGGTCTGGGAAAGCTAGAACTGCAGCCAGATGTCCCGTTCTCTCTACCTCTCCTTCCTGTCTATCCCCATACGAACTGTTCCCAAGTACCTCACTTCTCCAGGCTGTAGATTTGTTTCCTATAGAGTAATTACCAATGACAAGTGCTTAGGATTGAGACTGCTGCTGACCAAGGGGCTGTAAACAGCAGGCCCTAATTACAATAATCCTGAATCTACAAGACAGGAAGCCTGGCTATCCTCAGACTTTTCTGTTTCTCTTCTTAGGACACACGTGTGTGTGTGTGTGTGTGTGTGTGTGTGTGTGTGTCTGTGGGGGGGGTGTTATAAAACATGGTACTACAGTATGTCAGGAGGGAGCACCTCAGTGGACCCTGCCAAGGTGTTCTTCTGAGGAATCAGCATGTGATACACCTGATATAAAGAAAGTTTTATGGTGGGGTGGGAAGGGGGGCCTAGAAGAGGGGTAGAGGCAGAGAAAGGAGGGGGACAGAGAAGAACAGAATGAGAGAGAAGACAGGAGACAGGAAAAGAGGGACAGGTCCATACCTGGCAGGTGGCAAAGCAAACTGTTGGTAGGTTACCTGTTGGGTAGAGCCTAGAGGAATTGCTAAGGGGAAGGGGGGGGGCAAGAATGAGATGACCACTCAGACACAGTTTATAGCCAATTAGAAGTCTTTATTCCAGTTGTTTGGGACTACACCCAGATATTCTGAACCTAAGTCTAGCCCCGAGAGTGTCCAGCACACAGGGCAGAAACCATGTCCTGACATCTTTCATAGCAGCTGCTGCTTTGCACAAGCAAGCAATTTAACAGAAGCTAAGTGATTAGCCAGCAAGGGTTGGGTTGAAGTGGGAAGGTAGCACAAGCAGGCAGTTTCTTAACAGAAGCTAAGATAAATTAGCTGGGGCATCTTGACTTCAGGATCCTAGAATAGAGTTGGGTACTTTTCCACGGGATTCTCCATAAGGAGAGATCAAATCTAGTTAAACCTGAAATGGCCTCAGCAAGAATACAAGGTGGAGGGGAGCCTCTACAACTGTCTTGCCCTGTTATATCAGCACACCAGCTAGTGGGACACTGGGGATGTATTATCTCTAAATATTAGCATCTTTTAAAAAATGAAATATGGAATTTGGCTTGAATGTCCATCAGGGCACCCAACAGCCTTGCTAGGAAGAAAATGGCATTCAAATATTGCTTTGAGGACAACTGAACCTTTGTCCCCACAGAACATTCTGAGGGAAGACTGGACAGAGCAGCCTTCATTTGAGTAGGAAACAGAAACACAGAGACCAGAACTTCCTGTTTGATTTTCATGTAAGAAAAGAAAGGTGAAGTACTTTGTTCATCACTAATGCATCTTATGAATAAGCAACAAGTACCTGCCGCTCATCAGTAGCTGAGCAACAGTTGTGGTGGGGCTGCCACCAATGGATCTATCTCATTGAGGAGTTTGGCAGCAGGCAAAGCAGGTCAGATAAGCCCAACACTCAAGGAACAGTAGAGCAAACACACTCAGACTCTTTCAGGTTACCACAGGGACAGGTTAATGCTGAGATGAATGCCAAACATACTCTGGCCAAGAGGAAAGAAGGCATCAGTCTGTCTGCAACAAGGGATAAAGATGGCTGCATCAGAGGCTCTGAATTGAAGACCTAGGAGATGGACAACAAGGTATGAATGGACTGGAGGCTGGAAGGCCAGGAGTTCCAAACACAGTCATGAAATACCACCAGTGGGCAGCAATGGAAGAAGAAGGAGACAAGCCCTGGAGGTACAATGAAACCCTCACACACTGCTGTTTGATGGTAAAGTGGGACAACCATTCCAGAAAAGTGTGAGGTGCATTCCAAAGAAAGTATGGTTTTGTGATGTGACCCAGCAACTCTACCCAAAAGTACTGGAAGGAAGAACTCACGCATGGTCAGCCCTGTTCTTATAGTGGTATTCACAACAGACAAATCGTAAATGCCCCATGTGGTATTTGATGGATAAATAACTGGAATGTGATGTCCACACACAATTCAGTACCACTTGGTCCTTCGCTGAGGAGATGCTGGCTCCTGCAACCACGGGAAAAATTTGGAAATCATGAATTAAATAAAAGAAGCTAGGTGCACATGTAAAGACATTCTAAGGTTCTATTTGTATGAGAACAGCAGTTTCAAAGAGATGAAAGCAAAACAGTGGCTGCCAGGGGCCGGGGCCACTCTTCAGAGCTCACATTTAGTAGGTAAGAGTTACAGTTGCAGAGAGCTCTGTGTTTGACAGCATTTGCTTCTCTCGCAAAGGACCTGAGTTTGGTTCTCAGTGCCCACACCAGGCACCCACAACTGCCTGTAACTCCAGCTCCAGGGGAACTAGTACCATCTTCTGGTTTCTTTAGGACCCTCTACACACACATAGCTACACACACACACACACACACATACACACACACACACACACACACACACACACACACACAGAGCCCCCTCCCTGGGACTGGTACAGGTGGTTGTGAGCTAGGTGACCTGGGGGCTGAAAGCTAAATTTATATCCTCTACCAGAGTAGTATATGCCATTAATCCCTGACCATTTCTCTAGCCTGAAAGTAATTATTATTATTTTTTTTTTTTTAGAAATGATACAGGATGTAGCAGTGCATACTCAGAAAGTAGAGGCAAGAAGATTGCAAATTTGAAGATAGCTTTAAGTGCATCCAAGACCCTGCCTCAAAACCCATAAGGCATCCAAAGAGCTTTCATGTCCAAAGGGTCACACCAGCCACAGAGAGTCCCAAAACAGTGTCTAACATGCAGGAATCCATCTGGTTAGATGATTATTTTATTTTGGAATTCTTGAGCTAGCCTAAATTTTGTCAGATCTCATGTGATTTAATTTTAAGTCTGAATATTTTTTGATTCAAATTGTTAAAATAGTTTTACTTTTTCTTCTAGCCTGGCTGAAATTTTGAATCGCATTGGAAGTACAGCATGGCGGATGTGTTATCTGCCCAGAGGCTCGGGGCTGGCCCCTCCTGCCCTTTCTGCCTTAGTAATGGTTGCTGTTCTCAGTTTTTAACCACTCAGAAACACCTTCTCTAAGACTGACTAGCAAATGAAAGTGAACCCTAAACAGACATCCTTCCCAAGATTAAACCAGGGATTTAAACATCAGACGACAGCCATTTAGCTCTGTGAACTGATGCAATCAAATGAAAAGTAGAATCACCTCTAAAGTGACAATACCTAGCCACTCCCATAGCGAATATGGAAAGAAAACTTTTCAAAGCAGTCTTTGCTTTTTCTGACACATGCTCCTTTGCAAAATCACAGTAGGGCTTAATCTCCTGATCCACAGGAAGGACAGATTTCCAGGCAGACCAGACACCTGAGGCCTGCCATGTTTGCCATTCTGGATCCAAATCTTGTGGTCACCCATGGAGACATGCAGCTGCAAGATATAAGATTAGCTTGACAATAAAGCTTGGAAGGCAATAAGTCTCAGTGCAAACTGGAAGACACTTCAAGGAAGACAATGAAAAAATCCCATCACAGTAAGTAGACAGTTGGAGCCATTATGTGCAAATGAATTCTCAGACCAGGCAGTAACTGGAAGGTAAAATTTGCATCTTAGCTGGCACTGGTTGCCAGGAAGTGACAAGTGGTGTCTTGTTGAGGCAGCCCACAGTCCTCTCCACTGTTCTGTAAGGGACAAGTGCCATACAGGTGGAGGCTGGAGAAAAAGTAAGGTCTTGCTGAGCTTAGAGGACTAGAACCCTTTGGAGTAACTCCAGATGCAAGATGGAAGACAAGGAAAGAGGGACAGTGATCGAAATCTCGGAGCTTCTAGAAAAATCAGCTATTCTCTTCGATGATTGGTACAGATGGCTTAATTTTATTGCATGGTGTCTTTATTTGAAAGTTCTTCATCATGAAGTTTTAAGACATTTTACAACAGAAAAATCAGGTGTGTCTGGGGAGACACACCCTGTGAACACCAGTGAAGAAACAGAATGCAAGCATTCCTTAGATTCCCATCTTTCCCAGTTCCCACCCCCACCCAAATTCCCATCCCCCACTCCACCCCCCCAGAGGGTGGAGAGGGCACCTCAAAATTAGTGCTATGGGAATGGCAGAAGAGCCAGGGCTTCCCCAATGGGCCCTGCATTTCCCCTGTGTGTTAGGACACAGAAGAGGGAAAAACTCATGTGTTCAGTGCCCTACCTCACATCCATGGGGCTTCCTGTGAGGGAAGGACCACAGCTCTCCTGGGTCATCCTGAACAGACAGTCAACAGTGAGTCAAATGGAAAGACTCAAACCCAGATGCAGAGAGGAGAAAGGCCCTGTCACCACAGACACTTCACCCCAAGCATCCAGAAACAAGTTCTAGGCCCCAGTTCAGCCTCTAGCTTATTAACTTTTAAGGAAAATCCTTGTTTCCTTTGCAGTTTAGAGTGGCCAGTGCTAGGATTAACACAATGTGGTAAATTAAATCAAGTATGTATTTTATATAGACATCTAAATACATATACACACATGTCTATATATGGCTTGATTCAAGACTCTGGTACACAGTCAGAGCTAAGAGACCCATCCACAAGCCATAGAACCCATTGCAACACAAGTTTACACCAGGAACCTGTTCAAGCCCTTCCTGGTTATTGCTGGAAAGGTCAGGAAATGCCTGGCTAATCTTACATTGTCATCAAGTAGTTTCACAGACTCAAATCTTGTTGAAGATCACAGGACAGGCTATAGCCCAGTGGTGAAGTGCTACCTGGCACGCATGTGGCGGTGTCTCTAATATGACAAAAAAAAAAAAAAAAAAAAAACCAGAAAAAAGATTATATTGCTTAGTATTGAATACCAGGATATTAATCACTTGTATCAATTAAAGAGACTTAAAGAGCGGAAGAATAGTCTGGTTGGTAAGTGCTTGCTTTGTAAACATGAAGGGCTGAGTTTGGTCCCCTAGAATCCATGTAATAAAAGCCAGGCATCGTGATTCACACATGTGATCCCCAGAGTTGAGGAAGTGAAATCAAGTGGATCCTGATGTGCTGAGCTCCAAAACAGTGAGAGGTCCTGCCTCAAAAGAACAAGGTGGGGTCAATAAGACAGGCATTAACCAGCAAGCCTGAGTACCCAAGTGTGGTCCTCTGAACCCAAATGGCAGAAGAAATCCACCTCCTCTAATCTCCACAACATACACATGCCCACATACAGTGACAAAATAAATGAATAAATGTACAATTAATTAATTTTAAAAAGGCAGATGGATATCACCCTAAAGAGGCATACCCCTATTTTCTCACATGAACACATACAAAATGTACACATACACACAAACATGTGTATAGTCACATGTGCATATATTAGACACACATAGACTAAAACCAAATTATTGAAACTTACAAATTTAATTAAATAATCATATATTAGTGCTTCTTCCCTTTATGACTCTCCACTAATCCAGTCTACACAGGTTTCAAAGAGGGCTTCTGTAGAGAAATGTGTGGCTTGGTTGTTTTATAAGATGTTTTGTATTGTTGTTGGGCTTTGTTTGTTTTGTTTTGTTTTCTTAAATGTTCAGGAATTACAAGTCAGCCAGGGAAAGAGCTTGGCTGAGAAGAGCACTACGCATGCAAGCCCAGTGAGCCAAGTGCGATCCCTGAGGCCCACATAAAAAGTTGGATCCAATGGAGCACATCTGTAATGCTAACACTCTTACAGTGGTATGGGAGGCAGAGACTGTGTGCAGCAAACAGTGCTGTTTTCCAAACGAGAGCCCCGCCCTCAGCACCGTGGAAACAAGAACTGAATCCTTACTCTTGCCTTCTGACTTGTTCCTGTGCACTGTGTCACAAGTGTGATGTGTGACGTTAATTTTTAAAACTTGCCATATACTGAAGAAAAGAGTCAGCATTTCCCAGTATTTACCACACTGTTAAACACTGGATCGATGGCCATGATCACCGCTAGACTCTAACTGCAAGAGACCAGTCAGTCACAGAGCCAAAGGACCTGCAAGTCTCCCTTCTTGTGGAGAATATAAAACACAGTTTAGCTAAGACATAATTGGCCACAATGATTGTGATTAGGAAGGAAGGTCTTTAGAAGGCCCAAAGCTCTTCTGAGTGACAGGCTTACATAATTCTTCCCACCCTTCCGACGCCTGCTGCTCTTCTTCAGGGAAGGGAGGAGAAGGGAGATCTATTTTTGTTTCGCCACCATAGTGACTTTAATTCTCTTTTGCAGACTTAAAAACTAGCTCCCCGGTTGTCTCCACACTGCTCAATCTGAATATAAAACAGGTTAGTAATGCCCTGTGTGTAAACCCTGTGTTTGAAACAAAAACCAAGTGAGCTCATGGCCACTTTGATACACATTCATTTCTAATGGGACAAAACCCGTCTACCTAACAGTAAAAGTTCGTTAGATACAATAAAAGCGGGGCTATCCATCGCACCCCAAACCCACATGGGAAAGAGGAACAGTGCCCAATGAGCCTATGGAGAGGTCACTTAGCTTACCTTGAAAAATTATCTTCGTGTGGGAGCAGCGACAACAGGGTTTGATCTCAAAGCATCATGGGAAGAGAGAGCAATGTTTTCATACTGATAGCTTGATGTTCCCGTGACCACAAAACCAGTCAGAGCAATTAAGGCCTGAACATGATAAACACACGTTCACTATCTAAACACTAAGTCCTGTTCCGAATGGAGCTCTCCAAAATTGCTTCCTGTGCAGTTGGAATGGGCTACGTGGTGATTTTAATGACGGTGATGATAAAGTTGGTTACGGAATCCCAAGCTGGCTGCCCTGGTAAAGCGATGAGCATTTGTCTTCAGAGACAGTGTTTCCTAAGAAAGATTATTAATGTGGTTACCATAAAGTGGGGGAGGGGGAAAGAGGAAACAGTCCCCAGGTTCTAAAGCTAATCCTGGTATCACAGTTTTTTAAAGTCTTTTGGGGGTAACTTATGGCATGATAGTGAGTGGGGACACTCAATGATTAGAATGACTTTTAAGTGAAAACTGCACATTGCAGCTGAGGCTGTAGCTCAGCTGGTAGAAGACAACATTGGAAGACAGCTAGAAGACCCGAGTTCGAGCCACCACACTGAATAAACCCCAAGTGGTGGCAGGGGCAACAGGAGTTGAAGGCAACCGTTGGCTATATAGCAAGTTCAAGAGTTCAAGGCCATCTTGGGACATATAAGATCCCATGCTATGAGCAGAAAAAACGTATGTTTTTGCCACTAAAGCTCTTACACACTCACTACCAACCCATATGCTCTGAGTTATCATTTATCACCCATTATGATGTAACACACATACATATATAAATTTGTGTGTGTGTGTTTCTCCACCAATACCTGTGATTAACTGAGAGGGAACAGGAAAGGGGTATAAGCTGAGTTTCTAGCTTCTCAACGGATTCAATAAGACCATGGGGGTTGGGGACTTGAAGAAATAAACACAAATTCATCTTCCCAGAGTGGCTGTTCTCCAAAGTCCACCCTGCTCAGTACCATATTTGGGAAGTGTGTGCAAGGGGGAACAGCAACAGAGAGCCTGGGACCTAACAGAGAACTGGCTTCTGTTCTAGAAGAATCCCTGTGTTACAGAATAAGAAAGAACAAATTTTTTTTTTTTTTAAAAAAAGGGCAAAAAAAAAAAAAAAAAGCATTCTGGTTGTCTGTCTTCTTGTTTGGATGTTAAAGACCCAAGCAAACTGGTGAGACACATACCCAAACAACTACAAGAAAAAGGAAAAAAAAAAAACATGAAAACAAAAACGTGGAAAGAAACATGCAGTCACACCCATAGAGGGAGTGTATTTTCATCTCATGCTTTTCTGTGTTACCCCAAAATCATATCAGAGTCAACAGCAGGTGACTTTATCAGCAGAGAGGGGACTAGAAAGTCTACTTCAGTTGTAAAGTGAGCCTCCTGCCTGCAGAGAAATAGACATGTGCCCTTCACCCCCATCCACCCCTGCTCTTAAAACACAGCTCTCCACAGTGTCCAAACACACTTGGAAGGAGCCGCTCTGGCTCTAAACAATCTATAAATTCTCTGCCGAAGTACCTGCATGAACTCATCCTCTATTGAGAGCTCATGGGTAAGGCCAGTTAGAAGTGGCCTGGGACGAGAGGGCTGCTAACTTCTACTTAACAGTTACTCCTAAAATGAATTATGGAGGGGTAGCAGACATGACCCAGTCTTGACATTTTACTAAGAATGTCACCTACATATTTCAAATGGGGAGTAGATTTATATGGTGATTATTTTCTGCAATGAAGAGCTGTATTTGCCCTAAAGCCCAGCCTCTGTCACACAAACACGCACATGCACGCACATGTACTCACACGCATGCATGCATGCTAACCCCCCCAGCGCTTTTTCCGATACCTGCCAGAGCAGGCACCCAGTGGTGTTGAAGGCTAGGGGACTATGTTGGACCACCAGCACGGGCACACACCCTACACACCCCTTGTCACAAAGCAGGGATGTTATGTTGGGGAAGCATTATTTACCCAGAACATTGCATTGCTACACAGTTAACACCAAGACACAAAAGGGTGACAATGCATTTGTTTACATGTTGGGCACTGTTCTGTGAGCACCACACCAGTGGCTGAATGTTTTTAAAAGACGGCAAATTAAAACCAAGGCCACCAGGGCTGGAGAGATGGCTCAGTGGTTAAGAGCACTGACTGCTCTCCCAGAGGTCCTGAGTTCAATTCCTATCAACCACATGATGTCTCACAACCATCTGTAATGGGATCCGAGGTCCTCATCTGGTGTGTCTGAAGACAGCAACAGTAAACATATAATAAATAAATAATTAAAAAAAAAAAAAACACCACAATGTTCATTGCAGCTCTATTTATAATAGCCAGAAGCTGGAAAGAACCCAGATGTCCTTCAGAAGATGAATGGATACAAAAATTGTGGTACATTTACACAATGGAGTACTACTCAGCCATCAGAAACAATGAATTAACCAAATTCTCAAGAAAATGGTTGCATCTAGAGAATATCATCCTGAGTGAGATAACCCAGTCACAAAAGAACAGACATAATATGCAGTCACTGATAGTGGGATGCTAACCCCAGAGGCTCGGACTGCCCCAGAAACAACTCACAGACTGTGTGAAGTTCAAGAAAAAAAAAAAAAAACAAAAAACATTAGGCTCAATCCTTACACACTAAGAAAACGTTGACTAATTCCGGGTTACATCCTGTTTTGCATGTACTTTTTGCTCATTGTCACTAGTAAGATCTTAATGCAGAGTATCAAACCTTAAAAAAAAAATGCTTAAAAATTTGTACATTTATCTTTTTTTTTAAAATAAAGTTCTTCAATAAAAAAAAAAAAAAAAAAAAAAAAAAAAAAAAAAAAAAAAAAAAAAACACAAGGCCACCAAGATCAAATTCCTAGAACACAAAAAGTTACCTTGAATAAATGTCAGCAGGTTATGACAACTGTTCGACACCTAAAACAGATGCAAAAGTATTCAAGATACCTTGGATCAAAACACATGGCTTAAGGGACAGGTTCTTAGTTACCTTTCTGGCCCATCTAATGAACTTCTTTAGTAACTACCTTTTTAGTGTTTTAACCATATAGTTTTCCTCTTTTTTAAAAAGTTCTGTTATGTACATGACCCAGACAATTTATGTCACCTTGCTGTGACAAAGATGGCTCTTGTACATACAAAACCACCACAGTGTCTACATCAGGAGCCTAATGCTTTCCACCTTTTATCAGCTATAGAAAAAAATGTAGAGCGAACATTATCTATTGTTAATTACCTGTAAAGTCGGGCCTTAGCCCCTCCCCTGTTCCTAAGAGCCATGAAGTGAAACCCCAAAGAAGCCGCCCATTGTTTTCCTTGGTGCAAGGGCCAGGAGCAAACAGGGCTCAAATTGCAGCTGTGAATGCCACAGGAAATTGGTCTAGCCCTAATCTGCACTCAACTATTCAAAGAAACAAAGCCCACATTCCTACAGAGAAACCCCTGCAGAACACCGCCAACCTGTGCAAGGCCAGCCTGCCCACCGCAGGACCAGGCTGCAGGAAGCAAGTTCGTCATTAGAATAGACTCTCTCCCTTCCAGTACTGAGCCCAACACCGGCCATTTAAACCTCTTCCTGGACTTCCCAATTTTCCCTGTGATAAGACTATATAATTAGACTCTTCCTGCATAGTAATTTGGGCAGGGATAGGGCAGGAGGGGACAGTTTAACAAGATGTCAGCTGTTCATTGGAGATAGCTAAGTTGTGATAAACTAAAATCTAAGACAATGTAAGCTTGCTTTTGTATATTTGGGCTATATACACTGTAATACATCGATTCTAAGTTGTAAGAATGTTAAGTGATGTAAAAACTTCCCAGGTTTTTTTTCAATTTTAAGAATAAACCCTTTGTAAAATTCAAGTATAAAAACAGGAATCACATGCGTGCAGGTGCGTGTGTATGTGTATACGTGTGTACGTGTATACGTGTGTATGTGTATACATATGGAGACCAAAGGACAAGCTCTGTTGTTGTGTTAGATGCCACCCCAAGAATCTGCCTGCCTCCCCGAGTTGGGAACGACAGGAGGCTATACACTGATTCCTGTGTCTGAACCCAGCCAGGCCTCAAGCTTGCAGAGTAAGCCCCACTCCCCCCTAAGCCATCCTCCCAGTCCGGGGACTGTTTTTCCTACAGAGCATTCGTTCCCTCACAGCACACAGGTCACAGATAAAGTGCGCATGCCCCTGCAGCAGCTCAGCTCCTTCCCTCTTCACCTCTTCAGTGCAGCGGGGTGATCTGCCAGCGCCAGGACGCATCTAGTCCCAGGGTTCTCAGTCAAGGTGAAAACTTGTCTTGTTCCTGTCAAACTATGCCAACCTCGTGGCACCTTATTAACCTGCAAGTATGTTGAAATGCTAAAGCTTAGGGGGATGTTCTGTTCAGTACAATGGTTTCTCTTATTCCTAGACTACCCCGCCCCCATCCTAGACCACAAAGGCTACCTTGCCTGGCAGATAGGGAGGGACCACCACAGACGCTAGCAGATGTGACCTACCCAAAACCCAAAGCATTTATAGTACTAGTTCACCTGCTAGAATGGGTCTGAAGAACTGCGCTTGTTAGGCACCGGAACCACAGGAAACCAGCGCTGAACCGCTCCAATGGGACTGGCCACTCCCCAGATTCTTCGGGGTACAGGAACAGCCCTGTAACTCTAGCCACAGACTGCCCAGTGCAGGACAGAGACTGAAGATTCCCTGGGCAAAGGGGATTGCTGTGCATACAGGAGAGTCTCCACGTAAGCTTGGATCCCACGACCCACCCAAAAAGCTGGGTGTGGCCCCATGAATTGCCTGCAGTATGCCAGCACCCAGAGAGCTGGAAACCAGAGCATCAGTGTGAGTCTGGCTTACAGAGAGAGTTCTAGAACACCTCCTCCAGCCTCACATGCTCACAGGTGCACACACACACACACACACACATGTGCACACAAACCACTAGTAAATGCCGAGAGCAATGAATAGTTTACAGAAAAGTAGCT
The DNA here is from genome assembly GCF_963924665.1 of Micromys minutus. Taxonomy (NCBI): domain Eukaryota; kingdom Metazoa; phylum Chordata; class Mammalia; order Rodentia; family Muridae; genus Micromys; species Micromys minutus. The sequence continues at coordinate 36,347,472 of NC_137984.1, read as the reverse complement.
AGTACTGGAGATACTGGTTTCTCATGAGCCAATCAGAGTGAGGTTTAGATTTAACTATAGACTAATAAGATTTCCTCTGAGAGCTGGATTTAAAGGTAAGGAATAAAACAATCCCCAGAGAAGTGGGAGAGAAAACAGAAAGCAGACCGGAGGAGCCTTCTAGCCCAGCTGCCAACAGGGAGCAGGGCTGAGCGGGGGCAGGGCAGGAGGCAGAGAAAACAGGTGGTGGGGTGATGAACTGGAAAGACTGTTTAATATGGCTATTTATCTTGCAGCCATGCCTCGGGCTCGGAACATCTCAGGAGAAATGACACAAGTGTTCCAAGCGTCACACATCTCTTTCCACGGGGCACACATTTTCCACAGGGTCAAAGGGACCCGGGGTTTAATTTGCACACAGAAGCACGGTTGCCTGTGTGTGTTTTCCCCTCAGTAAGAACTGAGCAGCCTGTCCAGGGTTTTCTGCTGGGCTCCCCAGGCCTCTGGTTGAGTTAGTCATTTGTCCTGCCCTGGGGGTGGGGGTGACAGTTGCCTCTGGGATCTGTTTGTAGGGCACTAGCTCAGGGGAACTTCCTCACACTCAGTAGTAGAAAGGAGTAAATGTTTGTTTTGAAAGATAAGCTTGGTTGAGTAGGACCGGACGGCTCCAGGGCGAATACTTTGAAAAAACTGCTTCTCAAAGGAATGCTGGGTTTTCTTTTTTCAAGACAGGCAAGTTAGAACAGACTTTTTTTTTTTAAGAGCCCTGCCAGCTTTTCTTCTTTCCAAATTTTGCCTTCTTTTACAATTCACACAAAGGACATCTCCCCTGAAGAGGCTCCCTGCCCCATTATAACACCCACCTGAGACCAGGCGCCCACTCAGTGTGGAAGACGGAACTGCCCGTGATATGGCCTTCAGAGACAGTGCTGACCCTCACACTTTGAGATCCATCAGCCCACTTTCTAATGATCACCTTCCAAATGGGGCTTTCCAGCTCTCCATGTGGGCCTTACTCCTTCATAAAACCTGGAGACACCCCAGCTCTAGCACAGCACCTATAAGCACTTAAAATAAAAGAAAAAGTGACCAGTTCTAAATCCCAAGTTATTTTGCCTTTGTTTGTAGTGAGCACAGGCGAGCACGTACCCTGGCCTTCACCGCATCCTCTTACTGTGACATGAAATACTCCATTCAGAAACTGTCACATAAGCTCCCTGACTCCAAGTACAGGCAGGCCTGTACAATGAAACCAGCAGAGCCCGAGGGTGGAGCATAGAAGCACACGTGGAGGCCAGAGGTCAACGCTGGATGTCTTCTTCTCTAGCTCTCCATATCATTTTAGGGGACGGGGTCTCTTACTGAACTTGGAATTCACCCCCAAAGATCTGTGTGTCTTTACCCCGCTCAGCATTGGGGTTTCAGGCACACACTACTTGGGTATGGGGGATACAAACTCAATGTCTCATGTTTACCCACTCAGCAGGTGCACTGGGCTTGTTCCCAGCACAGTCTAGGCTTTTGAACAGCAGCTTTCATTGCTGCCCACCCATTCGGTCAGTCCTCTTTCCTAGACTGTTTGGACACTGCAGAAAGAATCCAAGTTGATTTTAAAGTCCCTCCCCTACTTAGTTTGAGTGCCTTCCCGCTGTCTTAGGATCCTGATTTCAAATGGCCTTGTAGACCTACCTGTTCTGCAGGGAGCACTGCCCTTCCCCTACTTTTACCAACAGACAGACACACAGCAGAATAAGGAAAACCAGGACCCTGAAATACTGGTTTTTAGAATTCCCTAAAGGTGTGCAAAGCAGAGGTTGGGTGAAGCCCATGGAGATGCAATGTGAGGAAGGAGTGGTTTTAGGGAACAGGGAGGGTATAGTTGGCTTGGCATGTTAAAGTTCTAGCATTTGGTTCTGACAACAGGGTTCACATACTTCTCCAAATACTTCTCTTCTCTGGAGAGCTGGGGTGGAAAAACCAAATTGGTAACTTGGTTTCTGTTTGGTGTTGGCCCGTCTCCTCTGCTTCTTACTTCTTGACCCCTGGATTACTCATTAACAGTTCTAGTAGAGTGGGGAGAAAGCTGTTGGCCTTCCCTGTGCTTCATCCTTTACAGAAACACATCTCTTCTTACAGGGAGCAGAGGCAAGGATTTCTACTCAGCCTTCATCCTCTACAAGAACTCACCTCATTGCTCACCAAGTGCCCATTGGGCCGTTCCTTCCATCCCCGCAGCTTTCTCCTGTAGTCTTCGCCAATGCTACCCAAGGAACCCCCCTGAAACTTATCTGGTCCCATTGTTCTCCTATGAGTGGCTCTGAATTCCCACAGGATAGAGCTCTGACCTTACTGCTGCCAACCCAGAGTACTTCTCAAGTACCCTAGCTGGTGTTTTGCTTTTTCCTTTTCAGGGGAGGGGGAGGTTTGTTTTATTTTTGTTTTTTGTTTGTTTGGTTTGGGTTTTGGGTTTTGTTTTTTGAGACAGGGTTTGTCTGGGTAACCCCAGCTGTCCTAGAACTCACTCTGTAGACCAGGCTGGTCTCAAAAAGATCACCTCCCAAGTGCTAGCATTAAAAGTGTGTGACTAACTGGGGAGGTGGTCCCAGACTGTATGAGAAAGCAGTCTTAGGGGGCTGGAGAGATGGCTCAGTGGCTAAGAGCACTGACTGTTCTTCCAGAGGTTTTGAGTTCAAATCCCAGCAACCACATGGTGGCTCACAACCATTCGTAATGAGATCTGATGTCTTCTTCTGGTGTGTCTGAAGACAGCTACAGTGTGCTCATATATAATAAATAAATCTTAAGAAAGAAAGCAGGCTGAGCAAGCCATGGGGCACAAGCCCGTAAGCACCATTTTCTATCGCCTTGCTTCAGCTCCTGACTCAGGTTCCTGACTTGAGATCCTGCCCAGACTACCCTCAATGATAGCATGTGACCTGAGTTATAAGCCACAATAAACCCTTTTCTTCCCAAGTTGTTTTAAGTCATGATGTTTATCATAGCAGCATAAACCTAAGACACTAGGCAATTATGGTCTAAACACCAAATTGCTTGTAATTTTCCCATCATGCTAAGGCCCTCTCCTCAGAAGCACACTGGTACTCCTCTGCAGTGTGCCTTCTTCACCACCCTGGTACACTCTACAGCTCACTCTAAGGCCCTCTCATGCCTCCTCAGGGAAGCCTCCCCAGGTTTGCAAAGTCTGAACATCCCCTCCCCCAGGGTGACCACACAACCCATATTCCTACTGCAGCACCAGTGAAGATCCAAAACACCTGACCAATCGCGGCTCAGATGCTGGAACCCTGAGGATGTGTTTGTAGTCTCTGGATAAACAAGCCCACCGCCAGCAAAGCCAAACTATTCTTATTTATCTGAAAACTGCTAATGTCCACATTAAGAACGGATTCAACTTGGTCATCGGACTTGGCTTGCTTCCTTATGCTAAAGTGTTCTAAGAACAAATCTGAAAGTCACCAAAATGATATATGAACTGTAGATGTGTGCACATGTGTGTCTGGGTATATAGAGACTAACATGAGAATTCCCCTCATGTCCTTATTCTTGGATAGTGTGCTCTTAACAGGCTGAGCCATGTCCCAGTCCGTCAAGCTCCACCCTCTACATGAAGACGAAGAACTGTTCCGGCTCCTAGAAATTGGACTGCATAATTTTCGGCACCATTTTTTACTTTCTTTCCTCTCCAGCACCAAACAGTAAAGCCATAAATAAATAAGTGCCGGCCAGAGACAAAGAACAGAGACTAAGACAGGCGATTTCAACTCTCAAATTCGGCTTATCCGTTAGAAAGCAGGAGGGAACTCGCCGAAGGCCCTGAACTCTGGAGCGAAGTCTGATGCCATAGAGCAGGGTCTGTCTTCTGTTCCTAGCGTCCCATAAGAAAATCAACTGTTCTTCTCTTGGGGAATCAAATGACCTCAGCCCCAGCTGGGAGGGGACTCAGAGCTGCCACGCCCTCTGCCACCCTCTGCCAGCACAGGAATTTCAGAAGCAAGTCCTTTACTGCCTCTTACCCTTCAGTCCTTACAGCAGAACCTCCTCTGTTCAGTAAGACTTTTGTGTGTGGACCTTTATAAATAAACCACGCCCTACTTGCCTTTGTTTCACCCTGGTTTACTCTCGAAGTCTGTCCTTTATGATGAAACTCAGTCCCTAGTTTGCTCGGTGTGGACGAAGCCCTGGGTTCCACCCCTAGCACCACACTATCTCAGTTATAATAATATGCCTGTAGACCCTGCGTTTGGAAGGTGGGAAACAGCAAGAGGATTAGAAATCCAAGGTCATCCTAACCTATATGTCGAGCTCTAGCCAACTTGAACTACATGAGATCTTGTCTGAAAAGAATCAACCTTCTATCAGATCTCAGTTACCTGTATTGGTTACATGGCCGAGGGAACTCATCAAGGGGCTTATTTGGGTTTACAGTTCCAGATGAGTAAGAATCCATCATGGTAAGAGACTCAGCAGTTATGGGCAGCTATGAGCAGAAAGTTGAGAGTGCACATCTTCAAACTGCAAACACAAAGTAGACGGATGGAGAGATTCCCCCAATGATGTACTTCCTCCAGAGAAACTCCACCACCCGAATCTCCCCGAATAATACCAACCACTGGGGACCACCTGAGACTGTGGAGGGTACCTCACATTCAAACCACCACCTCACATAACAAAATCACAAGCGTAAGATCCAGTGGCAGCAGGCTGGAGAGGTCACTCAGTGGTTAGGGATTCTTGTTCTTGTAGAAGACTTGAACTTGGATTCTAGCACCCATCACAACTTTCATTAACTCCAGTTCTAGGGGATCTGAAGCCTTCTAACCTCTGATGGGAAACAGGGACAGAGATATTGAATATACATATGCACAGGCAAACCACTCATATACATGAAACAAACAAGTAAATGTGCATGTATATGTGCATGTATATGTGCATGTATATGTGCATGCATATGTATCTGTATCTGTATATGTATATGTATATGTATATGTATATGTATATGTATATGTATATGTATATGTATATGTATATGTATATACCCTAAACAGGACCACAGCTTCTGGGCTTTCTCCTCTATCTCTACACTTACAGCGCTTGATGACCTACATCCTCTTCCAGGTTCTCAGCCTTCCCTTTCTCCAGCTCTTCCTCTGCCTCGGCCACCTGCCAGGATCCTGAGTCAGAGCTGCTGTCTGTCCACAGCTGTCTTTCCGGCTCCTCCTTCTCAGTGCACCTGTGTCGCCCTCTCCGGAACCACCCAAGCTTCCGACCAGTAGTTTCCAAACCCCTCTAGAACTCTTTTCACTGCCCCTGGAGACACTCTCCTCGCCATCCCCGGCCCTGAGGCCCTCAGCACCTCAAACACTGATCCAAGAGAGCCGAGTGTCTGCTTCTCCAGTCCCCGAAGCACCCTATCAATAAGTCTATGTCTTACCTTTCTTTGGTCTCCCTCGTGCTATCTATTTCTTCTTTTTTCAATCTGCCAAGTTACTTCTTAGCTTTTTTAAAATTATACTATTAATTATTCCTCTTTATTAGTTTGGTTGCCACGGCTATTTGACATATGTTACCAGTTTCCATCTGAATGTCTTCTTCAGATCTTCAGCCGCTATACCCTTTCCCTGGTTGGCCTTGTACCCTGACACCTAAAACTGTTGGTGGGTCTCAAGGGGCTAAGGATGTTCCGCCCGGTCAGCACAGTGCTTGGCTCACATGCAGGAAGCTCTGGGTTCAGTCTCCAGCACCGCATAGACAGGGAGTGGTAGTGCCGACTTGTGATCAGCACTCTGGAATCAGAGGCAGGATAAGCCACTACTACTACCCCCAGTAAATCACACCCACTCACCAGAGCCCCAGACGTGTATTATTCCCAGTTGTTCCCATTGCAAACCCACATACAAGCAGCCTCACAACCCTGTGCCTTCCTGTTCTTCACAGTCTTGCATTTCTGGTTCCGCTTCGGCTTCCGACTTTAGGATCTTCCTTCTCTGGCTCAGCTCACCGGATCCCTGCTTTTTCTCTCAGTTTCCAGACACACACCTGCAAGCTAACTCTAAAACATTTGAAGTCTGGGTATTGGGATCACCTGGGCTGCTTCGGAGACAGAGCTGAGGTCCTTCTCAGAGATTGTGGGCAGAAGGGTTTCTGGCTGTTGGTATGACTGGTTGTCCCCCTTGGGACAGTAACACTAGCACCTCTGGCCGGTAAACCTAGACTTGCATTTTCTCCCATCCCTATGTCTAGCTTCTGGTACTCCCCCCCCCCCCAACTACCATTTAATTCACTACTTAAGAAATTTGCTCAACTTTATTGTGAATTAACCTAGAAGATCCATCAATCCCCCATCTCCCTGGTTGGCCCCACTTACTTTCCTTCCAGCTAATCAGTATGAAGACAAAGGCAGAAAGCAAGGTTACGCTTACTTGTTTTCCGATGATATTTACTTTGACTACCAGATTGTGACCGTAGGAAGAACAAACAAACAAACAAAAAAACCTCTCTAAAGTGGTACTTGTTACTCCTAAAACAGACTGGCTTAGAAGATTGTTCATTCTTTCCACATAAAAATTAAGATTCTGTGATTTCTTAAAAAAAAAAAAAAAAAAAAAAAAAGTCTCAGATTACCAACAAGTGGCACTGCTTCCAGATTTTTCTAAATAGCCATTTCAAAACAGTCCGGGTCTCTCTACTGGCTTTTGCAGGTAGAATTACTAGCTTGCCTAGTACAGAATTACCTGACAGAAAACATCAGTCCCTTTAAGGATGCAGAAAATGACCCTTAATGTTGGTTTGTTTTGGTTTTTTTGTTTTGTTTTGTTTTTTTGGGTTTTTTTTTTTTTTTGGTTTTTTTTTTGTTTTTGTTTTTTTGGTTTTTTTTTTTTTTTTTTTTTTTTTTTTGTCACTGTTGTCCCAACACACTCAGAAAAATGACAAGAACCATCACCCTTCAAGTTCATAAGCCTACAGACTAAGTTGCTGCTGTCCCTTGCCAGCCTAAGAACCTGCCTGATCTACTATCACCACAGAAGACGAACAGGACAAACATGAGGCTCAGTTAGAATTTTAATGTTAGCACATGAAAAACCACGGCAACAAAGCCATGTGCTGCTCGTCCCAGACACCTGAGCCAGCACACAGAGAAGACGAGCCCATGTCTTAGCTCAGTCACGTGTGCTAGTTCAGAAGCAAAGACTGATAAAAAGAACGAGACAGTAATGGCGGCGTGCAGCCTGAAGGCAGAGCAGGCTGCAAAATGAGGGAAACATTCTACACCACATGAAAGAGTCCTGACCGGTCTGCAGCCATCACAAGCTAACCTTCTGAAGCCAGAGCTTTACTTGTCTCAAAATGAAGAGAGCAAGCTACAGAAGTCAGTGCCTGAGAAACTACTCATTCAAGAAGCCTTTAGAGAGCAGACCGGGTTGCTCCCCTGGAGGTTCTCCTGAGGTGATAGGTCTGACATACGACTTACACCTATGGAGGGATGCTGTAACACGCTACAGTTGCACCTGCTGCATGCCTCATGGCTGAACTTACATGTTGGAAAGAGAACTCCACGGTTGTCTTGGTGTCACCACCTGTGCAGTGGCATGGCTGTCCCCTCCACCTGTGCACTGTGGAGTGGCTGTCCTCTCCACCTGTGCACTGTGGTGTGGCTGTCCCCTCCACCTGTGCACTGTGGAGTGGCTGTCCCCTCCACCTGTGCACTGTGGAGTGGCTGTCCCCTCCACCTGTGCAGTGAGTGGCATGGCTGTCCCCTCCACCTGTGCACTGTGGAGTGGCTGTCTTCCACCTGTGCACTGTGGAGTGGCTGTCCTCCACCTGTGCACTGTGGTGTGGCTGTCCCCTCCACCTGTGCAGTGGCATGGCTGTCCCCTCCACCTGTGCACTGTGGAGTGGCTGTCCCCTCCACCTGTGCAGTGGCATGGCTGTCCCCTCCACCTGTGCACTGTGGTGTGGCCGGCCCCCTAACCTGGCCAACACACAGTAAAATAATACCCAGTCAGTACCATGAGTTATTGATACATCTTTGACTCTAGCACTCTGGGGCTGAGGCAGGAGGGTTGGAAGCTCAGGGCTGGCCTGAGCTACACATTTGTTTTAAAAAGGTATCTAGTCATGGGTTCCAGCTGAAGTAGAATGACCAAGTTTGAGAATGAAAAGCTTATGTGTGCCCAGTATGCCCTTTTCCTGTCAGCAGGATTAAGTACGTGGCAGGGGTCAGGGCTAGTTAGGTTCAGGAGCCTAGGCCTCCGGCTATTGGAATGAAGTGTCAGATCTACCCTTTGCCATCTGACAGGCTTGTCAGAGGGCCCGGCTGCTAATTCATGCCCCTTCTGAGCAGGCTAACCAGAAAATAAACAGGTGCCATCTTGACACCAGACGTGCAAGGAGCTCTGCCAGCACACAGCAGGCACTAAAACACAACACACTATCTCCCAAAAGTTCTCAACTGCTTTTAGACTACCCAGTGCTTCTTAGACTGGTTACTACAGCTCAAGATGGAGCCACACCGGCTCTTAACTACATGGTGTCTAAGAGACTGAGAAGGCCAGAGCTTTGAGCAGCTCTGCTAAGATTCTTTAGTAAAATGCCAGGCCTCAGAAAAGTACTAAATACCAAGACACGGGTTAAATAAATATCCACATCCATAATTTGAAATACTACAGACTTCAAAGTAGTTTTGGAATATGAATATTCATTTAAATTTTTCTCTGGGGGGCCGAGATGAGAAAATATTTAAACTACAAAATATCATGATGCCCACCAGCATCTTTAGGGGCCTAAGAGAAAACCACTACAAGTTTCTCCCCATTACACCTTGACTCATAAAGGAGTAGTGCAGCTTAGATGTGAAGACACAAGAAAATACATGACAGGAAGCTGGGCAGCTTCTGGTGCCCTGGGTTTGAATTAAGACCATCCTCCTCTCTACTGCAGACCAAGGCAGGTCTTCAAACAAACAAGATGCGAATAGCTTCCACAACTCAAGATTCTAGGCCCTCAGCTGCTTTACCAGCCCCAACTGTAAGGCATCAAACTGTTTTAAGTTTTCCCTCGTGAAGCTGGAACAGCTCTCTGGCAGAAGCTCTTTCTTTGGCACACCCTAATTATGAAAATGTTTGTTAAAGTATGTTTACACTGCTAAATCATTAAAGTCATACTGTTGAGCACTAACCTCTGAACAACCGGGGAGTTAAAATAAACGCTCTTAAAAACATTTAGCATTTCAAGAAACTATGATATGAACAAACTTGTACTTAACAAAATAAAGTGGGGACATTTATCTTATAAAAAAACCCCTTCAGTTTACAAAGTAACCCACTCGGGTGTCTGATGAAACAATGTAGACCATAAAACTCTGACTACAGTACTTTCCAAAAGTACTGTTTAAAACCTGAGGGCCCCTCTGCCCAGACTTTGTAACTTAAAGTTTGAAAAGGCTGAATCACCATGTAACAATTCCACCGCAGTACAGGTTTTTTGTTTTTTGTTTTTTTTAAAAAGATGCAATCAAGAGACGATTTCATTAATTAATATATTTTCTGCATTGTAGTTAACATATATGTACTTTATGTACTTTCTTCGAGTCACCTTGCTTTTCTTGTAGTGATATGCTATATTCAGACATGAGTACATTTCAACAGTCTTTTGCAATAAATATCATAAAATAATAGAGATTCGCATAATAAATATTCTTTACAATAAAAAAAAAGTTTAACAGACTTTTGTCTTAAAAATAGCCAGGATTCAACTTTGTGATTTATACATAAAATATACAAAAAGCACCACAATTTGTGGTTAAGGCAATGAAAACACAGGAAGGGTTGGAAATACTCAGCTGTTAAGAGTCAAAAGGCAGGCCAGGGGCCAAAGGCACCTTAGGGAGCTCTAGCGCTGAGACACCGGGGCAGATCAGACAGGAATTTCAACTACAGTTAACCAAGTGCCCTCAGTGAAGTGGGGTGTGAAGGGAAGTCCTTCACAGATACTGAGCCCTGGAGGAGGAAAGGGGAGGGTTAGCCAACATCGTCTCTGATGTGAAGACCAACACCGCCCAGTGAATCCAGAGCTATGCCAAAGGGGTGTACGGGGATGACCCACGGGCACCTGCACAGTGCATTGTGGGGAGGTTTCGGAGGGCTGTAAGGAGAAGGTAGCGAGTAGATGTGGAGAAAACTGTGTTCTGAGGAGTAGATCCTCCCATCCGGCTAGGAGCAGGACGCTAAGATAGCTCTCAGCGGAGGCAGATTAATATATAGCTTATTTAAGCACTTACATGGTTACTCTTTTATAAACCAAACTAAGTCTATGATCCCACAGTACCAGACCCAAAACAGCGGTCGGCCAAGTCAGGGCATGCGCACATCGCACATCTTCCCGGACGCAGCGCAGGCACTCAGCTCCCAGAACCCTCGAGGTGGAATGGGAACAAGCTGGGTGCAGTTTCCCAGTCCGCTCCTCCTGAGGATCATCCGAGACAGGAGAGACGAGAGAAAAATCTGCCTCTAATACCACGCTTCTCGACGGCCAAAGTTTGGGAGCTAGACATTCCGGAGGTCCGACCCACCTCCAGAAGTCATGACGGCTTGCCCTGAGCCTTTGAGGGGCAGCTCTCCAGCTTACAATAGACAGTGTTGGAGTTCCTACACCTGCAGCCAGGGCGGTGGGTCCAGTCGTAACAGTCCCTGCACAGCTTCAGGCAGCCCTTGGCAGGAGGGTAGCAGAGCAAGCAGGGTAGGCACAAAGACAGGGCCCCCATGCACAGGTATCTGGAGCAGCAGTGGGACTGCGAACAGGAGCATGGGTTATCCGAGTAAGAGCCCCCATCGTCATCATTGGAGCAGTGGTAGAAAATGCCCTTGACCAGGCACATGCAGGTCCCGTACTCCACCATGCTCTCCGCAGAGCAGAGGCACTGCCGATCGCAGGCCAGACAGGAAGGCAGGGCCCGGGGGGCTGTACACTCTCCACATTTGCACTTGCCGCACTGTTCGCAGATGAACTGGTGCTGGGTGGGGTCCTCTTTCAAGGAGGCCTTCAAGTCGTCCACAAGCAGCTGCTTGGGCTGGGTCCGGATGACCCGATCTGACCTATGACCTGGGATGGGCCTGGTGGGCGGAGATCTTCCTAACAAGCCCTGCTCTGAAGACACACTGCTGCTGCTCCCTGAGCTGGCTGCGCTTCCGGTGCTGGTGGACCTGCTCAGCACAGAGCCCCTGACATTGCCTGGGTGGCTGGCAGGTCGGTGCTCGTAACTGCTGTTCACATTGGCTGGTATGATTTCATGAGTCCTTTCCTGCTTTTCGGGTCGTGGGGCAGTTTTCGGAGCCGGTCTTCTCGCTACTGAAGGTCCCTCTGTGTATTCATTGCTGCCTCTGATGGCTTTGATCTGGTCTAGGGACAGAATCGTAGCAGGCTGAGTGTCCCTGTCATAGTCTAACCTCTGCCGGACTTCCACAGCCGGTGGCTGAATCACCACTGTCGAAGTGTGGCTGCCATGCTGACTTGGGGAATCCATGTGGAGTGTGATCTCCAAATCCAGCAGTCAGCGGAAATCTGCCATGCATCTGAAATCCTAAAGAAGAGTGAGAGAGAAAATAAGCGACAGAAAGCGGTTTGGGGTGGGGTGGGGTGGGGGTGGGCTTCTGTCAAGTAACAAATTTCCCAAGCCACCTGGTAATGATCTCCGTCGGCTGATTTCAATGATGCAGAACCCTGGCCGGGGTCCGGCTCCAAAAAAGATTGTAGAGGACCGTATCACAGGAAGAAAGCAAAGACCTCATGCCTTAAAAATTAGAAGTTGCTCTCCAGCTTCTAAAAAGCAGAGGAAGTCATGGCTTCCTGTTTGCAGACCTAACAAATAATTAACGTGAAATATGCCTTCGAAGGGAGCGCTCAGTGTGCGCTCTGGAACGGTTCTCAGAGTTCACCACCAGTTCACTGGCAGTTCGCGTAAGGAAAATGTCAGCTACTTTTTAAAGATTAAGAATGGCTTTAGTGCTGTGGCCTCTTGGCCATTTATATGCTGTTACGAGCTTTAGATTAATGAGAAAATTAATCAAGGCAATTTCCAAAACACTGGCTATTCCAAGCTCACTCTGGACTCGCAAAAGGCCATTTTCAGCACAAGTCAGGGTCTGAAGCTAGCTCATCACACACAGAGATCTGTGAAATGAGCAAAGGAAGCTACAAAGAATGAAGAATGCTCTGGCACACATACCCAACCCAAACGGTGTGGATTTAGCTTCCCTTACAGGTTAAACATGGCTCACCCACACAGCAAGGGTAACATATGCACCAGTGTCAGCCCTTTAAAGCAGGGAGGAGAACCCTGGTCTTTTTTACATTGTATGTGTTTCCTTTCATTTATCTGCATGACAGACCTTGATTTTCACAAGCCTGGAATAGACCTGCTTTTTGTACTAAAATAAATAGATATACTGATACAACAAATGTTTTCATGTCAAAAAGAAATAAGTTCCAATTTATAATGTATTCTTCCTGAAACAAACCAAACTCTTTCGTTTCCATTTCTGGGCAATAGGTACCTAGGATGTATTTTTTCACACAAATGCCTTCCAAACCCAGACATGCACCTTATGAATTCGCCCTCTGCACTTTCCTGGCATGAAAAGAAAAACAAAACGGAAAAGACTTAAGGAATATGTCAGTTTACTATGAATGTTAACTAATGTCCCTAGACTACAACTATGTTAGCTTTCCGGAGGCCCCTCTAGTTTATAACTACCTTCTCAGCATACGAGAATCACATCCATAACAGAATGTTTTCGTGCCGAAGCCCTAAACGATACTGGAAAACTGCCCATCATTCTGTGTCGTATCTATTTTTTTTTTTAAATTAAAACTCCACAATGAAGACTTTAAATGTGCCAAGCCTCATCCACAAGAAAGGAAGACGTGGGAACGGCTTGAGTTATGAAACCCCTGGGCACGGCTTTAATTCGCATTTTTACAGGGCATTCCCAAGCAAGTTCGCTCAGGCGGAGCACCTAGGCGCCCCGCAACCGTCCAGAGAGAAGCCGGAGCGCGCGCGCGGACAGCACGGTGGGTAGCGCCGCTGGGTGCTTGGGCCCCACGCCGGACCTCGGGGGCACCGAGCCACGGCAGGTCCGGCGGGGAAAAGTTATGAATGAAAACAGCTCGCGGGCGGGAGGAGGCAGCGCCCTCTCCCCGCGTCCCGCGGCACTGCGCTCGGAGCACAGGCGGGCGCTGGATCCCCAGCGCCATCGGGTGCCGCGCGCTTGGCACGGGCTGCGCCAGGACCGCCAGGACAGCCCGGCCCGCCCCGGCCCGCACCTGCCGCCCGCACTCACCTCGGCCTCCGCGGCGCCGGCCGGGGGCGCCGAGCGGGCGGAGCGCGCGCCGCATCAAGCGCGGCGGGGCGGCCGGGCGCGCATGGCCCGCGCTGCGGCCTCGGCGGCCCCCGGGCAGGGGCGCTTCTCCGCGGTTGGCGGCGGCCGAGGGCGGTTCGGGGACATCCGCCGGGTGCGCGCGGCGCCCGCTCCACAGCACCGTCCCGTCCCGGTCGTCAGGCGCGCGGCCCGGCGTCGTCCCGGGCTCTCGGGTCCCCGCAGGTCCGCGTCCCCGCAGTCGCCACGCCGGCTGCAGACGAGCAGAGACAGAAACACGTGAGTCCCTCGCCAGTCCGGGACGCTGTCCTGCTCGCCGCGATGGACAGCCACAAGCCCCGAACACACGCGGCCGTGCACGTTTTGCCCCCACGGAACGCCCCGCACAGTCAAAAGCGCGTCCGAGCGACGCGTCTGCGCGAGGCAAGCCCGCACGCAAGGACGGGAAAGTCAGGTCTGGCACGAGCGCCCGGCGGGTCGGTCGCCAACAATGCGCACAGACACGCGGGTGCGCGGCGGTGCCAGCCCGCGTTCGTACACGCCTAGCTCGCTGCCCGGCTACGGAACGCGCTACAGGGCCGGCCGCAGAGCGCCGGGCACAGAGCTCGAGCCAGCTCCGAAAAAACGTCCAGTTCCTTGAAAATAAAAATAAAAGAAAGCACCATTCTCACCTGATCTCGCCAGGTCCTCGGCGGGAGGGGAAGGCTCTTACCTAGTGCAGAGCCTGGGGCCGGCCTTCCCGGCACATACACGCCGCCCGCAGCCGCTCCTCAGCCCGCAGAGCTCTGGCCGCGGGGCCGCCGCAAAGCCCTGCGTGCTGAGCACTCGCGCGCGGGCTCCGCAGCATTTCAGCGTCGCCGCCACCTCCACCTCCACGCCGGGACCCGCCCCCGGTGATATCATGTGTCAATCACGCGGGCTGCGCGAAAACCCGGAGCAGGATTTCAGCGATCGTGGATGTGGACTACAAAAGTTGGTGCCTGCAGAAGTCCTGCGAGTGAGCGAGTGAGCGCAACTGGGGAGGAGCAGGCTTTTTAGGGCCCCTGTGAGTCGCAGGCTGTCAGCCTCCAATTTAAGGGGACTGTAGAATTGGGTTAAAAAAGAGTTGTGAAGTACATTAACAACAAGGAAACAACAACGGAAAAAACTGTACACCATGCCACGGTGCCCCCAGAGAGAGGGAAATGTGTGAAGTTTAGATGGTGCGAAATATGAAAGTTCCAGAAAGGACAGTCACTTTTGCAAATGTAATAGAATTACACACCGAAGGGTGGGATTTCCTCCTGTGGGGTTTTAGAGATTGCTCCATTTGGTTTGTGATATGATCCCTAAAATTACATGGAGAAAACACACACACACACACACACACACACACACAATTCCTTACTGTTTGTAATGTTTGTGTACGTTTGCCAAAAACGCCAATACATTTTTAATCAAGTACAATAAGCGTATCTCATCAGGAAGTTTCAGCTTTAGTCCCGTGTCTGTCACGGAGTGGGAGACTTTAGTAAGCCGGAATGCTGTTTGCGTCTTTACAAACTATGGAATTTAGACATTTATTATAGAGGTTTAGGGTGCAGTGAAAAGGACTTGTGCGTGAAATTTAAAATCCCACAGAGTTTTAAAGATAACCCAAGACCCAAAAAATGTTAATAGAAAATACTTTTTCAAGGAATTTTTATCAGGAATAGTATTTGATAAACAATGGAACTCCGAGATCTAAATCACCTGTGAATGTGAGCTTGGCTATTTTGGGTTAAAAGTAATTTTTTAAAGTCTTAAAAATTGCAGTGGATTTTGATAAACAGTTTTTTTTTTATTGTTGCTGGCATACAGCTTTTGAATGTTTTCAGAATTCACTGATATGTGTGGGATTACATGCAAGGAACCCAAGACACTCCCTACAAAGAACCTCAGCAGTAAGAAGGTACACCAGAAAGTAACAGAACATACTAAACGCCGAGAAGCTGCCTGTTCAGCCTTCACGGGAGGAGATGTGCTAAAGTCATATTTTCAAGTGTAAAGCTGGTGGGGGTGGGGCTCTTCTATCTTCTCTGGTTTTCACAGATATAGCAGCATAATGAAGTTTCTGCAGTGGAGCTGGTGTGTGTGTGTGTGTGTGTGTGTGTGTCAGAAATACAGTACCACATCAGAATATTTTATGTGGCTCTTCCCAGCTGTCTGTACAAATTTGGGGCCAGATGCTTGTTCTCCAGTGTGATAAGATGAGGAGAGGCAGCATTAGAGATTTAATTATATAACACCTATAAAAATAAGTTCAAGAATTTTCTATTTACATTTCAAAGTATTTCAGCCAGAGTTGTGCTAAAGCAAATTTCTTAAGTTTTAAAAATTTTAATTATAATCCATAAAAATAATATCTTCAAAGGTCATGTTCAAAATCGAATATATTACACAAATTTGATTCTGCTTAAATGCCTACATTTTGTGTTTCTTGAGCCCACACATTTCTAGGTTATAATCTAGTAACCTTAAACTGGAAAATATTTAATGAATATTTTAATTCGCCCTTTTAACTGCCTGCAGTCATGAGACTTGAGAGAAACCATACATTTTAAGCTTAAAACAATCTTCTGTTTTATTTAGTAAACTCAATTGCAGTGAGTCCAATGTGGAAATAAACAACTGGAGTAGAAAACGTCTTTAAAAAAGATATAAGTAAGGCTCAGTGGGTAGATGTAGAAATTTCTAGTTCCCTAATAGGATCTGTCTAAATAGAGTTGGGTAGGAAGGGAAGCCTAGCAACACATTCTTCAGTTTCCTGAGAAAACACAATTATACGTCTCTTTTGTTGAAAGAGAATAAAGTGAAAAACTTGACTGGCAAATGCTTCAGAAATGTGTGTGTGTGGCTTAAAAGAAATTAAAGCACTCAAAGACCTGTTGATTTATTTATTCGCCCAAATAATAACATCAGAGCCATTGTGTGTCCGCTTCTAGGTTGACAAGCAACACTTTCTAAATCGCCTAGTACCTCTGTGATGTCACAGTAAGTTACATCAGTAACTGTGAAAGATGCTAACTACATTATCATTAACAGCCTTGCAGGCTGTTGAGAAACAAGCCGAAGCCAAAACATCACAGAAGTCGCTGCTCTAGTGGTTTTGGTTCCATCCTTAAGGAGCCTGTGATGGGAATCCACCTCTTTCCCTTCTGGGCAGTCATCCCTGTGTTCTTGAACATCCTCAGAGAAGCTGCAGGGATGGGCCATGTTATTTTCAGTTTCCTTTTATGAACAGTCTTTGTAGAAGACCGAAATAAGCTAACCTATCCTGTCAGGTTTCCATAAACATTCCCCTCGTTTTCAGAAGCATGGTTCTTGCCCTTTATTCTTCGTGTGTCAAGGCCTTTAAAGTATTCCCCTTAACAACAACATTTCAGATGCTCCACAATGACTGTACACACACAAGCATCTAAGGGCTGAGTTCCGACTGTATCCTCCTTCTGCGTTCCAGTCTCACATCTCTAATGTGCCCTGTTTATTCATAAGCCCTCCGTTCAATATTACACATAGGATGAGCACTATGTCTTGAAGCAAGCCTTGTGAAGAACCCACCAAAAGAAGTCCAGAAGCTGCATGTAGCTTAGTGACGTTTGGGTTTTCCTGGTGCTAATACACTGTAGCCTTCTGACGCCCTGATGCTCCCGAGGGACTCAAGCAGATACAAGTGCTTTGGGAGCTGGGAAAATCTATATGAATAATTGGTTGGTGGTGTATCCAAATGCTGTATAAAGGAGAAATGTGAAAACCCCTCTTTTCTGGAGTTTTGGTCCTAAAAGAATACACTTAACTTGCCTTTTAATTTCTGTTTCTTTGTGTTTTGATATGGGTTTCTCTGTGTAGCCCCGGCTGTCCTGGAACTCACTATGTAGACCAGGCTGGCCTTGAACTCACAGAGGTCCACTTGCCTCCACCTCCCAGGTGCTGGGATTAATGGCGTGAGCCATCACCACCATCCAGCTCCCCAATAACTACTGTCAGGGCAGCTGGGTTTCATTTTTGTAATAAGAGAAACTCTTAGATTTGACGGATTGCTTTGTCATATTCACACATAAATGTGTGTGTGTGTGTGTGTGTGTGTGTGTGTGTGTGTATCTTGACTGGGATTTTGCAATAGCTGCCCTCTAAGTCCAGGTTGAGACATGTAACTTTAACATTTATCTGGAGGCTTTTACTTCCAGTTAAGACAAAGAATGTTGTAAACATTAAGAAAACCACCACAGGGACCAAGGAGTCAGCCCAGTGGTTACTCGCACTTGCTCTTCTTCCAGAGGACCCAGGTTTGATTCCCAGCACACACGTTAAGGGTTCACAACCATGTAACTCTAGTTCAAAGAGAGCTGAAGTCTCAGCCTCCCGGACCACCAGCAGTAACATACAGAAGCCCACACAGAGAAACATAGAAACATATGACTTAAAATAAAGCCAGAAAATTGTAAATTCTTACTATAAAAATTTTAAAACTCTTATACAATTAAGAGTTTAAAAAAGCAAACAGATATTTAAAAAAATAAATTGTATGACTTTAAAAGCTGAACATAAATATGTATTTTTAAGGCCTGAAGATGCTTCTCCTTGTTTTCATAGCTTGTTGCTGACTTTTATGACTTCTTAGGATGTTAACTTTGGTCCTCTATAAAGAACATCAAAGGTAGTTTAGTTACAGTCTATCAACTGTGGAAGTATAGAATCGTGACTATTTTGTGTTGATTAAACTGACAGCAAAGGTCAGTGGGCGGTGCATTTCATGGACAAAACTCCTTGAAGCGCCACCTATTGTTGGAAACAAGTCATTACAAAGGTCAGTGAAGATGGAAGGATGAAAGCTAGGGCTCTGTTTTTGACAAAAAACAGTGGTTTATATATATATATATATATATTTTAAACAGATCCTCATATGACTTTGGGTGTTAGCCTTCAGTAATGTTACAAAATATCAATCTATCTACACCAATGGCTTTTTGAAGAATTTACAGGAGACCCTGCATTCACAGAAAGTTAGGAGATCGATAAAAAGAAACTAAAGTGGCATGTGACTCTTAACACAGGAGAAACAATATAGCCAAGAGGAGGACTTCCCAGACAAAGCACTCCCCCCAACAGTGACCTAATTATACAATGCCTTCCTAATTGTGTATTGTCAGCTTGACCCAAACCTAGATTGACTCAAGAGGAGGAAATACCAATTGAGAAAATACGGTCAGATTACCTGTAGGCAGAACTTGTGGGGCATTTTTCTTGATTAATTATTGACATGGGCAGGCCCACATCACTAGAAATATGGTCTTAGAGTATAAGAGAAAGCAGGCTGAGCAAGCCATGGAGAGCAAGCCAGTAAGCAGCACCCCACCCCACCCTCCATGGCCTCTACATCAGCTCCTGCCTCCAGGTCCTGCCTTGACCTCCCCGGGTGATTACAAAACTGTAAGATGAAATAAACCCTTTACTCCTCAAGTTGCTATTGGTTGAGGTATTTTATCACATCAATAGAAACCTAACTGAGACCAAAGCTTTTTGTATAATCCTAGTCAATTGTGCTGACATCACAGTCATAACACTCTCTACATGGGTGTTGTATGGACTAAGTTCACTACTGGAATCACTTCTCCCTTGGGAGGCTGGGTTGCATTTTGTTAGCAGATCCAATAATATCACTTGATACAGAGTTACAGGCTGTCAGGCCAAGGAAGTTTGGGAACATGTCAACAGAAACAATAACAAGATCCAGATTGTTATTTTGATTATATTAAATCAAATGAAGGCACTTTTGAGACACAGGGCTCCAAATACTTTCTGTGGGACGGTGAGAGGGCTCAGTAGGTAAAGGCACTTGCCGCCAAATCTGATGACCCAAGTTCAGTCCCCAAGATCTCTCAAAATTATCAAGTTATCTTTAAAAAAATAATAGAAGGAAGAACCAACTCTCACAAGTTGTCATCTGAGACACACACACACACACACACACACACACACAGAGAGAGAGAGAGAGAGAGAGAGAGAGAGAGAGAGAGAGAGAGAGAGAGAGGGAGGGAATTTTATTTTATTTTTAAATAATGACTGTCCAGCAGCAAGCATGCTGCACCTTGGAGGACAGGGATTCGGGCATCACAGTGTCATTTAAGGATTTACCACCTACAGATGGGGAAATAAGGCAGTTAAGAATGGCAAACTTCTCTTTCAGATTTCTTTCTCTTTTTAAAGACTTTTTTTTTTTTTTTTTGTATGTGAGTACACTGCAGCTGTCTTCAGACACACCAGAAGAGGGCATCAGATCCCATTACAGATGGTTGTGAGCCACCATAGGGTTGCTGGAAATTGAACTCAGAACCTCTGGAAGACCAGTCAGTGCTCTTAACCACTGAGCCATTTCTCCAGCCCCCCAGATTTCTTCTTCACTAGCTGAATTACTACTTCAAATCTCCTTCCTGTATACCAAAGGGAGACTTGTGACTTATACTTCAGACTTTAGGGATTGATGAAATAGCTCAGTAACATTCTTGCTTTTCAAGCAAGATGACCCAAGTTAAAGCCCCCAAACCCACAGTTTAAAAAAAAAAATACTGGTCATTGTGTGTGATTGTAATCCCAGCCCTGAAGAGGTAAAAACATGCAGATCCCTGGGGCTCACTAATCAACCAGCACAGGGGACTGGGCAAACTCCAGGCCAGTGAGAGACCCTGTCTCCAAAAACTCCTGAGGAAGGACCCCTAAGCACCCATGCATACATGTGCAACTACACACATACACACATTATAAAGTTAACTAATGTATGTATTTATCTAATATGTATGGATGCATGTATGTCTGTTCACTGGTGCATGTACGTGTGCCTGGTGCCCACAAAAGGCACTGGAGCTACAGGTAATTATAAACTATTATGAGGATGCCTGTTCATTAATTCTGATGGCTCAGCAGTTAATAGCACTGGCTGCTCTTCCAAAGGACTCAGGATTAGTTCCCGGCATCTACATGGTGGCTTACAATCAAACACAATTTCAGTTCTAGATCTGGTGCTCTTCTCTAAAATAGAACAGGGTACAAGCTACATATTACTGTAGAATATAAGGGACTCTTGTAGGAAGAAGGTTTTGAACCTCACTGTAGAAAAAAAAATGAGGACTTCTGGGACAGGAAAAGAAACGGACAACTCATTAGCAGGCTGTGGTCACTTTAGGATTGCAGCCATTCTGCCAGGGCAGTGTGAGGGCACCGGAAATTCTCTTTTGTAAGGTTGTAATTGTCCAAATTGGGTAAGTAAGCTAAGGACAAATTACATCAGAATTTCAAAGCCACAGTGAGGATTTGGGCTCCATCCCAAAGACAATGAAATTTTAGTATAGTACAAGGGAGTTATCCTGCGCAAGGGTCTCTTCCCAGAACACTCACCGACCGCAGGATTGCACCAGGAGGAAGACTGCTGACTTGGAGCTGGCTTGGAGATATGGTGGCGATCCAACTGGGTTGTAGAGAAGGCTTTGTAGCAGGCTGGTAGTAGCTGTGGAAAAGGAGGAAAGGGGTCATGTCTAACCTGTCCCTTCCCAATGATGCATGGCAGGAGGTTGAAGTCTTTCCTACAGTCTTAGCAAAACCTAAAAGGAATGTTAAGTTTACCTACTTTGGCCAGGCACACGAAGGGCCCTGACTGGACATAACTGGCCACATAAGGACGCTTGAGCATTAAGAGGCACCTCAGCATTGTGTTCTTTAGAACAAAAAGGAAACTGTCCATCCAAGAGAAAGATAAGTGTTTGTCTCTTCAGCCAACTAGTTGGTGTGTTCAGGGAGATTAGTGGTAATAAAACGCTCCTGATGTTTGCAGCTGCTTCTCACCCATTCAATGAGTCGAAGTTGAATATGTCAGGTTGTTATAGTGCACGAGTCAAGCAGTATTAAAGTTGATCAGAGTTAGACAGGGCATCAAAATGATTACCTCAAATTCCCTGAGTCGGGACATGAGGAAGTAGGAAATGTTCAGCCATAACATAACTGAAGGCCTACATTTACATGAAATCAAAGTCAGACTGATACACATCTAGTAAACTAAGAGATGCTATTGTGGTAAATTTATTTTGTTACATGTGTGGGCACACGCACTCATGTACAGGTGACACGGAGAGCATGTGGAGGTCGGAGGAACTCCTTCCGCAGTGTGGATCCTAGGGCTCTATCTTAAGTTGTCAGCCTTGACAATAAGTTCCCTCACCCACTGAGCCCTGTCTCTGGCTCCTAGATGTCTTTTTAAACTTTTATAATTCATTATCAAACTGTGTGAGGGTATCGTGAACCTGCTCTTTTGCTAGGTCCTGTGTGGCTCTAAGCACTGGGGACACAAACATGAAAACAATGTCCTGACCATCCGCACAGTGCTCACTCCGAAGGTGCAGAGCCCTGGGTTCGAGGCCCCGGCACATCAACTCGCTTCCTGGAGGACAGGCCTGAAATCCTTAGACTCAGAAGGTGAAGCAGGGTGGCTTGGAGTTCAAGGTCATCTTTGACTATACAGTGAGTTCAAGGGTAACCTGGGCTAGGTGAGACCATGTCTCAGATGAAAGTAAGGGAACTAAGAAGGGAAGGGGAGACAAAGAAAACAGACAAAAAAGAAAGAAAGGAAGAGAGAGAGAGAGAGAGAGAGAAAGAAAGAAGGAAAGAAAGAAAGAAAGAAAAGAAAAGAAAAGAAAAAGAAAAGTTTGAACAACGACATATAGCTCCATCCCACAGCTGTTGATTTAAGAGAGGGCAGACATAGAATTGTTCTACTGTCCAGACAGGAAATCATGTAGAGAATAGGCCACCACTGCAGGCCAAGCTGAGGCTGCCAAGACAACCAGGAGGCAGGTTGTACTGCCTGACCAATCATTGCTCTTCTCTGGCTTCTCATCCTGGTGCCCCATAGTCACCGTGGAACTACTGGATGGAGGTGCATGCACCACCCGGGTATTGGAGAATGCCCACGGGAAGGACCAAGATGTTGTTACCACTTCCCATCGTAGAAACTTTACCCCCGGACCGGGGCGAGGACTGGGAGAACCTGTAGCCAACAGCAGATCTGCACGTAGCTGTTCAGCCGTGATATCTGCCCACGCCGTTCCACGTCGCTGCTTACATCCCGTATTGGGACCAATTACCCTCGCCACAGATATTTAATGTGCAAGTATTTCAAAGTGCTGGTTTAATCAGGATGGTTTCTTTGGTTAGTAAATAAGTGTTTGTGCTATTAAAAAATATGTTACAAGGAACAGGGGTAAGTGAACGTTGGGAGCAAACAAACCATACTAGAGTTTAAAAACCAACATAGCAATCTAAGACTTTGGTTACATAGTGTACTTTTATTTTGTGTCCATAAGACAAAATTTCCATGCCAATGACTAACCTATGGGGAAATGTTTTCTTACTGTACAGTAACCTCATACTGTTTCTGAAATGACTTTTAAAATGTTTTACTCAATTAATTAATTAGAAGTCCGTGTGCATGTGTGTGTGTGTGTGCACGCGCGTGCGTGCGTGGGTGTGCGTGTTATGTGAGTGTAGGTGCTCGAGGAGGTTAGAAGAAGGCAACTAGTCCCCTGGAGCTGGAGTGATGAGGCACGAGCTGGCCAACATGGGTGAGGAGACACAAACGTGGGTTCTCTTGAAGAGCAGAGTCCACTTTCAGCTGTTCAACGGTCTCTCTCCGGTCCCTAGAAATGACTTTCTAATTCTGACCTAAGCGTAGATTTCCACCATACATCATTGCTGTGTGTGCCTGAAGGGGAACTATAGGGAAAGCAGATTGGTCAAGAGTCCTGCAGGCCTTGCCCTCAGAATCTAGTCCATCCAGAGCACCTTTGGGGCAGGGTATCGTGAGGCCATTGCATTATTACTGTTTTTCTGGGTCAGGAATATCTGAGCAAAGCATCTTCAGGGAAGACGTGTTGTTTTGGCTCATGGTTTTGGGAGGAATTAAGCCACCATAGTGGGTGGCAGCAGCTATCTGTGAAGGCAGGAGTGTGTGGTAGAGGCTTACAAATCCCATGAGAGTTGTAGTGGTTTGAATTTGATTGGTCCATGAGAAGTGGCACTATTAGGAGGTGTGGCTTTGTTGGAGGAGGTGTGTCACTGTATTTGTGGGCTTTTGAAGTCCTATGCCCAGGCTCTTCCCAGTGTGGAAGAGACCCTCCTCCTGCCTGCCTTGGGATCAAGATGTAGAACTCTCAGCTCCTGTCCAGCACCATGTCTGCCTACAGGCTCCCATGCTTCCTGCCATGATGATAATGACGGAACCTCTGAACCTGTGAGCCAGCCCCCAATTCAATGTTGTCCTTTATGAGAATTGCCTTGGTCGTGGTTTCTTTTCACAGCAATGGAAACCTTAACAAGGGTTAGCCAGAAACCAGGACAGATATATTTTTAAAACCAAATCCTGGTGAGCCAGGCCCCAGATCCTAAAAGACTCACAGCTTTCAAAATGAAACCACAAGTCAGGAGCCAAGGTCCAAGGATTGAGCCCGTGTGGCCAGTTAGTTCCAGACTTGGACTGTGGCAGCCATTAAGAGCACCGGACCACAATTCTGAGCAGACACAGCAATTCCGAAAAGGACAGTGCACTGTTCTCTAGGTTTCTTTCCAAACGTCTAAGTATAAATGGGAAGATCTCTTGTTATCAGAAAGCATCAGTAGGTTTTCAGACACCATCCTGAACCTATATCCCTCCCTCAGATGGTCCATGGGTAGTTTCCCGAGTCAGACACAGCCTGGATAGATGACCACACAGGCAGACAATGATGACCACCTTGCCTCTTGGTCCAGACTGGCAGGTACCACAGTCAAAAGGCTCTACTAAGGGTGACAATGTGCAGCAGAGCTCTGAAGATACTTCAGGAGCTCCATGGGGGTCTCCTGTCTCTCCTCAGATTGATAATGATTCAGACATCCATCAGGTAGCAGGATAGATGTGTGGACTGGTAGACAAGATGAAGGATGAGGAAGTTGGTTGTTTGGGGAGGAGGTGGCAGAGACGGATAGTTGGAATGTGTTGATAACGCTGGTCTGACCCTGAGGAGCCAGGAGCAGCCAGTACATTGCTGAGCTGTGTGTGGCCTGCTGCTCACAGTTGTCTAGACTGGCACAACCACACCATCGGTCCAGTTTGGGGTTCATGCAATCCCTACCTCTTTTTTTGTTCCTTCCTTCCTTCTTTCCTTTCTTTCTTCCTCTCTTTTTTCCTTTGTGCTTGGGGCCAGATTTGGTTCCTTATAACTGGTAATCCTAAGATACATCAAACATCAGAGAATAACAAACCACGTTGATTTAAGCAACTCCCTCTAGTCTTGAAGAAGTGAAACAATGAATTCCCATTGTTGGTGAATTTCCCTTCTGACTCAGGTTTGATGGGCCTGATTTTCTACTGCCCTTGGGGTTCTTGCTTCCCAGAAATCTTGCTTGTTAGGGCCACACATGTTAGAGGCCATTGTGTCCTGGGAATGGCAGATGTCTCACATCAAAGACCTTGTACCTGGGACCTCTGCTGTTCCAGTGTTGTCCCTGTGACGCTTTTTTCTCCACTGCCCATCACAGGGGACTTGGGGAGTTACTGTAAGGTCAGAGGTTATAGGGACAGCTCACACCTCGGAAGATCCCCTTCTCTCTCATGGTTCCCGGTGTTCACGCCTATGGCTGAAATGCTGTAAGGTTCCAATCTCACCTTCGAGTTCAACACTGTTGGTTAACACTCAAGCACCTTCATGGTCAGCCCAGAGGGACCCAGTGACAAGAAGACATGTCATCAGTAGCTGCCCAGAGGAGATACTTGCCCATTGTCACCCTGTCTATGTCCTCCTGTAAATGTGCTACTGTCCCGATGAAAAACTGTACTTTTCCTTCCCCTACTCTTCTCCCCTTCCTGCATCCAGGAGAATATGTCTTATAGAATCAACTAAGCAGGGCTCGCAGGGGCCTGAAGTGTGATCATGAAGCCTGCGTGGGTCCACATTAGATCCTCTGAATATAGAGTATGATTGTATAGGTTGGTGTTCTTGAGGGACTCCTAACAGTGGGGGAGGGGTGTCTCTGGCTCTGTTGTCTGCTCTTGGGGCTCTTCCTCCTACTGGGTTGCCTCATATACCCAGCCTTGACATGAGGTTTTGTGCCTAATCTTACTGAATCTTGTGATCCCATGTTTGGTTGCTATCCCTAGGAGTCCTGCTCCTTTCTGAAGGGAAACAGAGGAGTGGAGAGATGGGAAACCGGGGTTGGGATATATTGTATGAGAGAAAAATAGATTAGAGGAGGAGGAGGAGTTTGATAAGAGGAAGCAGGTCACCAAGAGCTGTTCCAGTCACTCTCAGCTTCCCAGTCTACCCCCATGTAAACATTCTGCTGTGAGAATTGTACCACGTCCTCTGCCCGTGATGGACTGAATCCCTCTGAGACTGTGGGCTGAAGACAGCTTTCCTTCCCAGAATCGTCTCTGTCAGAATTTTGATTACAGCAGTGTCAACACTAACCAATGCAATCAGATATAGGAGATGGAAATCGAAACCTAAACCTTACTTTAGAGACTGAGTGTGTGATTCCTATGGGTAACCGATTTGCTTGCTGTGATCGTCAGCTTGACAGATCTGGAATCATCTAGGATGTGTGTGCCAGGGATGGGGGAGGAAGAGGGAGAGGTAGGCCTGGGGAAGTGGCACCTTTCTCTAGGCTTGGGTCCTGGACTGAATAAAAAGGGGCGAGCCGAGCAATTACTGTTTGCTGCTCCTTATCTACAGATGGGAAGTAGCCAGTTGTCTGCCGTCAGGAATTCTCTTGAACTGTGAGTGAAGGCAAGCCCGTCTCTCTCAATTACTTTGTTGAGGTTATCTCTCATCACAGTAACATGAAGGACACTAAGACATCTGCCTTCTCACCACCAGTGGACACACCCAGGAGAGCAGTATTTGTCCCCAAGTTAGTCACCTGAGAGTCGTAAGCTATTTAAAA
Organism: Micromys minutus; assembly: GCF_963924665.1. Classification (NCBI taxonomy): domain Eukaryota; kingdom Metazoa; phylum Chordata; class Mammalia; order Rodentia; family Muridae; genus Micromys; species Micromys minutus. The sequence goes on along the minus strand of NC_137984.1, from coordinate 36,321,121 downwards.
TACAATCTATATGGCGCTGAAAAGCATGAGAAACATGTATTCATGTTTTTTTTTAATACTAAAGTGTATGCTACACAAAGCCCCTTTACCGTGTTCCCCTCCAGCAGTGTTTGTATGAACATGTGACTGAGGAAATGTGTCAGCATCATGTACAGCACAGACCTATCCTTCCAACCTTGTCTTCTCGACAGAAGCAAAGTCCAGGCATTGCCTTTGAAAAGCTTTCCAGTCTAGGACCTGTCAAGCAATCAACAGTTCCTTTCTCTAAGATGCTGAAGAGTTGTGAATTTACCAAGTAGAAATGCCTGTGAAAACCAAGACATAGCAAGTGCCTTTAAGTGAGTAGCATGTGGTTCTATTTTTTCACACCTTTGTCTCTTGTTCAGCCTTGAATTTTCACAGAACACACCATTAATATGGCATGGGTCCTGCTGTATAACTAGCTTTGTCTGCGGGTGCAGGTGAGTGTCTGTGGGTGGAGGTGAGTGTGTGTCTGTGGGTACAGGTAAGTGTGTGTTTGTGAGCAGATGGGAGTGTGTATCTGTGGTTTGGGTTCAGAGGTTAAGAGAGTGAACAAGGCAAGAAAGCAGGAAAGGGATGCTGTAAGAGGGGAGGAGTCCTGGTTGAAGAATATGCTTAACAAGACATAATGCAGGTTTATATGAAATTTGCTAACCGCAGAAAATGACATATTCCTCCAAACAAAATGAATCTATAGATGCTTCCTGTCACCTGATGCACACAGTCCCTGGGAGTTGCATCTCTACTGTGAACTGTGAATTTCCTCTTCCAGGCCTGAATTACTGCCATTTCCAATGCTGGCTCTGGATGGAAGAGATTAATGAGATTTTAAAAGAGCTACATGGGTGATTTGATCCTGGGATAGGAGGTTTATTAATGAACTGTCCTGCTCTCAGTGACATGTGCCACTTGATAGGTCTATTTTTGTAAGAGCCATTGCAAACATTACTAATTGGGTTCTCAGTTCGTGGAGACAGTCACCACCCTGGGCATCCATCCCCACGGCCATCCTTCTCATCCCGTGTGACTGTGGGTGGAGCTGATCTTTACAGGACAAGATCACGGAGAGTCTGCAAGGTTTGTTTTAAAAGATCTTATCTATCTACAATGAAGTCACAAGAGACACACAGCATAAAACAGTTTTGTAATTCATGAGCAGAGCTGAATGGTTTAAAAGCTCACAATTTATCACCGCTACCTGTTCAGATATACAGTACAATTGGATGTTTCAGAAAGAGGACAGGGTCCTTGGCACCTCCCTCACAGGCTGAGTTTAGTTACTGGATCCACAGGGAGGAAGGAGAGAACCAAACCCCAAAAGTCATCTTCTTATCTACACACATGCGCACACACACAGGCTACTGGGCTCTTGCCTTTCCTCAAATAAGTAAATGTAGTTAAAAATAAACAAAGCCATGCGCGGTGGTACACAGTTTAATCCCAGCACTTAGTAGACAGAGCATATGAACCTCTGGTGAGTTTGAATATGACCTGGTCTACATAACGAGTTCCAGGTCAGACAGAACTACATAGTAAGAATATTTCTCTAAACAAACACGATGTGATTGTTCATCTGGTGATGTCAGCTCTCTGAAGTAAGTTGAACAAACCGACATACTGTACTTCAGAACAAAAGCACATGACAATCACTGGTCTCAGAATTGTAAGTGGGCATAAGTCTGCAATGAACCAATCACCAGCCGTTGAAATGGGATATGGAAAGCCCGACTCCCCACCCCTAGTCCCATGTGTTTGAACGCTTGGTCCCCACCTAGTGGTGGTGTTCTGGGAAGACTTTTTGAAAGTGTGGCTTGGAGGTTGTATTGGCTTTTGAGTCCCGGCTAGCAGCTTCCAGTCAACCAAGATGTGGCAAACGGCAGGCACCACCCTGCTTCCTCATCATGGTGAACTACAAGCCCCTGATATCCTCAACCCAAGTAAATTCTTCCTTTCTCATTACAAGTAGTAATATGCTCACAGAAACCCAATCAACCACATGTGTGAAATGCTACTTTATGATGCTCATCTGAGGAAGAGGGGTAACAGAGTTCCTCTATACATATATTAACTTGCTATCATCTCCTGGGGTGTGTGTGTGTGTGTGTGTGTGTGTGTGTGTGTGTGTGTGTGGTGTCTGAGAGTGCCCCCCTCACAAATAAATAATGTAATTTTAAAATGTAAAGGGAAGTGGGTCTGACTACTCGCCTATACTTTTCTTCAACCTTAGCACATACGGAGTTTCTAGCACCCACAAATGACAGACAGTCTCCCCAATATTAAGGAATCTTAAAAGTGCATGAAGGAAGCTTTATAGCCTGTGACCTCAGCCAGTGAGGCAGGTGAAGGACAACAACCTCAGAAACAGTCTAGCTTAGGTGGGGGGGGGGCTGGTAGAGAAGGGGATCCAGAACCTTCTTATCATGAGAGAGGAGAAGGGGGAGGAGGAGGAGGATAAGAAAGAAGATGAGGAGGAGAAAGGAAAAATGTGAACATGAGAGATTCAAACCTGTGGCATCCTGACTGAGAAACCAGCATTATGAGTACCTGCTACTAACGTTGTTGGTTGGTTTTGGTTTTGTTTGTTTGGTTAGTTGGCTGCTGTGGTCATTGCGGGGTCTCACTGTGTAGACCAGGCTGGCCTTGAACACACAGAGACCCACTTGCCTCAGTGGTCTACACCACCAGGCTCAGATGAGACTAACATTCTTAAGCCTCTCAACTCATTTGCCAAGAGAAGATTGGCTTGTTTTTAAGTGCTGAAGCCCTGTGTGCTTTATGTTTACCGTAACAATTACCGGGCTCTGGAGCCAGGCTTCCCAATCAGGAAAGCACGCACGCACGCACCCACGCACGCACGCACGCACGCACCACTGCCGAGCTGATGAGCTAATATTCAGTCTCCTCCGTCTCCCCCGGGATTCTGGCCACCACGTTCATCCGTTATTCTTTCTGGAACCCAAGAAAGGGCTGTGAAGTTCCCAGTACAAAACCCTGTACAGGAGCATCATGGCTGGTTCCTGGTTCACTAGCTGGCTTTTGGCTCTTTCGGGATTTGCTTTGTTCAAACACTGACACGGCTCTGCATCAGCCCTAAACAGAGTTCAAGTGTTCATGAACAAGCTGCTCGTCTCTAAGTGACCCCAGCACTCATGGTGTCTCCTCTTCTGGGCATCGGGTCCGTTCAGTGAGTGCCGATCCACCTGAACCGGGATGGACGGTAACCACAGAGGAGAACGTGAGATACCTCCACCTTCTCCCTCGCTCCATCAATTCCAACAGCCCAACCGCCGGTGCTTCTCTTGAGCTCCACCTTCATCCTCATTCTGGAGACCTCATTCCCTAAAGACATGGTGCTACCCACATTCAACCCGGGTCTTCCTACCTTAGTTAATGCAATTAAGAAAAAAAAAAAAATCCCAGGCTTTGAGCGTGGTGCCATAGGCTTTGGGTGTGGTGTCCCAGACTGTGGGCGTGGTGTCCCAGACTGTGGGCGTGGTGTCCCAGACTGTGGGCGTGGTGGTGCACACCTTTAATTCCGGTACTGGATGCACTGGGAGGCAGATCTCCAGTGAGTTCCAGGTCAGCAAGGGACACCCACAAGCTAACCCAAGACTCCGCTCCCAGGCTGTGGCTAGGTAACAGGCGGGTCTATCATAGACTGGCCTGTAATTGGGTATGCTTCCAAACTCACATGTGCTCTTTGCTTTAAATCTGAACATTTTTCAATTGTGTCCCGCTGTGCAAAGTGTCTGAACACAGCTGAACATAGATGGGGTTTTGGAAGTGGACCCTGGCTCTCTCTTAGGCCATACACCAACCTGGAAGCCTCCTGGAAGTCACTCCTCAGGTTTTTGTAACCTCTTAAGGGCTATGCATTCTTCCTTAATTACTTATTTTTTCGATCACTCTGTACTTTTTTTATTTACACAATTGTAATTACTTATTTAAAATAATTTGTTTAAGATCAGCTTTCCTCTCTGCTCTAGAGCTCCACTGTTCATCCTCAGTTCGGGACACCCACCTGAGGCTCAGTGAACAGAGGCTAGCTCTCTTCCCCTCCCCAACTCTCTGAGGCAAAACCTATGCACCAAGTATACCTTTGAGCCTTAATTTAGTGAGGACTCATGCTCACATCTGAGATAAAGTCTAAAGCACTTCAGCTAACACACCGTCTGCTCATGTGTGAGCAAAAAAAAAAGTTCACAATAATAATAATAATAAGCACATAAAGTGAAAGCAGAGAGACAGAAATGAGGCAACACAATCTCGGATCTGGGTTCTGGACTTTCAAAAACAGGAAGAACTAGACTTTACCCGGTGATTTACATCGGGCCGTTTCCTCTCAGAGCGGAGGCACATCCCAGGAGTAAAAGGCTGAGAAAAATTTCCAATCAAACATTGCTAATCCCATTGATTGCTAGATTCAAAAAACCCACAGTGGAGCCCTTTGTATTTCTCCTCTAATGAGTATTTGGCAAAACAATGTGGAGGAGACGTCTCGCAGGCAGAGACTCCAACCCACCGGCTCACAAAGCGACCATTGGGACGTGAAGTAACTGAACATCTGTTTTCAATCTTGGGTCAAAATTTCTTTTAATCCAGGATGTAATTAAACCCCTGTTCTGTACATAGATACTGATTTCACATATACAAGTCCCTAGACGTTTAATTATAAAGCAGTGGCAATCATTTGCACGAATTCATCCCCATTTTGACATCCTGGCATTGAGTTTGTGCGTCTCAGAAAGACACACTTGGGCGGAGGTGGCAGTGGAGGGAGCACTGGTGCCCTGTGGTCTACACTGCTGTCCACCCACAAGGCTGGCTTTCTGTGGTGCTGCTTGGGGGCGGGGTGGGAATCCTCGACTCTGAGAATTCTGTATCAGCGAGTGATCTCACTGGGACTTTATTGAAGGAAGCCTATATGGAAACAAATATTTGCCTTAAGAACAATAAAAATACCTTAAGGCAGGAGCCACTAACTGCTTCGCATGGCCCAGGGTGACAGACCTCCCAGAGTGAGTCAACCTAATATGCTGAGTTCGTCCCAACCGAAGGATCCTCGCTTAGGATTTTACACATCAGAAGATGCACAAAGGTGGACACACACGCCGTCTCTTCCTCCCGGATTCCATAACAATGCCGCTGAATAATAACACTGCATTAAGCCGGCCAGTTCCTGTGACTGAGGAAACAGGAGGAAGAGACTTAGAGCCCACTCTTCTGATTCTTGAAGCCTGAGCATGCGGTGGATGCTCCTGATCACGCGGTGGATTCTCCTGATCACGTGGTGGATGCCCCTGATCACGTGGTGGATGCCCCTGATCACGTGGTGGATGCCCCTGATCACGCCCCTGATCACGTGGTGGATGCCCCTGATCACGCCCCTGATCACGTGGTGGATGCCCCTGATCACGTGGTGGATGCCCCTGATCACGTGGTGGATGCCCCTGATCACGTGGTGGATGCTCCTGAGCACGCAGTGAATGCCACTTCCACGAATCAGTCTCCATTTGAATGCTTTATCGACATCACTTCCTGCTACTGACTTTATCACCTTCAGAGGAAATGACTGCAGGGCTATAACCCAGGCATTCAGGCTGAATCAGAAAGATTGCTGCAAATTTGAGGCTAGCCTGGGCTATAGAGTGAGACAGGGTCTCCAAAGCAAAACAAACACCCCTTTACATTCCATGTTGCATATAGACTCCAGAACAAGCATGCTTAATGTTCCGTTCTCACCAGTAAAGATACCTATATCTTATTACTTTAAAAAAAATCATATCATCACTTTAGCTTAGAAGAGGTGGTTTTTTGTCTGTCTTATTCATGGCTGTGTGTGTATTTTCATGTACACATTCAGGTCCATGCAGAGGGCACAGTGGCATGTCGGTTGCTCAGCTCAGAAGCAGAGATGAGGATGCTCAGCTCACTTTCTTTGTACTTAGTCCAGGACCCCAGCACAGTGCCACCTATACTCAGTGTGGGTCCTCCCACCTCAGTGAACGCTCTCTGAAAACATCCTCATTCATATACTCTGAGGAGTCTTATGGTGATTCTAAATCCTGCTGGGTTGACAATGAAGATTATTTGTCACAGGGGCTGTCTGTTTCTCTCTCTCTCTCTCTCTCTCTCTTTCTCTTTCTCTCTTTCATTCAGGGGCTGTTTCCATATTGAACCAAAACTTTCTGGATAGATGTTTTGCTTCAGGCACTGGGTCAGGCACTGCATATGTAAAGGGAACCAACACAGAGTATTTGATTTACCATCTTACTAGGTTAGTGGAGAGACCACAGCCCAGTCTGAATCACTGTCAAGTGCCGAGCTAACATTGTTCAAAGGCCCAGAGAGACCCAGGGACTGTAATCAGTACAAGGTCAAAGAGTCAGACAGGAGGAGGAGAGGGCTTCCCTGATTAAAAAGTGGGTGAAGGACAACAGTCTAGGAAAATCTAGTTTGAAATGCCTAATTTGGGGACCTCTAAGCAGAGCTCAGCTGCTGCAGGTGGGTATGAGATTCATCTTAAACAATAAGGGGTTGCATGGAGGACCCCACTCAGCACAGAACCCCTGCTGTACCTGATGTACCAATACTCAGCAAATACTGAGTGAATGTACTAACGTTTCCCAACAGTCTTTGCTGGGCTTGTGAGATGGGCCTGAAATCCTACTTCCCTAGGGTGCTGAGGCAGAAGGATTGCAGGAACTTGGTTTGCCTAGGTACAGCCTGCCTAGACAACTTAGTGAGACCCTATCTGAAAATCAAAAGTAAAAACAGGGCTGGGTACATAGCTCAGTGGCAGCCTGCTTGGGTTGCATGTGAGGTTCAACCCCAAGTGCAGAAGGAAAAAAAAAAGCACAAAACTGAGGTACAAAATTGGGGCCAACCAAACATCCACATCTGGACCCTAAGCCTCTTGAGCATGGTATTTTTACATGGCTAAGGAAAGTGTGGGTTGCAGGTGGCCTTAAGGTTGCTTTTCAGCTGCCTGGGTTCTTCTGAGTTGTTGGAACAATCGCAGCGTCCTGAGGTGTGGACCTGGGGAACAGAGGAGTCAACGAACAGAGAAGTTACTACTGGCTTTGAAGACTGTGCCATTAGCCCACACAATCCGTGACAGCTTCTGGGAAAGGCCAGAAACAGATTCTCCTCAGAGCCTCCCCCCAGGAACACAGCCTGCTGGCACCTCAACTTCAGCTGGTAAACTTCACTTTGCACTTTTAACCTTCAGGTTGTTAGGTAATAAATCTGTGCTGTTTGCAGCTACTGGGTTTTATTTACTCCGCCGAAGCTACAACTGGGGAATAATACTATCATCTAACTCAACAGATAAGAATATCTTAAATTATTTATTTATTTTTTAAATTTGTGCGTGTGTGTGTGTGTGTGTGTGTGCATCTACATGGGTTCATGTGCACCATGTGCATGCCAGAGCCCAAGGAAGCTAGAGGAAGGCATTAGCTCCCCCAGAGCTGGAATTAGAGATGATTGTAAGCAGTCTGAGGTGGGTGCTGGGAACTAAACCCCAAGTCCTCTACGTGGGCGGAAAGTGCTCTTTCATGGTTGAGCCAGGTTCCAGCACCAAGAAAAATGATTTTAAGGAATGAAAAAGCAGAAGAATTGAAAGACACAAATCAAATATGTCACTAAGCAAGAAGCACCTCCCTAGTTCCACACCACTGAAAGGAAAACAAGGAAATCTACAAGCAGCTTCATACTTACAGACCAGACAACTTGGGATAGACACACCACTTTCAAAAGTAAAGCTAAAACCCATCCAGAATGAAAGAGATTCCTAAACTGCTTCATGCCCCTAAAGCTAAGCTTACCATTTAAAAGCCCCACAAAAAGAAATCTTCACAGTACAAGGACGCTTAAATCAGAATCCTCGCCATCCACACCATCTCTTCCAGACAGGAAAACAGACAGGCTTTCCCCTCTCACTTTATGAGGGCTGTGTTTACTCTCACCGCAAAGCCTGACACAGAGCAGGAGGGAAAACCACAGCCCAACAGTTCTCATCAACATAGATGCAAGAATCATCAGAGGAGCCTGGTAGTGTGTGAGCATATACACCTGGACCGCAGAGTTCCAGGTTTATAAGATTGGCTCAAACTTGGAAAACTATTCAACGGTTATAACCTTCATTAGAGAAGAAATGGCACGCCATCATAATCAGCGGATGGACACAGAACATTTGACAATATCCAACACCCATTTGCTGTAGACCAATGGCATTAAGATCCTTGGCAGGAAACTTCGTGGTAGTAAGAAGCAGAAAGCAAGGGTTGGTGCTGAGAGGAGGGTTTGTATTCAGGAATGGGGCTGGAGGGACCTTGGCCTGTACAGAGAAGGACTTGGAAGAGCCTGAAATTCCTCCTTCCTGAGCAGGAGGAGAAACACAGAGGCACACCCTCCCCCTGGGTGCCCTTGGCTCATTTGCAGAGCCTTCCTGGCTTGATTTATGTTTCTGTAAATTGTCTGAAGTATCACAGATGTTCCTGACACTTGGTGTGGTGGCCTCTCCGGCTGCTGTAAACAAAAGCAACCCACTCTAGAGGGAAGCCTATGACCAGAGTGGCACTGGAATCATCCCCCAAGGGCCAGAGAATTCACAGGTCACTTGTAGTATTCAGTGCCCAGGATCACAACACAGAAATCCTGCGACGACATCGTTGGCACCAGCTGTTACTTTCCTTTGGGCTAGTGATGACTCAGCAGGTAAAGCTCCTAGCCTGAGTTTGAATCCTCGGACCCACATGGGATAAAGAGAGGTCTGTCCTGCAGGCTGTCCTCTGACTTCCACATAGCTGTGCTGACATGAACGCACACTTTATAAATGAACAAATGAATGTAAAAGGGTGGCTTTTAAAGAGAAGCCTCCTTTGCACTTCTCCTGCTTATTTCTGGGGCCTCATACATGTCGGGCAAACACTGAACTCTCTTCCCAGGCCATCTGTCTTAGTTAAGGTTTTATTGCTGTGAATAAGGCAACTTTTATAATGGTGGACATTTAATTGGGGGCTGGCTTACATCTTCAGAGGTTCGGTCCATTATTATCATGGCAGGAAGCATAGAAATGTACAGGCAGACATGGTGCTGGAGAAGGAACTGAGAGTTCTATATCTTGATCCTCAGGCAGCAAGGAGACTGTGTGTGTCTTTCATACTGGCCATAGCTTGAGCTTTTAAGAGCTCAAAGCCTGCCCGCGACCATGACTCACTTCTTCCTACAAGGGCATACCTCCTCCAACAAGACCACGCCCCCCAACAAGACCACACCCCCTCCAACAAAGCCACACCCTTCCAAAAAGGCCACACCTCCTAATAATGCCATTCCCTGATTCAAACCCAAGAGTCTATGGGACCATACCTATTCAAACCACCACACCATCATTTGCTACTTTATCATTTGTTTGTTTGTTTTGAGACAGGGTCTTGCATGTCCCAGGATGGCCTCCTCCTTACTTACTATGTAGCTGAGGATGAAGGCCTTGAACCCCCTGATCCTCTTTCCTCTACCTCTGAGGTGATGACAGACGGACCAGCACAGCTTACTGCTGTTTCATGACTGATGAAAGTCTCAGATGACGAAAACCTTCGTCCACTGGAATGCAGTCATTCATCCTGCCCAGGAGGACCCAAGAGGGCACCTGTGACATCAATTCTCTCTTTCTTCAAGAACGAACTCTTTCAGTGTTTTGCTACCCTTCAGTTCACTTGTTAAAACCAAGACAATTAAAACATATGCTTAACTAAAAATTATTACATAAGGCTTCACGGACATTTTCTTTCCATGGCCTTGTAACACGGCAGCATTTAAATTCAAATAAGTAACAAGTAACAAATAAATAACTCATCTAGGTACAGAGCCGCAGCTACTTTCTGGCTACTTCAACCGTTAGTGAGAAAGTTACATGGACTCTTGTAAATGAAGAACCAAGCCCTGAAACAAGCGAGATTCTGTTGTCTATGAACGAGATTACAGTGACCGGGAGAAATACAACTGAGACAGTCTTCCACCTAAAAAGGCCATCTAAAGCTTCGCAATTTATTTTTTTATTTATTTTTACTTTTGACTACATGATACTTTTTAAAAGTAAAAGGGGGCTGGAAAGATGACTTGGCGATTTAAAAAAAGGACTCGCTAATCTTCCAGAGGACCCAGTTTTAGTTTACAGCACCCAAACGGTAGCACCTGGCCTTCTGTGACTCTAGTTTCAAGGCTTCTGATGCCCTCCTCTGGCCTCTTTGAGAACTGCAGGCATGTGGTACACACACACACACACACACACACACACACACACACACACACACACACACGTGCAGGCCAACACTCACATACACAAAACAAAAAAGTTTCCGAGTGCCAAAATGCCTATGTTCTTTGTCCTCGTAGAAACTATGCTCTCTATAGTCAAATTTACAAGGTAGGTTCTTGGGTAGCCTTGCACACAGAAGGAATAATGGTGAAAGAATATTCTTGTTTCCCTGTGGTTTATCACCTTGTGTGGTAGGGCACCTCTCTACACACCATTCTTTACCTCTCTTTTCAGGCAGTGTCACATCTTAGGTGTATTTTTATTATCGTGTGTTCCCCTCAATCTCAAGTGCCGTTTCCTCAATGTTTATAGTCACAACCGACCCCGCTTTCTACTTACATACCCTTGGAGTCTTCTCAGTCTTCTGCTGGGAAAAGTAATGCTTCAGTGAATTCTCTGACTATTCTCTGGACAGATGCATGCAACAAAGTCCTAGAACTGCATAGGCAAATACTTACAAAGTTGAGATTTTTTTAGATTTTTTTCAGATGCCGACTCATAACTATGACAACACCCCATATGTGTTAGAATTGCCAGAGAGAGAGAGAGAGAGAGAGAGAGAGAGAGAAAGAGAGAGAGGTGGGGGGATTGATTCCTTCACCTCAATTTGCAGTACAGAGTCAAAATTTTGAACTTTCACCAGTTAATCATCTGTGGTTTTAATTTATAATTTTTCTATTTGTAGAAGAAGGGTTGAATGTCCTTTTGTATTATAGAACATACATCATTCCTTTTGGGTGAGCTGTCTATTCACTTCATTGTATTTTTCTAGAACTTCTGGTGCACATTATATATTTCCTACTTTCTGCTTTGCATTTAAAAAATTTTTAATTGAAGTATATTATTCCTTATGCATCCTGCACAAGACACTAAATTTGCATTCACTCCTTTCTGTTGATTAATAATAAGCATTTGGGACTGTGGAGCTTCCCTCTTAAACTGCTGGGCAGTGGGCACACGATGACAGGAAGAGTGTGTGTTGGGGGGCGGAGCTGCTACCAACCTTCCAGTACCCAGGTCATTCTGCATTGATTGCTCCCACTCACATAACCTCTGCACAGACCCATCTCCTTTGCTGCTTGGAGCCAGTCAAATGCAGAGCTTCCAGTGACATTCCAACTCATCTTTGTCAATGCCCCTCCCATTAAACACATATAGATCACGCATATGCAAATGAAACATTTGCAAAGAATATTACATTATGGGGAATGCCCTGATCTTAGTAGCTTTTCTTTCTCACCTGTTTAGTTGCAGAAAGTGGCCTGAGGGTTGGCTGCAGCTTTGCACTGAGCCTTCTGTTGGAGTACTTCTCTGAGGATCACACCCCACCCAGGACACAGTAGATGAGGTGCTACAACCACAGGGTGGCTCTTGGCAGCCTTTGTTCCCAAGTGGCAATTGTCCTTTCCCTCACATGTCAACAAGCTTCTCCACCAAGTCTGAAGCCTGTGTGGTGGGAAGCGTCAAACATAGACAGGGTAGCTCTACTAAAGAAAAGCAGGGGGACAATTGTGTGGTCAAGAGACAGGATGGAAAATGGGGCACCAGAAGAAGACATTGGATCCCTAAGAGCTGGAGTTACAGGCATTTGTGAGCTGCCCAACATGGGTGATGAGAGTCAAATTCTAGTTTTATGGAAGAGCAGTGGGCACTGTTAATCACCAAGCCATCTCCCAGGTCCTGCATTTTATTAGCTTTTAGTGCTACCAGCATGGATGTCTGTCTCAGAGACAATACTCAGGTTACCTTGTGTTTTGGTTACTGTTTTATAGCTGGGATGAAACACTAAAACCAAGGCAATTTATAGAGAAAAAATTTTCAATGTGGAGTCCCCAGTTCCAGAGAGTGAGCCCATGATCTTCATGGTGGTGAGCAAGGCAGCAAGCAGGCAGATAGGGAGCTGGAGCTGAGAGCTCTCGGCAAGTAGGAGGCAAAGTTAGCTAACTGAGAATGGCATGGGCTTTTGAAACTTCAAAGCCTGCACCCAGTGACACACCTCTTTCATCAAGAACACACCTCCTAATCCTTCTCAAACAGTTCCACAACTGGGGATCAAGTATCCAAATATGTGAGCCTATGAAGATCCATTCTCATTCAGGCAACAGCTTATATAAAGCAATTTCTTGTCTAATCCAAACTAGCTTCTGGAAGCTTCATGAAACAAAGTATCTGCTCACAGGAATAGTCAAGATCTTCCAGACAAACTGAGCCACTGGGAGATACAAACATGTAAATAGAGACCTTTCCTGAGGCTGCCATGATCTTGGAGGCTGAGGGATCCTGTGGCCTGCCATTGACCTGCAAGCCATGAGCCTCAGAATCTGATGCTGAAGTTGGTCCAAACCCAAGAACCTGCCTCCCCCAGAGCCAGGCTAGACAGAGCCACAGATACAAGGAGATAGATGTCCCATTAAGACAGAGTAAATGTGTCCTCCCTCCATATTCTTGTTATAAGCAAGCCTGTAGTCATCTAGATAATGGTCACCCACATGTGGAGGACAGGTATTGCTTACTCTGTGTACAGCTTCAAGTGTATATCTCTTCCTGAAATGCTGTCCCAGAGACACCCAGAAAATATGGTCTAGCAGCTATCTAGACATCTCCCAACCTGGTCCATTTGATGTGTCAAATACGTTGCAACACACATAACACTCCCTTTTCAGTTGTGTGTAAGTGTGTGACTTTATCACTGGGGCTGATCATTATGATGCAGTTGGGGGAGAGGCTAAGCAGAAAACACATGTGGCTGCTGTGGGTTCCGTCTCAGAACAGGGGGGTGCTCTAAACAGCATTGTGCAGAAAACACATAACCAGCAGCTGTTCAGTCCCAGCATCGCATGCTATGTGTTGTAGGTAACTGTACGTGATGTGCAATCCTGAGGTGGGGCCACAGGCTCATGGATGTCAATAGCACAGACACAGTAGACTGCTGTGATGTCATGAAGGGTAGATGTCACTCACTATACAACAGGTGTGCTTACACTCCAGCAAGATGTACGGGGCCACCAGGATCCAGGCTCTGCGAGGACGTTACTAACAGGATGGTTAGCACGCTGCACCACGGAAGAGAACGAAGGTTTGCTGAATAGTACTAGTGAGGTTTCCGGTGTTGCTTCCTACCAGAGTGCTGGGTTATGATCCTGACTGCAAAGGCAGAGTCTAACTAGACTTCATGAAGTAACGCCTGGAAGTGTAACTGATGTGGCCTTCGAGGTTTGGCTTACCCTCCCTCACAGCTTTAGGATTTTGTCCCAAAGTCCTTGGCCACATCCATTCTGGCCTCATGTGAGGTGGAGCATCGTGGCTAGTCCCAACACCATGGCAACCAGGAACCGGAGGGTCCCATGGTGATTCCTTCCTCCAACCAGCCTCTTTCCCCAGCTGCACCCAACAGTCTATAGAGGTGTTCCATCCGTCACCGGGTCGAGCCTCAGCCTCACAGTGAACGGAAACTCCTGCATGCACAGGCCCAGAATTAAGCTTTACTGGTCTTCTAGGTGTTTCTCAATCTAGCCATGCTGACCGCCAGGATCGGCCCTCTAAGCAGCCTTACTTACATCTGTAAGACTGATTTTAGCTCATGTGGCTGATTGGCTTCGGTTCTGACAGCTTTCACGTGGTCCTTTCTGGACAATCCTTTTTCAGATTCACACCATTTCCTGACTCATACAATGTAATTGTGATAACACATGTTTGGTGTTTACTTATCGTGAGTCACGAAGCATGACGTTCCTGTCCAATTCATCTTCTGTTTGTTTTTTAAGTAGAAAATGTTCAGACAGCAGGAACTTTTATGTTCTGGTTTTGTTTTGTTTGTTTTTAAATCCAAGGAAGTTCACACATTGGGGCAGGTCATTTACAAATGACCCTGGTTAAGGAAATGCTGGCCACTCACTCTGCCTGGCTCTTGGCTAGATTTGGGGACTCTCCTGTGGAACTGTTTTGGGAAACTGAGAATCTGGATGAACGTGGCTGCATGCACAGCTGTCATACTGCAGAGGTGACATTTGTTATGGGTACTGCTGTGTACATGGCCCTCTATCAAGGCCATGTGTGTGTGTATCTGTGTGACTGTATGTCTCTATGTGTGTGTGTCTCTGTGTATCTTTGTGTGTGTATCTGTATATGTGTGGTGTGAGGTGTGTATATGTGTGTCTGTGTGTATCTGTGTGTCTGTGTGTCTCTATGTATCTTTGTGTGTGTATCTGTATATGTGTGGTGTGAGGTGTGTATATGTGTGTCTGTGTGTATCTGTGTGTCTGTGTGTCTCTATGTATCTTTGTGTGTGTATCTGTGTGTATGTGTGTGGTATGAGGTGTGAGTGTATATATGTGTGTCTGTGTGTATCTGTGTGTCTGTGTGTCTCTGTGACTGTGTGTATCTGTGTGTCTCTATGTGTGTGTCTCTTTATGTATATCTCTGTGCATGCAAGTGTGTGCACACACGCACAGGTTGACATCAGATGTCTTCCTCAATTGCTATTCTTTATTTTTGAGATGGGTCTCTTACAGGGGATGGAGATTACAGATTTGTCTACACTGTTTGATCAGGGTGCCCCTGGACTCCATCCTCTCCCGTTCCCCAGCCCTGAGGTTATATACTCAGACCGCCATACCTGACTTTTACATGGGAGCTGGGGTGCTGTGTTGAACGCGGTCTTCTTCATGCTTGTACATGCATCTTACTCCCTAAGTCCTCTCTCCAGTCCTCATAAGAGCCTTTAAATTCTAGATGTTTTAATAGAGTTGCATTAGCAGCCTACTACATGCTTTCTGTAGCCTCTTCTTTAAAAGCACCCCGCCAACGCCGGTTCCCTCCCAGCCCCGGTCCCAGGCAGAGGTGTCTCAGTGAGAAAGAAGTCAGGAACCTCCAGCCCATTCTCAAACTCAGAAGCACATTAACGCCTGATATATTTCAAAGTCACGGGTCTAAGAAACATAAAGCACAGGTAGAAACGCTTCAGCACCACTGGCATTAGGACGGGAATGTTGGCAAGTGTGTGGTCAATTGTAGGCGGATATCTCGTCCACCCTTCATGTCGAACATTAAGAAATCTGCTTGGGAAAAAAAAAAAAACCCACTCATGTAATACATTGAAGGATTCCATCCCACAAGGTCAAATGCATTTCCCTAATGTGGTTTCCCGTGGTTTTCAGAGCCAACCGCTACAAACTGAAGCACCTTGCAGGGTTTGCTCCTAACACAACCTTGGTTTAATGAAGCCATAGCTACAGACATTCCATAAACATCTCCAGCTGCCCGGGGAAGGAGGAAGGGTGTGGAAGTGAGCCCAGGTCAGAAGGCTTCGATGAGTGCACATTGCGGATTCTACTCCTGCCCACCGTCCATCTGTGCTCCTGTGGACCACAGAGATGATTTTCTCTTGGTAGGAGGGCCACGCTGTGCAGGATATTCCCCATTCTCAGCTGCTGGCAGACAGAGTCTCTTGTGCCCCTGGTAGGCATGACCTGTGCACACATACCCTGTACCTCACCGCGCAGTCTCTCCTACTTACGTCTTCAACGTATGTGTGAGATTCTGTGAGGTCCTTGTGTACACACTCTTGCTAGAGCCTCTAGTACCAGCTTCCAGCCCGGCCAGGCATCCTCCAGCCGGCCAGGCATCCTCCAGCCGGCCAGGCATGCTCCAGGAAAGGCAGACGTGCTGTGGTCATGTCCTGACGGCGTAGAGTGGGAACCGGTTAATGTTGTCTCCTCCCAGAGAGACAGAGACTCACAGAAACGGGCCACTGGCAAACAGTAACGTGGGAGGAGGCGGTACACACGCTGACACCAAGTTGTGACTCCCTGATGGTGGGCATTGGTATCTTCCTGTCCACCTCTCTGTCCTCCTATCTGTCCTCACACGGCCCAGTACTGTGCTTCCCACGGAATTGCATCTATGAAACCTTTGGCTTAACTCTTTCCTAGAGTACTGGGCTAAATCAGTTATCTGTATTTTCCGCAGAGACGCAACTCTGAGAAATTCAGTGGTCATTATCACCATGCATATAGGTGATAAAGATGAGCCGTAGGTGTGAATAGCTATTAACGCTGATCAGACCGCACTCAACCAGGATCACCAAATTCAGAATCACCCTTTAAGTTCAAATTCATCCACCCTGGAAATGGACTCATAAGGAGATGGTGCCGAGCATTCTGCCCGTTCTCACGGAGCCCCTGTGTATTTCTTCCCCGTTGACACCGTTCGTTCCCACACAGACCAGCATGTGAGACACTTTCCATGCACGGATGCAGCCTGCACCATTCACAACAGAGAGATAACTCAGAAGAACGTGAGCGTCTGCCCTGTGAGTGTACCTGTGTCCTCAGGAGGCTTAGCCAAGAAGGGAGCCATTGCGGGTGTTGGTAGGATTTTGTCCCTTCTGGGAAGTCTTCAGCCCCTTGCTGTGTGAAAGTTGGTGCTCACAGCAGGCACATGGTGTGACTTGATGCCACAAGTGGATCAGTCACAGGCCATTAGGGGTACATAGCAAATAGTCCCATTGTTTCATGGTTCAGAAGGGTCATGGTGAATTATAAATAATACCATGTTCTCCTGCTGTTGGAAATGTAGAATTAGCCCAAAGTGGAATATTTGACAATAAAAAACAGGAAGGAATACTTCCTGGGCCCGAGAAGGAAGAGATGGTACCCAGACGCCAGATGTGTGCATGGCGCTCCAACATGACGGTTTGTCAGCACACAAGTGCTCCGCCGCCTGTAGCTCTATGACGTCACCATACACCACAATGTGAGTCTCTCAGACTGTTATTTTTAGCCAGACTGTTTATATACACAAGGACCTGTCCACACAGGTGTCAGTGTCTGACTTGGTAATGTCCCCAGGCACATAACTGCTTCAAGGGTCTCAGTCTTATTTCAGAGCAATAAGGTTGGAGCTGTACTTGCTGACTCTGTGTGATGCCCTGGGTTCAATTGTTGGAAACGAAGTAAAAAGCACCAACAACGCAAACATCTAGTAATGGAGGAAAAAAAGTCAGAATCTTGTTTAGAACTATAAAGTAAGTGACAAAGTCCTTATGAAGCAGTTGAGAGTCAACTTGGGAGCTCAGAAGAGAACCTTCCATCCTTTTCCATCTCTGGACCTGGACGTGGTACTGACTTGGACGATGAGAACTTGCATGTAGTACTTCAATAAAATGCTTACCACACAGAAACAACCACTCACCGTGTGAGTTCTATCCTGAAACAAAATCTTCTACAGCATGGGTTCCAGGCATCCTCTCTGCCCTTCCCTAGGAACAACTGGTGGGTTTCGGTACAGACGTTCTTCCTTTGCTTCCTCAAAACAAGCTAGCCTTGCAATTGGGCTCAGCTCTGTGTTGTCCCATTGCCCGCTGTGTCGCAGCATTTCCCCACTCCGCCTCTAAAACAGTAATTCCTGTAGGGTTGTGTCCAGACTAGCGTGTTGGAGGCTGTGCATGTGCGGAAGAGCATCCCTCAAGTGGGTCAGGAGTGATCATGTAACATGTCAACCGCATGCTCCCTTTCGCAAAGGTTTAGCTGAACCTTTGCCAAAACAGCTACAACCCGTCTTTTCTACCGATCCAAATAAAACATGCTAGATACCTCACAGCTCTGAAGGACATGCTAAAAACAAAATATCACCACAAACCGGCCATTCAAATGACATCTCAGCCTTCAAGAAAGCACCAGACTTTCATCAAAGAGTCCTGGGAATGTGCCCAGCCACGGTTAGGAGACTTGGTGGTGGTGGGAATCAATGTAGTTAATAATGAAGCAGAACCAGCAACAAAGACCTAGTCCCCTCGGCCCACTGACTTGGGTCTAATGAAGAAAGTTCGTGATTTGAAAAGACGTGAAGACAGGCCTGTGTCTATGTGCCGACAGGCTTAAAGAGAAGCAGGCCATAGGCCTGCAGAGGTTCACAGCTTCCTCCCTCCCTCCCTGTCTTGTTTAAAGTCAGCACTGGCATGTGGGAAGTTGTCCATTCTCCTGGGCAGAGATCATGAGCTTCCGGCATCTGTGTGGGAATCAGGGCCACTTGGTAAGTGGTGTGAGGCAGCTGACCCCGAGATGTGTGCAAAATCCAAGATAGCTACACAGATGGGGCGGGGAGCAATGTGTTAACTCACTCATGGGCCTCAGCACCAAAAGAAAAGGTGTGACACCTGTTCTGGGTCACTCACACATGAGTGTCGTCCTGAAACTTTAAGGCTAATAATGTAGAAAGAGGAAGGAGCGTCACGGCATATGAAAAATACAGCCATCCCTTGGCATCTGCAGAAAATTAGTTCCAGACCCTGTGAATACCAAAATCCATGGACACTCATGAATCTATGAAAAATGGTGTAGTATGTGAATATTCATGCACACATACTCTCACATACTTTAAATCACCACCATCCTGAGCCTAACTATATATGGTAAAGGAACTAAACAGGAAGTGAGTAATGGTCTGATAAGCTCTGGAGGGTGGTGGAGGGTCCGTAACGGAGCAGGAGGCAGTATGTGGCTCCGTTTGCACCAATTTAGAACAGGAATTTCAAAAGATGCACCCATTAAAGG
This sequence comes from Micromys minutus, assembly GCF_963924665.1. Lineage (NCBI taxonomy): Eukaryota > Metazoa > Chordata > Mammalia > Rodentia > Muridae > Micromys > Micromys minutus. Next base: position 36,302,227 of record NC_137984.1, on the reverse strand, counting down.
CTCACAAACAAGCATGATTGCTTAAACAGGAGCTGAACCCGGACAAGAGATATGTTAACATGAACAGGGAAATCCCAGTAGGCCTTGACCCCACACAAAGAACCTCAGGTAACTGAAGATTACTTAGGGTCTGGAGCTATTGCTCAGTGGTTAAGAGCACGGACTGCTCCTCTAGAGGACCTGGATTCAATTCCCAGCAACCACAGGGTGGCTCACAACCATCTGTGATAGGTTTGATGCTCTCTTCTGGCATGTGGGTGTACATGCAGATAAAGTATTGATACACATAAAAGAATGCTGAGAAAGGGAGAAACAGTCTTCTCTAGGGAAGAGCACACCAACTGGGTATCTAATACCAAGCCGTCAGCCCTGAAAACATACAAGTGACCGTATACAGACTGAGCAGGTTGTATTTATGATTCTGGGAGTTATGTGTGCATGTATGTAACAACAATTAATGAATAAAAAGGCCATGGTCTTGAAAGAGGGCAAGGAGAGGTATATAGGAGGGCTTAGAGGAAAGAGACAGGGGAGATAATATAATTATGGTCTCAAAAAATGACTTAAACAAACGTTCCTACAGGATAGTGTTATACTGATCTGCGGTCTAAAACCAACAATTCAGCGATTTTCCTCTTTGTTCTGTTAAATCTGTTGTCATCCCCACCTCCAACCCCTTGGTTTGTTATTAGGAGCGGTGGCACACACCTTTCATCTCAGGAGGGAGAGACGGGCAGATCTCTTGAGTTCGAAGACCACCTGAGCTACACAGAAAATTCCAAGCCAGCACCACTTCATGTACAACACCCCCTCCCTGTCGCCAGAATCCCCATCATTTGTTTCAACAGAGGATCGTTCTGTGGGTCTGCGAGTGTGAGCAATGTTGACTACAGAGCGGATAGAACTGTGGGCACACAGTTATAAATGTAGCCCTGCCTTCCACTAATGTATCGACATTAGCCCATGACTTGGAAAATCAAGCCATATGGTCTATTTTATAAGAAAACCTTAAGAAACATACTATCTTGTGTAATTCACTGAGCACTTGTGTACAGGTAGACTCTGACCACACAGGGTACTGTGATCACCAGGTTTACTGAGAACCTTCACCTGAGGTCCCCTTGCCTAGGAACATGAGATAGTAACATATTGGGTTTGAACAGGGAACATCTCCCTTGGTCCCCACCTGGCCATGCTAATTTTGAGGGATGGAGACTTAGGAAGTGGGGCTTGATTGGAAGAAGTGGGTCACTAGGGAAAGTGCCATTAAGAGGTATTTTGTCCCTGTGCATATTTTCTTTCCCCTTTTCCCCCTCCCTCCCTCCCTCCCTTACAGTCTCCCTCCCCAACCCCTCCCAGGCACCAAGAAGCGAGCAGCTCCGCTCCTCACACCCTTTCAGCCACTCTGTCCTCCCTCACCATAGCTGAGCCACGTGACCATGGACAGAGGAAAACCTTGGAAATCATGGGCTTCACTGTTGTGATGAAAAAGCTATTGCACAGTGTATGCTGTTCCCCTCAGAAAAAGATCAAAACTTGTGCAGTTCTCACTGCCTGTCCAGCAGCCATGGCGAGGTTGGGAGCCGGTTAAGTCGCTGTAAACTCGGAGGCCGTCTGAATGAATACATCCAGTCAAACCAGCAGAACCCTGAAAGGTGCCTCGGAACCCCCAACTGCTTCTAAGGCCTTTGTGGTACAACCTACTACCTTAAAGAGGGAATGGTAGACTTGCTTTCTTTTCTGTGAGTTAATCCAGGAAATGGGAACAATTGGACCAAGATACTTGTAGGGGGAGAACAGAAATAAAAAGGAAAGGAGAGGACATGTCAGCCCCTGGGTATGGTGGAGGAGAACGTTTATTACAGATATGTGGGAAAGCATGGCCAGAGGCAGACACATCTGTAAGACTCCAGCCAGAGATTAGATCCTGACTCTGAGCCATGTGGGGAGAGGGGGAGGGGAAGAGAAACGAGGGGCCGGGAACCAAAGGTACAAAAGGGGCTAGTTAACCATGATGTCTGGATTATATGGGGGAGAGCCTCTAAAGGAAGGGCAGCCCAGCCCCTGGGCTGGAGAATTTGGGGTAGGAAACAGGGTATGTCAGCCATACCCCGTAATAGGTAGGGACTGAAGGGTGCTGGGAAAAACTGGTGGCCAGGTCTGCTTTAATATGTTAAATGGGCATCTCAGCCCTTTGTGACTGTGTGCCCTGGGCCTGTGGCCTCCCACCTCTTCCCATGTCCCACGGCCAGGCTGGGTACTAGGGATGAAAGAATGCCTGAAGTAGCAAACACCCTGGAAAAGTGCAATTCAAAACACAAATATAAGTGTCTCCTCACCAAGACCCCGCCACCCCGCCATGCTTGTCATAGAGAGACCCCTCATTTCAGAAAAACGGTGATCTCTAGGCTCTTTGGCACACTGACTTTCAGGCCAGCTCTTTCTTACCTGTCTGTTCGCTTTCTGGCCGCAGTCAGTGTTGGAGAGGCTGGCCAGGAAAAGTGCTGATGTAGCCAGTGCCTTCATCTCTGCCCTTGATCTGCCAGAGCTTGACCCCGCAGCAAGGCAAGCTTCCTGAATGCCTTAACCGTCTTACAATGCTCCACCAAGATATGTGCAGTGACAGGTCCTAGTGGCTAGCCAGGTGTGGAAGTGTGCACGCTCACACATGCTCACCCCTAAACCAGGGAAGAAGAATCTGAAGAACAGGTCCAAACCGGTTTTACTCTTCTCCCGGGGGACTCTCTGCAGGAGTGCAGCACAGTGGCCCAGAGAGATGAACAAACATTTCCTTTGCCTCCAGGGACCCACCTCTGCAGAGCCATGGAGGGCAGCAACGTGGGGAAGGGGGCAGTTCCCGCTTCTTCTACCCTTGTCTTTCCAAGGAGGGGAAAACTATCACCCATCGTGGCTGCCTGCCATTCCTGGCCAGGCACCCAACGCCTGGATGACGGAATACACACCTTTATTGAGCACAGCTCTGGATTCTTGCTACTTGTGGCTCCCTGGGGCCGTTCTAGTCCCGAGGGACTGGAGACTGAGTGTTGGGTGGACTCAGAAGCAGCCAAGTATCATCCTTGTCCTCAAGTTACAAGCAAGCCGAGTGGACCGGAGCACACGGAGATGTGTGGGAACAACACATTTTCTAGAGTCCGAAGCTGCTTCAGAAACACGAATCTTCCAAGATGGATCATGGCAGGGGTGCAGAGACGAATCTCACCAAGAGCGTGGACCAGGAAATAGACTCTGTCTCCTGCGGATGCTGAAACTGGAAAGTCCAGCTGTGCTGAATGCCGGGACCGCAAGATGCTTCGGGCATCTGAATGGAGCCACTGGCCTGTTCATGTGGTCCCGTGGTCTCCATGACCCCCCTAGATTTCCCCCCATCTTTACAGATGAGAACCCTAGGGTCAGGCATGCAGCAACTTCCCCCATGGCACCAGGCTGACCCATTAGTGAGAAGTTGTTAGGAGCCAGACTCTGGGGTCAGGACCCTGGCTTCCCAACCAGTGGCCAGTGCTGCTTTGTGCCAACCACACGATCTCTGTGCTTAGGTCCCCTGTCTGGACAGTGGAAGCTAATAATGGCACTTGCCTCCCGGGGTTGTAAAACTGACCCCGGACAATGGAAAAGGAAGGGCTTCTTGACCAGTCAGTGCCCCGGGGCTAATGCTGGCAGCTCTCAGGGAACTCCGGAAATGCTTCGCCAGCACTGGGTACAAACAAACGAGACAGGTGTGGTGGGACGGAGCAGCTTCAAAGGCCCGGATTTCACCAGCCTGGTGTAAAGGAAACGACCAAGGCGGCAAACAACAGGAACTTCTATTCTTGACTGAGTTCTGATGAAAAAGAAATTAATGAATTCTGTGCAACTTCCAGGAACTTGGAAGAGAAATGAGCAGGTCCCCGAGGTGCTGCTGTTGAAGGGGACTTTGGACCGCGTTGACCGGAGTCTGGATGAGCTTCTGAAGGTTCAGAGAAATGACCACTTGGGCGCCTCTACCCGGAATATAGTTCACAACAGAGGGAAACTTAGAAACAAAATCGAATAAGGCAAAAAAAACCCAAAAAACAAAAAACAAACAAACAAAACAAAACAAAAAAAAAAAAAAAAAAAAAAACAAAACCAAAACAAAAACAAAAAACAAACAAACAAAAAAAAAACAAAAAAAAAAAAAAAACAAAAAAAAAGCCAAAACCAAAACCAAAACCAAAACCAAAACAAAAACAAAAAAAACAAAAAACAAACAAAAACAAAAACAAAAACGTGTATTTTTATATTATGTATAAAGTAATTTCAGTGAAAAGGGGGACGGGAGACAGTGGTGACAGACTGACTCCTGTCCTGAGTTCAGTCTGCTTTGTAGGGATAAAGAACAGTGCCCTGGGCTGAACATCTGGAGAGCAGGTCATGAGCTATCATCAAAGGCGAGGCTTGGCCACACAGCACACTCGGTTCTTTACCTACACCAGAGTCTTCAGAAGTAGATGCTTGGGCTGGAGAGTCAATTCCTTCATGAAGCGTCCGGACTGGCTTCCAGGGCAGCTGTACTCACACGCACACGCATGTGCAATGCCTAGTGTGGTGGCACATGCATGTAATCACTGTGCTGGAGAAGCAAAGACAGACGGGATCCTCTGGACTCTGCTCAGCCACACTAGGCAAATCAGGGGACTCCAGGCCAAGGAAAAACTCTTTCTCAAACAAACAAACAACAAACAAACGGAGAAGATGGTGACTGAGAACCTCAGCTGGAGTTCACCTCTGGCCTCCACACAGATATGCACATGTGCACACATGCCCACACAAAGTAGAGGTCTTGGGAGTAAGCAATGTGTGTTGAACGTGTCTGTAACCTTCTGAGGACCACACAATGCATCAGTAGGGCACGATTCTAATCGAGTCATCTGTGAGGCCCCGCTGCTCCGGAGGGTGACCTTGAGTCTGAGGATCTGGAGCAGAGGTCATGTGTGTTTCTGATGCTGAGAGACTGCTGTTTCTATGACTTGGCTGGGTGCTCTCTTTGTTACCCCGTCCACTTGGTAGGTCAGAGAAGGTCAGAGATCATGTCCCAGGAGACCTGGCAGCAGGTTCTAGACATTGGTTACAGGGAAGTGTGGCTCAGGAACGTGAAAGTCTGTTGGTGGGCAGGGCCTTGGGGAGCAGGCAAGAAGTATGATCCTTGGGAAAGACAAAGAGGATCTGTCATAGGAGACATCAGGGATACCAAAGTCACCAGGATGACTAATTTGGGCTGCTCGTGCCTGGCCACCTGCTCCCACTGAAGACTGTTCCTGAGGACCACAATGCTTGCATTGGAGGAAGTGCATCACCTTGTAAGCTCATCCTGGTTCAGGTCAATGCCCCCCATGGCCCCCATGGGCTCAGGCATTTTGAACATTTGGTCCTTCCTCTGTTGGTGGTGCTCTTTAGAACTTATGAAACCTCCGGGAGGTGGAGCCTTGCTGGAGGAGGTATGCCAGTGGGGGTGGGCTGTGACAGTTCATAGCCTTGCCCAGTCTCTGGTGTGTGTGTGTGTGTGTGTGTGTGTGTGTGTGTGTGTGTGTTTGAAGCTTCCTGATTGGCTGCCTACTGCCATGCCTCTCCTGCTGATATAGACTCTTTTACCTCTGGAAGCTTAGGCCCAAGCGAACTTCCTTTTGGAAGTTGCTTTTGGTCACAGTGTTTTATCACAGAACAGGATAGTAATGAATACAGGATCTTACCCTTCAGGTACTTATCTTTTTTGTTTGTTTGGTTTTTATTTTCTACCAGAAGTGAAACTGGATTTCCTTCCCGTCTCCTTCCTTCCCCCCTTTCTTTCCATTCCCCGCTTTCTTTCCATTTCCAGAATCTCGGCTCAGGACTCCATGCAGTGCTCAGAGGTCTCTCCTGCTCCCAAGCTTCTCTTTTGTCTCCTAACCCCAATAACTTTACCATAGGTTCACCTCTCAAGTCTCCCAAACCCCACTTTCTTCCTCTTGTCCTGCTTAAAATAAAAGGAAAGGCTTACATTAGCTCTCTTAGCTGTTGTTACCTAATCCTGCACTGACACTAGGAAGGGTACAGGATTAGCTTATCCTCACCAAAGCAATGCCATCTGCAGCTTCATTTATTGAAGAGGAGAGTAGCACCATGACTGGAGCACATTTTCTGTTTTCATGTGTGTATGGTATACATGTATATGTGCATTTACACGTGTGTGTGCACATGCATATGGAGGTCTGAGGTTGACATCCAAAACCATGTCTCATTGATTCTTCCTCATTCATGTAGGTAAGCTCTTTCAGTCAACCTCAGACTTACTTACCATTTGGACCAGCTTGCTAACCTGAAGTCCCCCCTCTCTGCTTTCTCATTATAGTGGGTCCCCATGCTCACTGGCATTTATGTGGGCTCTGGGAAAGTCAACTCTAGTCCTCACACTTGCACGGCAAACTCTTTAACACACTGAGCCATCATCTCCCAGACCCCGTATTTGGCACATTTTAAGTGACGAGAGGGAGTCACAATAGGAAAGACAGCTAGGACACAGTGGTTGCTGAGAAGAAGAGACTCAAGATTGGCTTAAAGACCTGGAAACAATATGAAAAGTTCCCTGGAAGACCAGAGTCCTATTCAGAAAGTCCGTACTTGAACCTAATTTCTGAAGTATAATCCCTTCTTTTCCTTCTTGAAGTCTTAGTGTTTCAAAGCTAATACTGAGTCCTTTGGGTCTGACTTGTGTCCATGGTGAGTACTGGCTTCATCTGTCTACAAATGGAGATTCAGTGTCAGCAGCACAGTTGTTAAAGGTGATATCTTTTCTTCTGGGTATGCTTTTGGGATCTTTCAAAAGTCAGGTGGCAGTGGGCCCCTGGCTTTCATCTGGATCCTTGATGTAAATGTTATAGGTCAGATGGGAAAGGTATGCTGGCACTTAGAAGCCAAAGACTACCACAGTGTCACACAGCACACAAGAGATTAATTGGGAGGGAAAAACCCAAGAGTGTGGCTGCCTCTGCTCAGGTAAAAAGCAGCCAAGAAATAGACAGAAGACAGGGTTTCTATAGCATTTATTAAGGGTGGAGCTTTCCAGGATGAATATTGGTGGGTTTTCAAGTCCAGAGTTTGGCCATCTATGTCTGGAGGGATTAGGTCCAGCAATTGTAGCATTTAAGGTGTTCTGTAGTAGGGGCTGGCATTTGGGGGTTCTCTGAGGTGGGATCTGGTCACTCCTGAACTTGTAGGGGCTTACACTTGATTCTATTCTATTAATCACTGTGCCTGGGTTTGTGTGTTTTATCGTTATATGACATTTTACTACTATAGCTCTATAGTATATCTAGAAATCAGGCATGGTGATCCCTATAGAAGTGCTTTTATTGTTTAGGATTGTTTTGACCATCTTGGTTTTAGTACTTCTATAAATTTCAATGTTATATTTTTTCAAGTTCTGTAAAGAATTGGGTTGGAATTTTGATGAGGATCACATTGCATCTATAAATTGCTTTTGGTAGGATTCCATTTTCACCATATTAATCCTGTCAATACATATGAACATGGTTTCTTTATCTCTTGGTCTTTTCTTCAGTTCTCTTCAGCTTTTCACTCCCTTGGTTGGATTTATTTCAAGAGTAACCCAATTTTTTTCTCAGTCTGTTCGTCTTTGGTGTATAAGTATGTATTCATATAAAGGAGTTTAATCCTAGTTTCCTACTGTTATGCTCATCCCAAAAGCAATGAGTTACTAACAAAAAGACCATGGCCAGGTGTGGAATACCTCTCTATGAACTGGTAGTCAGAGGTACTCCACAAACCCCTAAAACAAAACCCCTATTGCCATTTGCTCTTGCTTGCCCACCTGGACTTGATGGTTGCTACCTATTGCTTTGGACACCAAACACACTCGTCACAAGAAGAAATCAAGCTGATCCTGGTCAGGAAGCTTCTGTTCCCACTGCTGGCAGGTGCCATGCACGTTGTTACATACCTGTTGGGAAACCTGTGAACTGCAATAATGATTCATGTGACCAGATTGCTCATAGCACATACATTATGGGGGTAACCAACCACTTTTTGGATGATTTTTAAGGCCTGCCCAACAGGAGAAAACACATGCCTGGTATTATAATATGGCCAAGAATCCATGGCTAGGGAGCTCAAAGACCCCATGGGTAAACCTACTATTATTATTCTACCAAATGAATACGGTATTAAAACTACCCTCTGAATTAATGGACTGGTCCATCTGTGAACCCACATCCACTGTGGTTGCCTGCACAAGACCTGTCTAAGATCAAGCCAATCAGCATTCTAGAATGGAGGAGCTAGGGGATTATATGGGCAGTAACATTGGATTCCACGGATTATCTATTTTTTAAAAGAATACAGTTAAGGGGAATAGAGAGGTGGGGATGGACTTGGGAGTAGTTGTGGGGAATAAAAAATAATATGATCAAAATATATTGAATTTTTGTAATTCTTATTGTAATTGAATTCTTATGTAATCCATAAAAATATTTTTAAAAGAAAAACAATGTTCGAAGAATGAGATCCCCCACCTCCCTGAGTAGTCTTCCTGGAGTTTTCCAGTTTCTTTTCCATGTTTCTTCTGTTCAAACGTTTCAGGCAGCAATAAGACAAACAAGCAAATGAAAACCATGTCAAGACCTGTTTATTGCAGAGTGCAGGAGGAAAACAGCTGTCTGCTCCATAAAAGTCAGGTACTCATGCTACTGTTATGGACTGAGCTGCTTCATGCCCCCCAGAAAGAGCTGTGTTGAAGTTCTGGCCATGGGTAACTCCGACTATTACACATAGAGAGAGGAAGGCATGAGTGTGGCTCTAATTTCACACTGCTGTGCCTACTGCCTTCTAAAAAGGGGTGATACAGACAAAGACAGCCGAGATCATGGGAGTCCCGGGGATACCTGGCTGCAAGCTTCCCTGCAGCTGTAGTGTGAGACAGTTGCTCCCTTCCTGTTGTTTGCGACACATGCTTCATGGTGCCCATTTGCAGACTTGTCATTTGTGTACAAACGCACTGCACATTAGTCTGGACCTTTGATTTATCCGTCGTCATTACCGGGTGTGGAGCGTTCTGTTTTTAGTTAGTTACAAGGTCTGTGTATCACTGTCTGTCCTGGAACTTAGTGTAGACCATGCTGGCCTGGGCTATGTCTGCCTCCCATGTCTTGGGATTAATGCACATGTCAGATTTGCTTATTTTCAAATGTAATGCACATCTGTGTACTCTTCCCCCCAGACAGGACCATTAAAGAATCCACATTTGATGGGACTTTATCGAATGTTACAACCCTCCTCATGTTTGGGTCCTCACTATTTTCTGTTGGCCTTAATGCTTCTTTATGCCTAAGGTGCACACCCTGTCTAAGCGTGTAGTTGCTTTAGAACATACAGAGGGTGTGAGGACTCTGGTCACAGCTATGCTGCTGTCTTGCTGTTTTGCCAGACAAAGCTCCTCACTGTTCCCTGGCAGTGAGCCTGAGTTCTGCTGCTACCCTCTTGTTCTCACTGCTTCCCTGCGGAGACCTGGTGGAGACCCTGTGTGGTCACAGAGGGAACTCTCCAGTGTTCATGCCACGGGAGCATTTAGGGCTCACAACTAAGGGCCTTCCGGTTTTATCAACTACCACCTGAGGACTTTCTTCTTAACCAGACGACAGAATGTCCAGTGACCCATGTTGTCCGACTCCTGAGGGGTAGAAAAGGAAGAGTCAATGTGAATCAGAGCTTGCACAACAGTTTCATGTAAATAACACAAAATCGTCTTTTCTCCCTAGCATCCCACGGGGAGGCTGGTGGGAACAGCAGGTATTGGGGTAAGGTCATGGGGTGACAGGTTCTCCCTCCAATTCTAATGTTAGGTCAGAGACCACAAGTCCTACCTTTCTGTTCACCTCAAACCCAGTTCTTCCTAGTTCTCCAAGTAAATGAGTGGAAGCTGGGCCGTTGTGGCATACATCTTTAGTCTCAGCACTCAGGAGGCAGAGGTAGGTATCGGGTCTCTGTGAGTTTGAGGCCATCACAATCTGCAGAGCGAGTTCCAGGATATACATAGCGACAGAGAAATCGTGCCTTAAAGAAAAACCAGAAAAACATAAAACAAACAAACCAAACCAACCAACCAAACAAACAAAGGAGGCAGTGGGTTCTGTTGGGGTAAGGTGGAATAGATTCCCATGATTCTGGTGGGGAGCACTCACAGCTTGTCTGTATGCCCAGGAGGCTTTGGGGAAGGCTCTTCCTACTGTGTACCACTGGGTGTTGTTACAGGCTTTGATGCTTTCTAAGGTTGCATAAAGTGTATTTTCAAAGATAGAAAACAGAGGAAGAAAGTCTAACCAATACAAAAATCAAAATAACATGACCTTTCTGCCATAAATTAAGGGGCTGGAGAAATGGCTTTCTACAGCTGGGGTATTTGATGTGCTCAGCTTGCTGGGTTGGCAGATTAATCGTATTTATACTGGGAAAGTATTCCAGGACATTAAAGGATTTATTTGTTTGCTAATCTGCTTCAGACCCCAGAGGCCTTGTTACAAAATAAGGGGGCGGAAGGAGAAGAGAAGGGGCTGAAAGGAGGGGCTAGGAACAGGACAGGATTTCTTCCCCATGGGCAGGCAGTTTTGTTAACCTAAAGAGGCCAGAGCTCTCCAGCACCATAGGAAGCTCTGACACAGCCTCTGTGTTTATGAGACAAAGACGTTTGCTTGTTTGCTCTTACCCTAAAGTTAATGTGATCTTCCTCTGTAAACACAAGCAGGGTTCTTCTTTCCAGTTTTAAAAATCTAAGATTTGGAATTGTCTGCATGAGAGACAAGCAAATGGAAAAATACATGGGGAATTCTGGGAGATTTACTGAGGGAGCCACTGCTGATGGCGGAGGGTGGCTTTCATCTGAGGCAGTTCCCTTTCTTCCCATTTGGTAAAAAAAAAAAAAAAAAACCTCTTTTTCCTCCAAATGCAAACAAACATTTGCTTTCCTGTTGCCTTTTCCCCCTGTGGACAGGCGACGAAGAGCACTAGCCAAACAGTCTCTTAATCTCTTTTCCAAAGACTATAACCTTCTTTTGGCAAACCAGCAATTTCACTTTGCTCCCCAGCACCTTGACAATGCTCAGAAAACATAATCCTCCGCTCACAATGGAATCTCAGCTTTGCTGTTCTATCCCTGGCAGCCCAAGTGATAGAATTAAAGGACAGTTAAGCTTTTCCAGCGAGGCATTTCCTTCCTTGAGGTCCTCACAGAAAAGTCTGCTTTATTTTTAGTAATATCCTGGCTCCTGGTATTGTATTTGTGCACATAATCCCTCCACAATAATGCTAGCTGTCTGGTGGCCCGTCCCCCCAAGGAACTCAAAGGCCTTTACAGACGTTAATTAATTCTCCCAGCACCAGGGTGAGATGGGTGGGTGTTCCATTCCGATCTCTGTATTATTCCCATTTTGTGATTTTGCCAAAATTCCTTTGCCTTCTTCCCCAGTGTGTTTCCGAATGGAATTCATCCTCAGTGCTGGGGCTGGCTGGTTAAGTCCACGGGAAAGGAAGAAACCAGAATAAAATGAAACAGAAGAGGCGGGTGAAGTGCACTGTCAAGCCAAGAAGGCTGGGCTCCTGGTACGCAGGGTGCACAATGTCCTGTCTCCCAGCTTCTCTAGGAATGCACAGGGACGTAAAGAAGAGGGATGTACAACCCTACCATTCACCCAGAGTGGAGGAGAGCCCAGCCTGGGAACCACAGTAGACAAGATGCTCACTGGTACCAAGGAAGAGTCAGGAACCAGAAAGACTCTTCTGAAATTGCCAGCCTCCAGCAAGGACATTTTGGGAATTGTTTCTGGGTCTCAGCCCTACCAGAGTAGCTGATGCCTTCTGTTCTCATCAGCACAGGTTCTTCTAAGGTGGACATGTGTTTCTGGAACCCTGAGCATGTGAAATGTACTTATGCCGATGACTAATTTTTTAAGATAGAGGAAAAACTCTTTGGGGAGGGGAGCAAAGATAGTTGGCTGAAAAAACTTAGTAGAGTCAGCAAGATGACTCAGCTGGTGAAAGTCTTTGCGGTCAAGTTTGACAATTATGGGACCTTCTGAGAAATGGGACAACAGAACCCTCCAGAAAGTTGTCCTCTGACCACTACATGCCTACCGTCACATAAGCATGCTTTCAGTACATAGGCTCAGACATAAAACTAAGAATTTTTAGTTTTAACCAACTCCTCTACAAGGAAAACCATTGAGACAACTGAATGAAGTGACTTCATAATGGAGGGCACAATGGACTTGGAGGTCCCAGAAAAGGTCACAGGGTGTTTCTTGCAGCCGAGTGGCAGGGACTTGTAGGCACACAGATGAATGAGCACCAATGTGTAGCCAAGGTGGACAAACCTTTGTTTTGTTTGTAGTTTCTGTCTTTGATGGTGAGGTTTTCTGTCTTTAGCAGATGCCCTGGAAGGGTCAGTGGCTACTTGGAGGAGCTTATGAGAGCAGGGGCGGTGTGAGGGTGAAAAGGGGTGACAGTAGAGAATGTGAGGAGCAGGCTGCGGAATGCTGATGGTTCACTGCCAGTCTGTAGTTGATGGTTACAGGCTCCACCAGGGAATCTGAAAAATTACCTGAGCTAAGATTTGCAGAATGGATTTTTGTAAAGATGTGAGTTGTATATGAACCAGAATGTAACCTTATTTTGTTGGAGCTGACAGTCAAGTGTAGGGATGACAAGCCTTGGTAAATGGATTGCATCCACTAGTTCTCCAGGCCCTGATGGAGCAGGTGCTGCAAGCAGGCCTTTGTGTTAGAGTTGCAGGTTCATGTTGCCGGCCATGTTGATTTCCACATTCTCGCCTGGACCCACACAACTTCCTAAGTTTACATTTTCTTTTTACTGTGGTTCCTTTTCTTCTTTGTGTATTTGTCATCTTTAAGCGATTCACCTGGAAGTTGTAGTTTCCTGGCTCTGCTATTATGGATGGCCACCTCCGTGGATTAAAGCAAAGCAAATGGACCGTTAGCTCACAGGATCTGAAATGGGTTGTTTAAATTGAGTTATGATTAGTTGATTAGTGGCTAGTTAAGTCATTCTGGAAGCTCTAGAACTTTCCCACCTGGTCCGGAACACTGTTCTCCTTGCCTTGCAGCCCTTCCTTCAAGCACAAAGCCAGCTGTGCTTCTTCACCTCTTCAGATCCTTATTGATCACAGCAGGTCTTTTAGGAAGTCCAGGACTGTCTCAAAGTCCTTAGCTGTACCTTCAAAGTCACCGGGCCACGTGAAGGAGATGCTGCACATTCAGTTTAGAGATAAGGACACACACATATCTAAAACACACAGAAGTGCATGCCATCTTCCATTTTCACCTTCCAAAGACTGCTGCTGGCTCAGTCATTTCTTTTGTGTTCTTGTCTCTTTTCAGTGGGATATTTAATTCAGCCAATTATGTTACCTACTGGGCAGTGCTCCCTGAACCCACTGACCTCCACATGGTATCTACATCTACACAATGGCTTCTATGACCAAGGAATCATTTAAATAGCTTTTTATTTTTGGCACTATTCCTATACTGGGTTTTGTGTTTTTTTTCACTATGTAGTTAGAAAGCATGAATCATAAATCTGCTTTTTGTGTGAGCGATGCTGCTGTTTGCAGTTCAAACACATTTGCTTGTGGATTGCTATTCTATTTTGGGACAAGGTATCAGGTCAGTAAGAGCTTTTCTTCCCTCTTTGATAGCAGCACAATGTTTTACTGTATGGATAAGTTATATAGACTTAAATAATATTGGGTAATTGAGCTGTTTAGAATAATGTTATTATGGAAATCAGGCTGAAGCTTTCCCTTTGCCATTCCTCCTCAAGAATTTGCAGATTAGAGTAGGATTTCTGAATCAGAAGGTAGTTCAGAATCAGATAATCTGGAGGTTATCTTTTTATTCCCTTCCATAGTTTACTGATAGTCTATTTTTTTCCTGTCTCAGAAGTTGGGCCCTCATGTGTTACAGCCCTTTGGCCTCCACAAGATTACCTGGCACAGTCTCTACTGCTAGGTCCTTGTGGGGTATTTCAATCTGCTGTTATTCCCAACCCTGAGATAGTCTTAGCTCTTCTATTTGCCACATCTTTCAGCATTGTACTGGTACAAGGATTTTAATTGCTATATTGAGTCCACCCTTTTAGCCCTATCCTTCACTTAAATAGCATTCAACTGACTTTAAAAATTTTATTTTATGTATGAGTACACTGTCACTGTCTTCAGACACACATCAGATCCCATTACAGATGGTTGTGAGCCACCATGTGGTTGCTGGGAATTGAACTCAGAACGTCTGGAAGAGCAGTCAGTGCTCCTGCTAAGCCTTCTCTCCACCCCTCAACTTTTAACACACTTTTTGTTCAGGCTTTAATGCTTCTTACGTCAAGATGCAAAATGCAACTACTTAAGTTTCAGTTTCTGTTGTTTTCAAATAAGGTAATTATTTGTGTTTTCTGAGATATGCTCAGGTTGTCTTGGAGGAACAAGCAAGTTAAACACCTATGCACTTCCAGGTAGGCCTTCAGAACAAGGAGAACATAAGCAAGAACCTCATGCTTCACATTCAAAGGCACCTAGTGACAGACCAGGAGGTTTCATTCTAGCTTTCTAGGGATTTTTCTCTAGTTGTCTTCTCATCAAGGAATATTCAACTGATACTCAAGCCTGTAATCCCAGATCTTGGGAGCCTGACACAGGAGGATTGCCTGGAGTTGAGAACCAGCTTGGGGTATAGAGTGAAACCTAGTCTTAAGCTAATCAAATCACAAACTGTACCTTTCTCATACATGAGAGATAAGAACTGAGTCATTTTCAGGGCAGTTCAGGTTATCAACTATGAAGAGATAAAAGGAAGAAGCTTAATACGTTTTTAATGTTAGGTAAACAGTCAAAACCCAAAATTACTTAATTTTGGAACACTACGAAGAGGTCAGTAGTAATATCCCTGAAATGCCAAAAGAATGAATCGCTAGTACAAACTTCTGACAAGATGTCAAAAAGTAAACCAGATGAAGACAAAAAGCTGGTTATTTTCCTGTTAAACTTAAGCAGGCCACACCCTGCATTATACACAACAGATACGGTGTGATCATGTACCACTTGTCCACAACCAAGAGCTTTTGGGATCAGAAATAAACCCCTTAAGACAAAGCTAAAGGGGTTTAAGATAAACGAGCAGTGTTGGCACCTGGCCTGGTCTTGCGTGCGCTTCCTAACAGTACTGGTGTAAAAAGGGCACAAATCAAATAAGGTAAGAGCTCCATTTATGGTGAGACTGAAGATGTGGGGTGGGTTATTGCAACCCATGTATGTATTGTGGCTCCTGAAACCTTGACTAGGGGGATTGCAGTAAGAGACAAACACATACACATACAGGTTGGGGTGTGCACACTGGTGAGAGCAGCTACTGCCAGCAGCCTAGAGCCACATGTTTACTAAGTACAGCACAGGAGGTCTTGGTAGAAAGTATCTAATAGTTGAACAGGCTCAGGCTGTAAATCCAGGAGGAGGAAGCTGCAGCTCATAGTTTTTGTATATACCATATACTGGTCACTTGCCAACACTACAGCTACCTCTTGAGTCACACCCAGAGTCCTTGTCATGGCCCTGTTCATGTCAATGCACATGCATCCACTCAGAACTTTACCATCAGGGCTTCCTCTGCTCTCAATGACTAGTACTCTAAAATCCTTTTCAACTCTGAGCTTCCATCTCCTTTACACTACCACCATAGTAGCATGGAAACAGGTTCAAAGTGTTCTGAGCTCCAAGGCATTAACCTCCATCAACACATTGCTTTCCTAGCTCTATCTTTTCCTCCATCTTATTTTCTCTGCATTTCATCCTTGTACAGTGTTCCAGAGTCTTTAGACAAGATATGAGTGCCATGGGTCACAAGGCAAGTCCATGGATTGTGATGCTCATTAAGGCCTACTTAAAACGGAAGCAACTAATACACATTTAATTTCTATTTGAGACAGGGCCTTGCTGTGTAGGCTTACACTTGTATTCAGGTTCACACGTGAAATCTTACCAACTCTTCTAAAATGTTTTTTTTCTGCTCAACTCTATGCCTTTGATTATTCTCAGGTGCCACTGTGTTCTACTGTATGACTTCCCTGACACTATAGGTACAGGTAGGTCTATTGCTCTAAATCACTTCAAACTGTCATCGTGCACACCAAAGACCGGAGACTACGGGGCTGCTTTTCTGAGGTGGCTGCAACTGTTTACATGGTATCCCCTGTTCCTCAGACTTGGGGATTACAAACTCTTTGCTGTGGATGTCAGTAGCAACTAGTGAAATTGCTGGCCACCTAAGGACAGTTCTTGCATGGACTCATGCCTGTGTGGGAATCTGAAGGTGCTTCAAACCTCAGTACTGGCTAAGTCCACAGGCCTCTTTTTCAAATATTCAAAGCACAGAGCAAGTATGAGGTTTCTGTGGTCCCCTCTGCCAGAGGAAGAACTTTAAGTTTACCCATGCACTGTGGAAGTGGGGTATGGAGAGAGCTCCGACCTGGGCAGTATGTGAAGCTGAGGCTCAATTACAGTTTATGTGGCAATACCCAAACTCCTCTGTTGGCCAAGATCAACACCGTTCTTACCCAGACTTGATTGAGTCAGTCAAATTCTGGTTTGTACTTCATGGGGGAAAAGGTGTCCTCTTCAGATTCTTGTCTAGTCCTTGGGGAATCAAATTTTCTCTTACTTTCTTAGATTCTGGGTCATATACAGGAAGAAGTTGAGGCCCTTTCTCTTCACAATTTTATTTACAAGTAACAAAAAAAAAAAAAAAAAAAAAAAAAAAAAAAGAGCACAAGAGTAGCTGAGGTCCTGTTTATCTTAGTGTGTAAGTCTAATTTCTTTATCCCAACACAGGATCTCATGCAGTCGCTTCACACTCACTATGCAGTCCAGGTTGGTCTTGAGCTCCTAATCCCATATTTCTACCTCTCAAGTGGATTTTAGGGTTGCACCAGTAAGCTCAGTTCTAACCAAATGATCTGAATGATGAGATTTTTCTACACTGTCACATTTGAAGTACACTTAGTGAGCTTGGTCAAACATTTTGACATTATTCCATTTAAGTAAATATAATACTTAATCTGACAACATAGTATTAAATAGTAACATTCTTCATTCCTTAAGTGATGGTTATATGACCAATGCTGTCTTGCAAGCACGCCAAATTGATGGAAGGAATAGCTGTGATGTGTTCAGACAACTCCAGCCACAGAACTGCACCTGTAATGGTGATGGGCAGGAGTTCCTGACTTGTCTGATTCTCAAACACCAGCTGCTAGGTTTCCATTGTTTGGAGGATCACTGGGATACAGTTTTTTGAGGTTTATGTAACAATTAAGTGGTGTGTGTGTGTGTGTGTGTGTGTGTGTGTGTGTGTGTGTGCATGCTATCCTATATATGTGAAGGTCAAAGGACAACTTGTCGGGTTATCTGTCCACTATGTGGGTCCCAGGGTTCAAACTCAGGTTGTTAGAGTTGGTAGAAGTGCCTTTACCTGATGAGTCATCTTCATAGTCCTTTTAAATTTTAGGTTTTCTTTTTAACCAAAAAGTAACTGGCAACTTGCATGTACTTATACATTAAAACTGGTATACATTCTGAATTCTTTACAGTATCTTAAAAAAGCTGTGAATACTTTTTAGGCTTGAATTGACCCTACAAGTTAAAATTCTAAGCTTTCCAAGGGTACTGTAGTATCTGTGATAATTTCATGCTTTCTGGTCATACATGCAGGTGACAAGAGCAATGGGAACAGCACACATGGAACTAAACCCAGCTGGCCTTTCAGAGTGTGGATGACAGGTGGGAGAGTGGCTCAGCTGGCTGAGCAATTTCATAGCACACACTAGACTCTGGGTTCAAGGTTCAGCTCTGCATAAACAGTGCAGGGGATATACCTATAATCCCAGCACTTGGCGGGTAGATGCAGCAGAATCAGAAGGTAGGTCACAGAGTTAGAGGCCAGCCTAGGCTCGGCATCACAAAATCCTATCTTTAAAGCAGAGACCTGGTGATACTCCTCATGATGTTCTTATACAAACACACTTTCCATGTTGTATAAAACAAGCTTCTATTATCTGGAGTGAGGAAATAATATAAGGGTGAATATAGATCAAAATCAAATCAAAAGGTAAAACTGGTTTGAACTCATGCCCAGAGAAATGTTTATTGTACTCGAATGACTCAAAACATTTGGGTCTTGAACTCCAGTGAGGATATTTCAAACATTTACCCATTAAGAAACTGTAAACACTCTCTAGACAAAATTTGAAAACAAACTTTTCTTTAGAAAATATATGCACATAAGTATTTCTTAGACTGTGTGTAGCCCACTCTTCTCTTGGTAATCTTCATAAAAGCGCCTCAGTGACTCTGGAATTCTGGGTGTCACAATGCTCAAGGCTTGAGTGAAATGCCTCTTCATAATGCAGTCAGCTTTAATGTTTTCTTCCAGAGCTAGGAGAGCAGCCTCCTTGCAGACCGCTATGATCTGAAATTGAGCAAATAAAAGGCAGAAAACAGTTAGTACTTTTGTACATAAATTATTTTTAACATATTTATCTCTGGAATGACATTCAAAAAACCCCAGGGCTGCTATACAGAGACACTTTGTATTGGGAAAAAACCAAAACCCTTTTTATTTTTGAGATTCTACTATAATCACACCATTTCTTCCTTCCCTTTCCTCTTTCTAAAACCTATGTACCCCAGCACTCTCTTTCAAGTTCATGGCCTCCATTTCTTTGTTGCTTGTGTGTGGGTGTGCAGTTCCAAATATGCAAGTACTATCTGTTCAGTCTGTACAGTCTTTCTTGTACGTATGTTTTAAGGGCTGATCATTTGAAATTAGGCAAAGAAAACAGTCTCTGTGTGCTCTTCTTTGTGGGTAAGTAATTTCTCAGAATTACTTAGCTTCTGTGTAGGGTTGAGGCCTTGTGGGCTTTCCATGTTAGCATGTCTGTAGGTGTTGTCACCTTACAGATTCCATTCAGGCAGTCATGCTGGGTGTGGCTTCTGACCTGTGGTATGACTTCTGCACTATGAGCACATCACTTTAGGAGTTGCTCAAATTAATGTTTTGTGTTTTAGTGGTCTATAAATGGACCCAGGGCCTCACATTATGTTATGCAAACTCTTTAAGTTTACATATGAAAAAAGCAACCATATACAGAGCTGTCTGTTCTTTCTTTCTTTTCAGAGCAAACTAGAGCAGGGACAAAGCTCTAAGACGAGCAGGCGTGTGGAACAGTGGACTGCACCGGGAAACTTGGTACAGTGGTTGAGTGGGTTCAGTCTCTGAGATGGTAGGCGGCTCCCTGATCCCTACCAGGTTCCTGGCCTGGAATATGTGCCATACTTCCCACATAGAACATATGACCTGTGGTAAAATAGAATTCTCCATGAGGTATCTAGAGGCCCCGGGGGTTTGGCCAATAAGCTTCCCTTCCCAGACATTCCTCCCTGCAAAAGGTATTTAATCTCTGGTTCACCCTGACAACATGGTATGCACCAATTTTCCACGATGAACAACCAATAAATAGTTTGGAACCAAGGACTGTTTCTTTCATCTAGAACCGCCATGGGAAGCATGGAGAAGGCATTTAATTAGAACAGAAGTGAGAAAAGTGGCTGGAGAGGTCTCTCAGTGGGTAAAAGTCTTACTGCATAAGCCCGATCACCAGGGTGTGATTTTCAGAGTACATGGTAGAAGGAGAGAAATGCCCACCAGAAGTTGTCCTCTGACTTCCATGTGCGTACTATGGCAGCAAAAGAAAAAGAAGAAAATGCAGCTCCAACAAACCAGGTCAATATTTCCCTGAGAGACAGCAATGATAGTACTCCATGATCAAAGAAGTCTAAGCCAACGTAAAATGGTCTGCTCCACTCAAGGAACAGACAGAAGAAGGGAAGCTGACAAGACTTCAAAGTCCAGCAATGGCAACCACTCAGTTTGCTTTAACCCACTTATGTTAGTGTTCTGTCCTCAAGATTCACATGCTTGAGCCTAATCTCCAAGGTAGCAGCATTAGGATGTGGAGCCTCTGGGATGTAAGCCATTCCTCCACCAGCAAGGATGGGCTTGGTACCCTTATAGAAGGGCTCTTGGGAGTTGGTGTGACAAAGATACAGTTAGAAAATCCTGTCTTACAAATCCATGTGCCTGATATGTGATTCTGCAGGCACCCAAATTGTGAACAGCAACTGGGTAACACCTATCAATTAGCTAGTTAATCTGACACAGTATCTGGAATGAGACAAAGAGACCCAGTGTTTCCCAGAACTCTTCTCCTATTCTTAGCGGACTACCAATAAATAGTTTTTATTGTTGATACTCTTTTTCTTTGGAAAATTCTTTTTATTATATTTATTTTTCAAGGGTGTGGGTGCTTGCTACAGTACAAGTGTAGAAGTCAGAAGACAAAGGGCAGAAGTCAGTTCTTCTATCATGTGTGTCCTGGGGATTGAACTTAGGCTGTTAAGCTTAGTGACAAGCACCTTCATCCAATGAGCCATCTTGTATAACTGTAGCAGAAAACTTACTCAAGGCCAGCAGCATAACTCTTGCCCCCACCCTTTTTTTAATCCCTTAAACTTTATTCTCTTGTATTTCAGAATAGAGACAAAAGGAAAAGGGCCAAGGACAGATGCACGAGGAACAGACATATAGAGGAGCTAAGAAGAGGGATAGAGTCAGATAGGAGTCACAGCCCCCGTGTTTTATTCGTTTATCATTAGGCATGCTACTGCACTGAGGCCAGAGTCTGTAGTGCTTTACTTGTATTATATATACTCTTTCCAGTTACACTTTCAAGTTCCTGAAATGAAAGGAAATAAACAAACATTGCTTATTGTCATGTTGTGTTTTGGTCTGGAGTGCTATGGTGGCTTCAGTTACTTCTGTAGAAGAGTTAGGAACTGTCAAGAATACAAATGAATTCTTTCTGAAACACCCTTTTTAAGGATATCAAGACTTGTCATACAGGAGCAGGGATGTTTTTGCAAAAATGTGTAGTAATATATATTAGTTTGCTAAAAATGAAACATGCAAATATCCAAATGGCTGTTTCCCCTGGTGAAAGGGCCCTGCAACCAGCATGTCGTCTGTGCAGTAAGCATCAAAGGGTGAGAGCTTCTAATATAGAGCTGCCCACATGTCTATCTGAGAAAGAGACTGAAGAGGAAAGGCCTTCAATCTAAACTAAAACTGTTTGGTAGCTTATATAATAAAGCCTATTAAAAAACAGCTACCACTACCCAATAAGATGGGTCTGTGTTTGCACAGACTGATGTTTCTACAAAGAATAAGTGTACCACCAATCACGCCCCAAACCAGACAGAGTCTAGCACTGTCTCAGCAACAGTGAATCATTTCGTATGAGGCCTCAGAAAAACTCTGCTGAGAAGATGTGTAGACAAATAGATGAATTTGACTCACAGAAGGTCAAGAATTTTCTTTCTCAATAGGTTAATATTCTTGACCACCTGTGAGTCAAAAGCATTTTAGAAGCCAGCCTTTAATTTCTTTAGGATCCTGTCCTTTCTTCCATTGGTGCAGATTTCATTTTTCAAAGGCGTTATTGGCAAGCTGCCAGAAAGGGCACTTCGGCCAGCAGGCTACAAATGCTGCCGTAACACTTTATTTGGCGCCTACACGCCACAGTTTCTTTTCACTCATTCAGCAGTTAAAATAGAGCTGGTGATTAGTTATCTAAGCAAAACGTAAGACACGCAGAATTAGGTGAATTTGAGATGAACACTAAAGAGAAAGAGTTTGCAGCTAACACTCTCTACAAATCACCACGTTCACCTAACTGTGAGTCTTTAAGTGAGAAAGTAGTTGGCAGCAGAGATGGAGGCTTGTGTATGAATTTCATTCTCCATGTGGGTTTGTGCAGCAGTGCCCCAGGATGCCCCAGGCTCTTGACTTTATTTTGCTTTTAAATGTAAAAGGGCAAAAGAGGCAACGGTGTGGAATTCTGTCAATGTCCTACTTCACTGTGGAGAAAAAGGGAAACTTCTTATATATAACCTATGGTTCTTTTCTCCAGTTCACCAGAGAAGCAGAGTTTAAGCAGGTGTCTGGGCAGTAAAATACAGGCAGGACCACAGCAAAAATCAGAACCAACATGGCTTCTGAGAAGACAGTAATGCCTTAAAAAATGTGATAAAGACTAAGTTCAGGCAAATGCTGTCTACTAAAAAGGAGTTAATAGGAAGGAGACCATGACCACAGTTTCCTGAACTTTTATTCCCTTATGCTAGAGCCATTCCTTCCCTTGTTCCTTTTCAGCCTCACAGTGGAACCAGCCTCTTTTCTTTCTGGTGAATTAGAAGCAGTAACTTAAGTAGTTGCTTCCACATCCAAGCAAGGCCTGGGGAATCTGCACTCTGCTACCAGACAGGTACAATGACAGTGACAACAGGGAAGCATGCACATAGCATGCTGGAGGCTTGGATGTGGGGTGCTGCAGCAAATGCCTTCAAGTGCAAGTGGGGGAGGAGCAGGAGCTGCTTCCTGCCCCCAAAGCATTAAGTTCTAGCTAACTTTCTGGTAAACTACCTCAGAAAGCACTGTTATCCTCAAAGTGACACAACCAATAGGTCACCAACACACAGAGTTTCACACTGGATAGAGAAGAGGTGGGTATGTAGACACAACAGATTCAGATTCAAATGGACTAAGTGACTTTAGATGTGGAAAGACCTTTTTCCTTTTCTGGCTTTTCAAGACAGGGTTTCTCTGAGTGGCGCTGGCTGTCCTATAGCTCCTTTGTAGACCAGCCTGGTCTGTCTGCCTCTGCCTCCTGAGTACTTGTCCTGTCCTGTCCTGTCCCGTTCTTTCCTTCGCACCACTGGGTACTTAAAAAACAACACACACACACACAGACATATACATATGTAAGAATGTTTTGCTTGTATGCACATGTGTGAGCCTGAGAGACCAGAAGAGGGAGTTGAATCCCCTGAAACTGGATCTTTGTGAGCCACCATAAGGGTGCTCAGAACCAAACATGTCAAGTGCTTTTAACCACTGGGCCATCTCTCCAACACACACACACACACACACACACACACACACACACACACACACACACACACACACACACATACTCTCTCTCTCTCTCAAACTTATTTTTTTTGGTGATGGAATGAAGTGCCTGTTTTTTTAGGTGCTCTACTACCAAGCTACACATCTCTAGTCCAGCAAAATGAAACCCCACCTACCCTTATGTATCATAGTTGGCTTTGAACATGTAGGTAGTTGACAATGATACTGAACTTCTGATTCTCTTGCCTTCACTTTCTCAGTGCTGGGATCACAGGTACACCCCACCATGCCCAGTTGTGCTGGGGGCCAATCCAGGGCTTCTTTCCTGGTGGACAAGCACTGTACCAACTGAGCTACATCCTAAACACTTCCCCCTTTCCCTTGAAAAAGTTACTTCAGGATGGCTTAAGACATTGTATAGTTTAACTTCCAGTGCATCTGAGAGATGGTGATTTCAGAGTACAAAGGTATAGACATGCTGTTGCTTCTTGCTGGAGCTGGTGAGCTCAGGGCAGGCTGCAGGACTTCAGCAAACCTCTTGCCTTCCTTGCAGCTGCACACTGAACTCACAATGGCCCAGAAGCCGTCTGGGCTACTCCTGCTGTTTAGCAGGAAGAAAGCACGCCATCCAGCAAGGCCTAATCTCAGCTCTTTGTATTTCAAGTGTAGTAAATAGCTTTAAAAAAAATTCACCAAAAGAAACGGGCCACGGTGCTTAAAAAATTCTTAGGTATTCTCAGAAAGTGGTTTTGTTAAAAGCGTCTTCTGTCTGGAACACCTGTGACCTGTTGAGCTTAATTGGGCTGCAGCTGGCGTGATTGTGGCTCAGCCGCTGGAGCACTGGCAGGACATTGTGTTGCCCTGGCTCACCCGCCCCTTCTCTTTTCTTTTCACTCTCACAGCCCTGCGACCTCCTTCCCTGTGTGTGGAAGGGATTAGGAACCCAGTAAGAGTGGTGTCTTGCTGTTCGTGAAAAGCATGCTCTGGAGGTGCTTCAAGGAGGCTACCTGGGAGATTATGCTCCGGTGGATGGGAGGGAGGGCGGGCCATTGAACAGCTGAACTGCTGCTGAAAGGCGAGCTTGAAAGGTGGATCTGAGGCAGCGCAGCAGGCTCGGCAGGAGTAGGGGCAGATGAAGTGGGAACTTTACAGACACAGGGAAGCGAGCCCGGCACAGCCACCAGCCGCTCAGGGAGCTAGCAGCGCAGCGGTAGAAGGGATTAATTATGGGTCGAACTAAGCACTTACCCTTTAGAATGTGAGGCAAGACTCAGCTTAGGGCTTTTATTACCTAACTATTCGTCAACCTGATCTACAGACATTCCAGGACATTCTAGGCTGCAGGGGAGACCTCCATCTCGAGACAAAACAAAAACACAAAGAAAAATTTGGAAAATTTACACACAGATGAACAACTATCCTGTAGAAGTTTGGGGCTGGAAAGATCCAGAATATTATTTGTTCCTATGGAATTTTAAGTGTTTCCGGCTTCAATGGAACCACCTAACACGGTAAAAACGGGTTTTGAAAAGAAAACAGCTATCATAGAACAGAACTGGGTAAGAAGGAACTACTCCAGTCCAACGCTGAGATGGACCAGATGGCAGGATCCCCATTTTCTGGTCACATAAGGAATCTGACTGCCTACAAGGTAGCAGGTACCGGGAAACATAGCAGTAAAATCCAAAGCTCATGTCAACTCACAAGGGCTCAAAGGGCCACTCCTCCAGTCTACCTCCTGCTGGTGTCTCAGTGGGAGGTGTCTCATGGCCCACACAACCCTTAGTTTCAAACATAACTAACTGCTGCTTTCACTGTTCCAAGACATCACAACTGTCAAGGTTTAAAGTTATCTGTGCTAAATGTCTACTCCCTGTACTACAAGTTCTGTGAAGGCCTTACAGGCTTTGGCCCCTTTCTACTTCCCAGTCCTCCATCCACAGCCCTCGCCCCTTAACCTAGATGAGCCTAGATTAAATGCCAGATAATCTAGATTAAACAGGCACCATCATCCCAGGCACAAGGAACACTCTGTGTTGCTGTGTCATTTGTGGGACCTTGCTGGTTGGGAAAGCCCTAAAACAAGCACCATAGTTTTCGTTGTTTTTGAGACTGAGTCTCTTTGTGTAGCTCCAGGAATCCCTCATAAATCTGGAGGGTT
Organism: Micromys minutus; assembly: GCF_963924665.1. Classification (NCBI taxonomy): domain Eukaryota; kingdom Metazoa; phylum Chordata; class Mammalia; order Rodentia; family Muridae; genus Micromys; species Micromys minutus. The sequence goes on along the minus strand of NC_137984.1, from coordinate 36,276,958 downwards.
TGAGTCTCTTTGCCACTATTCTGGAGATGTGCATGGCAGAGACTGCTGTTGAGGTAGACCGAACGTGTACCATGTTCTCATCTTTACTGCCTGATGATCAGCATCTGACTCGACACCACTCATTTACTCATTCAAGCAGTTTTTTTCTATGTAGCCTCTGACCTCAAATTCATGGCGATCTTTTTGTCTCAGCATCCTGAGTGCTGAGATTAAAGTACCATGCTGCATATGCTGAAATGGTATGGCTATTTATAATAAATAGGAGGAGACGCCTGATAACCCAAATAAATTGAAGTATATCAGTACTTGTCAGTAGGACCACCTTACTATACTCAATGGACATCATTCTAACTAAAGTGTAGTCTTCCTGAAAGAACACCCCCACTTCCTGCATAGAAATACATTTAAATTAAGTCGAAGAACATAATTTTTATTAGAAAAGATACCCTTGGAAATCCAGAATAAATTCATATATCTTCACTTTTGGACCTTGAGATGTTTTCCTTTTGACCGGTAATGCTTATACTGTTTTACAAGACATCTGTAAAGAAGTTGACACTAAAATGTTTAAATTCAAATTATAAATCAACAGTCATCTTCTTAAATATTTAGCAATATTCTTAAACACTTAGCAATATTTCAAGTGGCATTTCACCAGTGTTGTGTACTTTTTTTGGCCATATACTAGAGTCTTTTAGGGTCCAAAGCTATCTAGACTGGCCTTTGCATAGAGCTGAAGCCTGTGAAAACACACACTAGCCATATTCACTGCCACTTGTCTAGACTCCATTGTGTTTAAAGCTCTCATTACAGAATAAAAAGGTCTCATGTCTTAACAGGAGTAAAGAACTACTACACTGCTGTATAACAACCACATTTCAAACTTCCTTAAACCTCACTGAGTCACAACAGAAAGCCAAGGAGAATTATGGGAACCTATCACTCCTGAGTCCAATTGAAGCCTCACATATACTGTGAAGGTTGCTGACAGAGATTAAGATACTGCTTTTATATATTAGCTATTTCATTAAGATAGCAGTGAACCACACTTACGGACTAAGCCTGCATGACCATAATATAGCCTCACTCCTCTCCCAGAAGCTTTTTAGGAATCTTGAACAAGACTGTGAACCTGGCTTACAGTGAAGCACCCCAGTGTTTCCTTTCTTGTGACCTAGAGTTTGTGGTGTGCCTATAAGAATTATCTCATTTGGTTCCCCAGGAGCCCTTTGACGGTATCAATTTCAAAACCAGTCAAACATTAACAAAAATAACCAAAATCCTACATTATGACTATTGTTAAGGCAGAGAAGTGAAACTCATCTTTAAGAAGCCAGCACCTATGCTCTGTGGTATATCTTAATTTCTTTCAGAGCAGCACCTCTTTCTTTTAGCCCTTATGCTTAATATCTGAACCGGAATCCCTTTGTGTATTGAGTGATGTGTGCATGTGTTCATATGGATGTGAACACGTGCCATGTCCCCAGGGAGGCTGAGGTTGACACTGGATGTCCTTTTCCATTGCTATTCAACATTAATTTTTTTTTCAAATTATATTTTATTTTATATAAACAAGGGTTCTGCCTACATGTAAGTCTGTGTGCATGCAATATTCATGAAGGCCAGAAGAACACAAACTCCCTGGAGCTGGACTTACAGATGGTACTAAGCTACTCTGTGGGTGCTGAGATTTGAATCTAGGTTTCCCAGAAGAGCAGCCAGGGCTTTTACTACCAAGTCATCTCTCCAACTCCTCAACATATTTTTCTAGACAGGTTCTTCTCATGGAATTTGGAGCTTACCAATTCAGCTAACCTGGTTTACCAAGAAGCTCCAGAGAACTGCCTGTGTGGGCTCTTCAACACTGGGGCTGCAAACGTGCTGTTGTACCCAGCTTTTACATGGCTGCTGGGGAATTAGAATACAGGATCTTACTCTTACTCAGCAAGCACTAACAGACTAAACCATCTTCCCAGAGTCAGAGACAGACAAATGGGAGAGTGGGGAGGAGGAAGGAAGAGAGGAGCAGGGAGGAGAATACAGTAAGCGTTCATTTGCCCGATGAGTAGCTTTTATGGTGAAAAAACTCATGGTTGATTTTCATTCTCCTCATCCCCAGGAGAACAATGCATTTACAACAAAACAAAACAACAACAACAAAAAAACAAAACAAAACCCCTCAGAACATCTAATTTCTAAATATCTTAGTACAGACCTTTAAAAGCATTATTAAAAATTGCACAAAGTCCTTAACATTATCAATAATATTGACATCAATCAATCAGTGCTAAAATCTTGCTAATAAGCAGTAAATGTTTGAGTTGGGATTAAAAGTTTTAGTATACTGCCCTAAGTTGAGAGCATACCTCACATGTACGGTATTTAGTTAGCACAGCTCATATGGAAGAGTTTTCTGATCCTTTTTTTCTCTTACCACCATGCTAAAAAGAAACTTTATTTTCTATGGTCTATGTATTTTCTCATGCCTTCTTCAAACATTTCCACAAGTTGTTTCCTTGCTCTGTATAGATCGTGCTTTCTTTGCCCAAGTGCTGGGATTACAAGTGCAGGCCATCATGTCTGGCTTTTGGCCACCTCTTCTAGACGGAAGCTTTCCTATTCCCAACTCCTTATGTAAATGTTAGCACACTACACTGTTCTCTGCCTTGCCCTCTTCACATAGTTCTATATCCAAGAGCCTATATCATACTCAACTGTCTCTCATTTCCTTCACAGTTGCAGTTTATTCAACCCAGTGCCATGTAAAAAACATCTGAGATGTTTCTGGTTCTTTATTTCCCCTTTATCTTAAGACTTACTTATAATGTCAGTGTCAAGACAATTAAACAGGTCAAAGAGTCAAGCTCAGTTTAATGTTCCCATTCACTGAACATGAAGGACTATACAACCTATACCTTTTTAACCATTGTTCACACAAAATTTTAGAAACTGCCAATTCCAAAATCATACTATTTTTTTCCTCTTTCACTTGCCTCTGTTCTTCCATTCTTCTTTCCTCTTTTCTGAGCAACGTCTCAAGGCTTCAAGCTGTTGCCTTCACAGCACTGTCCCTCCATATATTCTATTAGTGCCATATGTATGTGAGGCACTGACTTGGCATTTCTCCTAGCATGACAACTAGATTTTAGTCAGTCTTCTGGGGCTCACACAGCTGCTGATCCTCTGCTGCAGCAGTAGTACTAATAAGACTCGGGATGTCAGGTCAACTCCTCTGGGCTCTGAAGTTCCAGAGCAGCCATCATGGGTTAGAAAGTGACATCAGGAGCTAGTTCTTTGAGAAAAATCAATAAGATAAACCCTTAGCCAGACTAACTAGAGGGCACAGAGACAGTATCCAAATTAATAAAATCAGAAATGAAAAGGGAGAATATACAGAAAATAACAACAGATACTGAGGAAATTAAAAAAATCTTCAGATACTACTAGAAAAGCCTATACTTAACAAAACTGAAAAATCTGGGTGAAATGGACAATTTTTTACACAGATACCATGTACCAAAGTTAAGTCAGGATCAGATAAACAATTTAAACAGTCCCATAACCCCTAAAGAAATAGAAGCAGTCATTAAATGTCTTCTAACCAAAAGGAACCAGGACAGACTGTTTCCGTGCAGAATTCTATCAGACCTTCAAAGAAGACCTAATACCAGTACTCTTTAAACTATTCCACAAACTAGAAACAGAAGGAGCACTGTCCAGTTCCTTCTATGAAGCCATATTTATGCTCATACCTAAACCACACAAAGACCCAACAAATTTCCTTATGAATACTGATGAAAAAATAATAAAATTCTTGCAAACTGAATCCAAGAACACATCAAAACAATCATCCATCATTGCAAGTTTATGCTAAGTTGATACATAATTGGACAGTGGAGAGGTAGACGAGAAAAAGGCTAGAAAAACAGAAAAGAAGGAGGGGGAGATTCCGGGAGGAACAAAGATGGAGGCAGATGTGTCTCTCAGTGCATCTCTTCATAAATAAGTTTGTTATGACTGTTTTATAAGGGATGGAACTGTATAAGATCATTTGACTTATCTAGGTTTGCAAATTATACCTATTGGATCAGAGTATTTTGGTGTGTTCTTTGATGTGACGACTTAATTGAGTTCAAAGGGTGTAGTGGTGGAACACATAAAGCCTGCCACAGAGTCGGGATGTATGTGTGTCTAAGGCTTGGCAACAACACACCAAGGGAAAGTGAGTGAGAACAACACACTGATGCAGTCATATCCAGCCAGGACAGAAGCAGCTGGGGCAGTGGAGTGAACTGTGCCTGAGTTAATAAAAGCAGCACAGACTGCTAAGTTAGAGATCCCATAGTGTCAGATAGTCCTTCAAGAGCTGGCAAAGCGTGGGTTAAAAGGCTCTTTTTAATAATTACTGCAACACATCATGATCAAGTAGGCTTCATCCCAGGGATGAAGGGAATCCAATATACAAAAACCCATCAACATAATTCACTATACAAACAAACTTAATGAAAAAAAGTGGTCATTTCATTAGATGCTGAGAAAGCATTTGACAAAATTTAACACCCCTTTATGATAAAAGTCTTAAAAAGATCAGTAATTTAAGGCCCATACCGCTTAAACACAGTAAAAGCAATATACAGCAAACCAGGAGCAAACATCAAACTAAAAAAATTGAAGCAATTCCACTAAAATCAGGGAATAGAGAAGCCTGCCTACTCTCTCCCTACCTATTCAACATAGTACTCTAAGTCCTAGCCAGAGAAATTAGACAACAAAAGGAGGTCAAAGGGATACAAATTGAAAAGAAAGAAGTCAAAATATCACTATTTGTAGATGGTATGATGGTATACTTGAGGAACCCCCCCCCCCCCCCGCAATTACAGAGAACTCCTAAACCTGATAAATAACTTTAAAGTGGTTGGATATAAAATTAACTCAAAGAAATCAGTAGCCTTCCTCTACTCAAAGAATAAACAGGCTGAGAAGGAAATTAGGGAAATGATGCCCTTCACAGTAGTCATGAATAATATAAAATGCCTTGGTGTGACTCTAACCAAGCAAGTGAAAAATATGTGGGACAAGAACTTCAAGTCTAAGAAATCAAAACTCTCAGAAGATGGAAAGATCTCCCATGCGTGTGAATCGACAGGATTAATATAGTAAAAATAGCCATCTTGCCAAAAGCAATCTAGAGATTTAGTACAATCCCCTTCAAAATTCCAACTCGATTCTTCATAGAGTTAGAAAGACCAATTTGCAAATTAATTTGGAATAACAAAAAAACCAGGATAGCATAAACTATTCTCAACAATAAAAGAACTTCTGGGGGAATCATGATCCCTGACCTCAAGCTGTATTATAGAGCAATAGTCATAAAAACTGTATGGTATTGGTACAGAGGCAGGAAGGTAGATAGATCAATGGAACAGAATTGAAGACCCAGAAATGAACCCCCACACCTACGGTCACTTGATCTTTGACAAAGAAGCTAAAACCATCCACTGGAAAAAAGATTTTCAAAAAATGGTGCTGGTTCAACTGGAGGTCGGCATGTAGAAGAATGCAAATCAATCCATTCTTATCTCCTTTGTACAAAGCTCAGGTCCAAGTGGATCAAAGACCTTCACATAAAACCAGATACACTGAAATTAATATAAGAAAAAGCAGGGAAGAGCCTCAAACACACAGGAACAAGGGAAAATTTCCTGAACAGAACACGAATGGCTTATGCTCTAAGATAAAAAAATCAACAAATAGGACCTCATAAAATTACAACGCTTCTATAAGGCAAAGGAAAATGTCAAGAGGACAAAATGGCAACCAACAGATTGGGAAGAGATCTTTACCAATTCTACATCTGATAGAGGGCTAATATCCAATACATTCAAAGAACTCAAGAAGTTAGACTCCAGAGAACCAAAATAACCCTATTAAAAATAGGGTACAGAGCTAAACAAAGAATTCTCAACTGAGGAACATCAAGTGGATGAGAAGCTTCTAAAAAATGTTTTAACATCCTTAGTCATCAGGTCAATGCAAATCAAAACAACCCTGAGATTCCACCTCATACCAGTCAGAATGGCTAAAATCAAAAATGCAGGTGAGAGCACATGCTGGCAAGGATGTGGAGAAAGAGGAACACTCCTCCATTGTTGGTGGATTACAAGCTGGTACGATGACTATGGTAATCAGTCTGGTGGTTCCTCAGACAAGGACCCAGCTATACCACTCCTGGGCATATACCCAAAAAAATGCTCCAACATACAAGGACATATGGCTCCACTATGTTCATAGCGGCCTTATTTATAATAGCCAGAAGTTGGAAAGAATGTAGATGTTCTTCAACAGAGGAATGGACATAAAAAGCGTGATACATATACATAATGGAGTACTACTCAGCTATTAAAAACAGTGAATTTATGAAATTCGTAGGCGAATAGATAAAATTAGAAAATATTATCTTGAGTAAAGTAACCCAGTCACAAAAGAACACACATGATATACAATTACTGATAGGTAGTATTAGCCCCAAAGTTCGAATTACTCAAGATACAATTCACAGACCTCAATATGAAACTCAAGAACAAGAAGGACCAAAATGTGGATGCTTCAGTCCTTCTTAGAAGGGGGAACAAAATACTCACAGAAAGTTGGTCTTTGTGAAGACACAGAAGTAGCAAAAGACAGACTACCTTCAAGGGGGTCAAAAGTAGCCTGACAGGACTAGAGTGATTTTCCAACTATGCTTGTTTGCAGCCGTCTAAGCTTTTCAGTCTCTGGCACTCAGTAAAGATAAGCAGCCACACTGGTGTGTCTACACTGTAGTGTTGGCACTGGTGTGTCTGACCTGTGGTTGAAGAGTCACATGTAGCCAAAGAAAGCTATGAATGGGCTCAACACACTGGGGGACTTGGGAGGGAGAGAGGAGAGGGAGGAAATAAGGGAGCAGTGTCAGGAAATGGAGGAGATGAGAGGGAGGTATAGAGGGTCTAGAAATCGAACAAAAACATGTAGCAGGGAGATGAGTTACTAAGAATACTACTACAGGATTCCAGAAACTAGGGAAATGTGAGGCTCCTGGGACCCAATGGAGATGACTTTAGCCAAAATGTGCAGAAAAGGAGGAGACAAATCTGTTGAGACCACTTCCAGTAGATAGGCACGGCCCCTGTTCGAGGGATGGGGATACCCATCCATCTCAAACTTTTTAACCCAGAAATGTTCCTGTCCAAAGGAAGAACAGGAACAAAAAAATGGAACAGAAACTGAAGGAAGGGCCAACCGGGGACTGCTCCACCCGGGGATCCATCACGTCTGCAGACAACAAACCCAACACTTGGCCATGGTCAAAAGGCATTTGTTGACAGGAACCTAGTGTGGGGGTTCCTTGGGAGGTTCAGCCAGCAACTGACCAATGCAGCTGTGGATGCTTCAGGGGACCTGGTGGAGGAACTGGTAGAAGCACTGGAGGAGCAGAGGGAGAGTGCAAGCCCATTGGAAGAACAACACAGACTGGCCTGACCACCCAGTTCTTCCAGAGTCTAGACCACCAACCAAGGAGTGTACTTGGAGGGTCCCATGGCTCCAGATACATATGTAACAGAGGATAGCTTATCCTGACAGAATGGGAGGGGAGGTCCTTGGTCCTGGGGAGGTTTGATGCCCAAGCGTAGGGGGATGCTGGAGCAGTGGGGCAGAAGAGTGTAGGTGGGTGGGGGAGCACTCTCATAGAGGCAAAGGGGAAGGCAGATGTGGGATGGAGGGTTGATGGAAGTAACTGGAAAGTGAAATATCATAGGATGGGGACTGGTTGGGGGGGGGACCGGGAAGTGGGATATCATATGCGATGTAAACAAATGGAATGATTAATGAAGTTTTAAAAAATATTTCTACTTTGCGTGTATGGTGTTTACAAGCTTGTGTGAGGAGCATGTACATAATACACATTATATATGTCTTCCTCTATTGCTTTCCACCTTAGTTTTTGAGATAGGATCTCTCAATGAACCTGGAGCTCACCGATCAGCTAGCCTGGCTGGCCAATCATCTCTACTTGTCTCTGCCTCCTCAGTGCTGGGGTTACAGAGTAGCACTACTGCACCTACTCTGCAATAAGGGCCAAGGAACTGAGCTCAGGTTCTCATATCTCCCAGGCCCCCGCAATTCCATTTTTGTGAAGCAGTTCTCAAGTGTGAAATTTGTAGATGACGATGTTTGCCATACAATGCTAAAGGTCTAAAAACGGAGAAAAGAGGTCCAAGAAACAATCTTGGAAACATTTAAGCTGATCTCCATATTGGAGAATTGAATCTGTATGAAAAGAAGAAAGGACAGACCATGAAGCAAAGGGTTATTTGGCAGATGGGATGAGAGTAACAAAGAGACTATAGCTTAGAACTAGTTACAAGGAGGAAAGAGCTCCAGTGAGACAGATCAACAGTATGGGGAAGGAGTATAAGCAAATGGTGCCTAGTGAGGCAGTGCAGGCAGCCCATGTGCCAGACAGAGCCTTAGGAGCTTAGGTAGTGAGGAGGGGACAGGCTGTGTAACCCAGAGTAACATGGCCAGAGGAATATACCGCCCCAAAGCTGTTATGAAGCACAAAGTGTTATTTCTAGAATTGATTTTTAAATTCCTGAATTCATAATATAAAATGTTCATTCTGGCTCTATAGTGGCATGTGTAGTTGTGGAGATAGATTCAGAAGGTGCCCAAAGAGCACACCCTAGTGTGGGGCAGACAACCCAGCAGAGGTGATTGAGAAATCTCAGCTCTTTTCCACTGTCAAGTACCCTTCCTTTACAGTAACTTGTATTTGCTTCACCTTAAGTTGCCTCCAATCATGCTGACATCTACTGCTGATTATATTAAATCTAAAAGTGTTCTTAAACAAACGAAAACTACTCACTTCTATTCCTGAGAGTCCTGCTTCCAATTTTCAGGAGGAAATTAAATAATGTATAAATCAAATACTGGGCCCAAGCCCAGACAGCTGAACATCGTTTTGTCCTTTCAAGGCAAATAGGAAGTCTGCTGAGGGAGGGACAAGCCAAAAGAAATAAAGCTTAACCTCAGTTCATGTGAAAGTGATCTCAGATAACTGGGACGTCTGCAAGTATGTTAAAAATGAGACCACATACTAACACACAACTTTGCATGGACCTGAAAGACTGTATACGGAACTAACTCCTACCCTGAAAACAAATACATGCTGGGGAAAAGACACCACCTTAGAAATTCTACTTAAAAGACAGAGAAGGAAGGAAAGCCATAGGGAGGGAAGTAGACAAGCACTTCCCAGCGCGCACACACACACACACACACACACACACACACACACACACACACACACACACACACACACACACGAGTGAGAGCAGCCAAAGGGAGGAAGAAGAAAAGGAAAATTCAATGATGAACTTAGAGGATGGTGAAAAGCATTAGATAAGTGGATGGCAAAATGATCCTGTGATTTTTCTATAGGGTGGATACACAGACCAACTGAGATGTGTTCCCACGAAACTTTATAACACTAAAATCTAAATTTCAAACATTTTTTTTTTTAATGTGTCAAAAATCTTTCATTGTAGGCTGGAGAGATGACTCAGAGGTTAAGAGCACCGGCTGCTCTTCCAGAGGTCCTGAGTTCAATTCCAAGCACCCACATGGTGGCTCACAACCATCTGTAATGGGATCTGACGCCCTCTTCCGGAGTGTCTGAAGACAGCTACAATGTAATCATATACATTAAATCTTAAAAAAAAAAAAGTCTATTGTGTTTTCCTCACCCATTTAAAAATGTCCGTTTCTAGCCTTTGGGCTTTACAAAAACAGGTTAGAAGCCATATTTGTTCATCAGATTATAGTTAACCCTCCCCCCTTATGCTGCAAATAAAATCTTCCTATGAAACTGACTTGATCTTCATTTGAGATTCTGTATAAGAAAAATTATTCTAAATTAGCTAAACGAGAAGATGGCAGCAACAGGAGAAAACATTTTAGTATCTCTACACACCAACATAAACATCAGAGTATAGAGAAAAAAGATTATTAAGTGAATGACTACTTAACCATTAACACTTAGGCATACTTTTTGGACCAAAAATGACTTAAATATGCTCCTCCGTTTAGCAGAATCTCACATTTTCCCCTCGTAGGTAGGAATATTTCCCAATGTCTATCACTCTACAGAAAACAGAAAGCTGGTAACCAGAATGATTTTCTTGAGAGCATGCTGTGCTGATTACAGGGTAGTAAAACTTTACAGACCACCTGACTTGGTTTCAGAAAACAATGAAACATTGAGACACCTATGGATATGGCTCTTAGGAAGAAAAAAAATTATATATTGTCTGGGATTAAAAAATTCAAAGCACTAGTTTTCTTACTCTGTCAAAGTAAAACTCTTGTAAAGCACTCTAGTAGGTGTCTCAAAACCATGACACAGAAAAACATCAGTGTCAATCCTTCTTTTCCTTCCCCTCATTTCCTTTCCCAATTTTAAAATAATGCTAGCAATTTTAAATTTCTCAACAAGTAAGACTGCCTTCTTTAAGAAACTGTCCTAAGTTACTCCAAACCTTCTTAAAGACCAGCCTTACTATCCAGCAGGACCAGCTGGCCCAGCTGGCCCAGGCTGATGGCATCTGAAGGGTAACAGTGAAGAGTAACCTTCCACAGGTGTTTTTATATGTTATAGTAACTCACGGTGTACTGGACCTCCATGGGTAGAGTACACTTGCATTCCAGAAGTGGACCATTCATTAATATGATAGCAAAACTCAGTTCTCAGTTATGAGACAGCAATTATAGAAAGAGGATTCTTTGTATCAGAATCAACTCTGCAGTCATTTATCTACTTTTTGGCACTAAGAACCTAAAGAATAGGAAAAAGTTGGCTGAAGCAGCTACAGTGAAGAGATAAAGCCAAGCAGGGAGTCTGTGAAAAACTAGCAGTAGAGATGGGAACAGGCTCAGAGAGAAGTCTTACTTTCTCTCTCCTTTCACATAACATCACCAACATTGAAAAAAAATTTAAAAGAGTAGTTTCAAGTCCACAGTGTAATAATTGAGTACAGAATCTTCACCTATTCTCTGCCCTATATGCAGAGCACCCATCACCATCTACCCTGGCCCAATTAGTACACTGGGTTCTATCAGTAGCTACACTACTGTCCTCCCAGACCCATAGTTTACATCAGGATTCACTGTGTACTCTATTATACATCATTAGCTTTACTATTTCTATTAGTCAAGACTTTTTGGCTCTGTGCACAATAGAAACAGAAATCATTTGTTTTGTGACCTAGTCTTGGAAGGCTCAGTCATTGGTTAGATGGGTAGTATGAGGCAGAATATCCTGGTGCTAAGGGTATGTGGCCATGGTGGCCAGAAAGCACAGACACAGACAGGAATGGCCAGGTATAAGACAACTTCCAGTGACCTGTCTCTTACAACCAAGCTCAACTTCCTACCCATCCCCTCCTACCTCAGGCTATAAACTGGTCAACAGATTAAAATCTCAACCATCTCTCACTGATTGGATCCAATGCCTGAATTTGGGGGGGGGAGGGCATTTCATATTCAAAGTGTAACAGTGTCCTCAAAGACTCTCTTTTCTCTGGCTTCTTACCCTAATCTTTTTACTCTTTTACTTTTGTCTTTTCTAGAATGCTGTGTGTTTGGAATCACAATAGGCCATTTTCAGATTGGCTTCTTTTTCTTAGTAACATGCCCACGAGATTCTTCTGTATATTTTCTTTTTTACTTTGTATATATTCTGTGTATAATAATTTACTACTTCTAACATATAATGATATTGCACTGTTTACATGCATTACAGCTTATATATCTGCTCACCCGTTAAAGGACATCTTTGTGGGTTCCAGTGTTTTCAGTGTTATTGCTTTGACATCAATGTTAAATCAAAAGGTATCATGGTATCAATTTTAATGAATCTCAGTAACTTTCAGAGAAGGTCTGAGGAAACATGACCAGCAGCTAAGTGACTGGGCCAGAGGACTGCTCTCTTCATAGGGTAACTGTCTGAGCCTGGATTAACCACATCTCATGATATTCCCCTCTCTCCTTGCTGGCAAGCCTAGTAGTCTAAAGGCCTGCTAGTGTCTGACATTAGCTTAGGGTTAACACTCTAATTCACAATTGCTTTCTTTACTGCATTCAGTGTTGTAAGAATGACTTAGGAGACTAGGGATGGTAGTGTAGGCCCTTTAATCTAGCACTCAGGAGCCAAAGGCTGGTGGAGTTTGAGGCAGCCTGCCTGGTTTACTTAGCAAGCTCTAGGCCAAACAGACTATAGTGAGACACTATGTCTTAAAATAACAAACAAACAAACCCACCCACCCTCTTTTAACAGATATATTTGCTAAGACACAAGCTACCAAGGCACCTTTAACCTTAGAAAGATGTATTTCCCATTAGCTTTGTAATTGCTGTTGAAAATAAAATCCATATCCCACCTTTATCTATAAAAATTCAAAGTCCTGCCCACACATATTTATGCAATTGTGGCTATAGCTCTTTAAAGATGGCAGGAAGTAAAACACAAAAGAACACACACACACACACACACACAAACACACACACACACACACATACACACACACAGAGAGAGAGAGAGAGAGAGAGAACACAAAGAGGCATCAGATGAGCAGTATTTACAAGTCTCAAGATGGCATGTTTAGTGCTACAAGACTTGCTTTCTTCGACTACTGTGAAAAGAATACTATTTCCTTTGCCGACAAATAGCTCCCAAGTGTTATTACCTGTGACTGTGTTAAGGTACATAACAAGGGGATCAAGGTTACAGGTGGAATCAAGGTGAATAATCATCTGATCTGACAGAAGTATTAGCCCAGATTATCTGGACAGATTTATATAATCAGAAAGGTCCTCTGAGTATGACAGAGAGGCACAAGTCAGAAGCAGAGAGATGTAAGAATGCCAGCGAAGAAAATGCAGAGTGTGCCAGGATAACAGCAAGCAGACAGTTTATAACTTACAGAAAGGAACACAGACTTCATTCAGTTCAGTTGTACCACAAACACCTGTCTTTCAACTTCCAGAATTACAGTATAAAAATATCTATATTGTTCCAGGAGCTAATTTTGTGTAACTTGTGTAACAGGAATAGGAAAAACTTATATATGTATTAAACAAAAACAGTAGCAATTCTTAATAATGGGGAAAACAATAAGAGCTATTTTTAATTAAACTCCATACATATTTCTAATCTTTAAAACAGGTGAAAAGAATTACTACTGCAGTTTTACAGTGTCAGCAATAAGTAACTCACCCAACTCAATGTATTACAGCTTATAAAAGCAGAGCTAGGATTGGAATGTAATGAATGAAATGTTACTATGCGCGCTTCTCCCACCAGAGAAAAGACCAGGATAAAACTGCACTGTCTAGTAAGACAGTAAAACTCAGCACTGTATGTCTTCTTGTGTGAGCCCCACACGACTTTCCTTTTTAATCATTTTCTTGACTCCAAAGAGACCAAAGTGATGCATGCTTAAAAGAACAAACTGGCTGCTCTTCCATAGGATATGGGTCAAGTTTCAAGAACAAACATGGTGGCTCTCACACCGTATGTAACTCCAGCTACCATGGCTCTGATACCTAATTCTGGCCTCTGTGGGTACCAGGTATGCATGTTATGCACAGATATACAAATAGGCAAAACATATATGTATATAAAACTTTAAAAAATTAAAAAGAATGGTTTAAATAAACAAACAGAACTAAAGAGGAAACTATGAAGATTTTGTACAAATACTGCCTGCAATAACAACTTCTACCAGTCTCATTCCTCGGTTTCTCCACAAATTAATGAGCACAAAGTCCAGGGAAGACACAGAATATTTTCTGTTCACATTTAACTGAAATATATGATACTGAAGGGGTTGACAGAGAGTGAAAGAAGGGGGGGGGAGGGAAAGAGGGAGGGAGGGAGGAAATCATCCAAAGGTCCATTTGAGAAAAAAGTACTGCACAGAAAATTAAACAGAATTTAACCAAAACACAGTTTCCAGCACACTTGCTTAGATGTGAGGGCAGATATCTGTACCACACAAAAACTAACCCCGCCCTCCACGGCTAGCCTGTGCAGTGGTGCAGAAGTATATGGAATATGTTTTTTTCCCTAACCATTTGATGGTCACTCTTTAAAATTCTTTTTACTAAAATTTAAGAGCATCAGTAAATAAGACTTTGACTAGCATTTCAGATCAGTGCTGCCTGAATTCTGCTCAGACAGACAGATGGCTCTATATTCTGAATTCTTGTTTCATAATCATTCATAAAGGAATGATATCCTTTCATTACCAGATAGTCTGTTAGATCGTGGGCTATTTACTGAGAGTCTAATTACCATTTCCAGATTATATCAGTACTCAACAATCTTTGGACCAGAGAATTAGGTAACAGGATTTAACAAGGTTTAACAAATCATGAACTCTATTTTAAAAATAACTGATCTGAACCTTGCCCAAACCAGGAATGATCCAAACTTGTTATAATTAATTATCAGAATTTATAACCAAAGTAAAACAAAGTGACTATGGTTTTTATTTTATTTTTTAAAACTCTCTAACTTTGGTGAGTATCCAGAAATCACTTAAGAATATGTTACCTACATACTGTTAAGTACGGGAGTAACACACGGATGCCAAGTATCTGACAAAGGCAAGTGTTAGATGTAGTATGCAGGAAAGCACTAAGAGGCAGTAGCATGTTTGAGGTTAGGTCTAGGAGGAGGTCATTAAAGTCAATGAAAGTTGGCTTTTAACAGGAAGAATAAAAGCCCACTTCTCCCTCTCTTTCTCTGCCTCACTGCCATACATACAGTGAAGGAGCTTTGTTTTGTCACATGTTTCTGCCATGATTTTCTGCCTCATTACAGCCCCTAAAGCGACTGGACCAAAAAGACTTAAAACCACCATGCTTTTGAGCCCAAATAAGCTTGTTTATAAGCTGAACACCTCAGATAGTCATAACGACAGAAAACTAATGGGAATGGCTTCAGATGTACTAAAAACGAACAAAAATATTCCCAAGTGTAGGTTTTAAAAATTATTTATTTTATTTAATTTAAAGATGGGGTCTTTCTCTATAGTCCTGGCTATCCTGGACTACTCACTATGTAGACCAGTCTGAACTCAAACTCACAGAAATCTGCCTGCCTCTGCCTCTCAAGTGCTGAGATTAAGGAAGTGAACCACTATCCCAGTCAAAATTATAATTTTTAAGAATCCCACTCACAAAAATGAAACTCCTTCCTTCCTTTATGATTGTACTATGCATAATATAAATACCTTGAGGCTGCTAACTGTACAAAGATTCACTATTAATATAGGTTACATAAGACTTAATAAAAGAACTTTCAAGTTGAGAGATAACTAACTCTAAATCCCGAGTCCTTTCAACTTTTCATGCCCTACCTATGAAATCATCTATAGTTACAAGCATCTTTTTAAAACATTTTTATTTATGTATATTAATACACTGTAGCTGTCTTCAGACACACCAGGAGAGGACATCAGATCTCACCACAGATGGTTGTGAACCACCCTGTAGCTGCTGGAATTTGAACTTAGGACCTCTGGAAGAGCAGTCAGTGTTCCTAACTGCTGGGCCATCCATCTCTCCAGCTCCTTTATTTCTCAACATGACAGAACAGAAGTAACTTCTTTCCACTGAAAGCAAATTCTCTCTGACAATGATCCCAATCCTGTGATCATCACTAGTCATTAATTTTCCTTGGATATTTCATTCTATGTTGTCCTGCACTTCCTTAGCCTATAAGCACACCCTCGTCTGCTACCATTACCCTGGTATCTACTAGCTAACCTTTCCCCCTTAAAAAAAAAAGATAAAAAATTAACATAAAATTGTAATTCTTTTTGTTTGTATGTTTGTGAATGCAATGTAGTTGATGTCCATGGGTAGGTATGGAGGTCAAAGGTCAATGCTGGCATGGTCAGCATGTGCCAGAGTGCCTCCTGCCAATCCCCTGTCCCCAAGGCTACAGTTACAGATTCCTATTACCATGTGCCCAGCTTTGGTATATCAGCTCAGATCTTCAATCTTGGGCAGAAGGCATTTACTAGCAAACCATTTCCCCACGTGTATTCCCTTAAACTTTGTGAACAAAGAGCCTCTGTGCTCACTTCAGTTCTCTACAATCCAGACTTTCCCTTCATTGCTCCAAGGGAACAGCCTTTAGTGAAGGCATTAGCTACCTGCAGACTGCTTAGCTCAACAGAACTAAACTTTCTTGCTGCATGAGTAGCAAGTTTTATTTCAACCACTTCTAGAGATCCTTCTCCAGTTACTTCTGTTTTATATTTTCTTACTGTTTTATCTGCTCCAAAGTTTCCTCTTGGGTCAAGGACTCTTCATTTTATACAGTACTCTGAGAGAACTCTATGATGCAATTTTTGCTGTTACTATTGGTTAAAGCAAACTCACAGGTCATAGGAATTGCTGCATCATTCTATTCTCATACCAAGTAGTCTGTTTCAAAAAAGAAGGAACACACCCACTGCACTGTATTTATGGGTTAAAAATTACAGGATTCTTTGATTAACTGTAAATCTGACTTACGTGGTAGCTATGCAAGAACTATTATATAAGGAAAGAATTCAATGCTACTATTACATTGTTCATCCTTTGGTAATTATATTAAAAATAAAACAGGCAGTACTGTAAGTAGATGAAAATGTTTCTCCCCTCCTTTGAAAATATTAATTGAAAAAAATTTCACTTTGATTTCATATTTTCATATTTCATGTTTTGATTATACTCCTTATCCATCCCATTTTTCCTTTTAAGAGGAATTTTATTTATGAAAGTTTAAGAAACATAATTACAGGTTAAATGTGATAATTTACAGAACTCTATATAAGTTTAGATAATTACAAATGAAGATAAAATCAGGTATATATATATCTCCATGAAAAAATTTCTGAATAAACAACTTTAAAAAATACCCTATTTCCTAACCAAAACATATAAAATTTATAGATGACACTGGACATCCTATGCTCAATGTGTTGTGCTGGGTAATCCCTCATTTTCAGGTCTGCTCACATGGTAAAGCTGGAGGTAATAGCTATTATTGCCAACCTGACAAGATCTAGACTCATCTAGGAGACAAACCTTTGAGCATGTCTGTGAGTTTCTAAATTCAATTACTTGAGGTAGGAAGGGCCACCCTAGTGTGGGTGACACCAATTTGTGCATTAGTCCTGGATCAAATAAAAAGGAGAAAGTGAGAAGGGCACCAACATTCAATGTTTTCTGCCTTCTGATGCAACATCAACTGCTGCTTTCCACCCTAAAAATGATAAACTGAACCCCCAAACTATGAACCCAAATAAACACCTTTTTCCTTTAAGTTGCTCCGATAGTTATTTTGTCACAGTAATGAGAAGAATAGTACACTGGGGTTCTGCAACAAGGGTGGGGCAGGGAGGCAAGAGTCATGTGGGGTCAGAGCATGAATTCCCACTGAACAAACCTGGGTTTCATCAGGGTGATGTACTTACTCAGTTATACTAACAACAGACACTAACCCACAGCAAGGGTATTTCATTCACACTGAGTTCTGTTCATCATTACAAACACAATGATTTTTACTCTTAGAAAAACTGTGATTTTATATTTTACTTGGCTGTGCCTGATACACAACACTGTTGTGTCTCTGAATGCATCACGCTTGGGTAACTTATGTAATGCTCATATTCTGTGGTATCAGTTTCCAGCTAAGAGAAAGCAATGGCCCAGTACCAACAGTGTTCACTCCAACAGTCAGACTATGTACTTTCTGGCTCAATGGAAGAGATTTTTGTATTTGTGGACAGGGTCTTATATATCCCAGGCTAGCTCTTTACTTCCCATGTAGCATAGGATGACCTTAAACTTCTGAACCCTCCTGCCCCCAAGGGAGAGAGAGAAGTAGTATATGAGGCTAAAGATTAAACTGAGGGCCTGGTCTAAGGTTCATACCTAGAATTTTGGGTTTTAAGACAGATTACATCTATAAAGACTCAGTCTCAGAATTTGTTTCTAATTTTAATAAAAAATATTTTTATCTTGATGTTTTAGTTCCCTAAAGAAGAATGTGATACTAAGATTTAACTGAAAAGGGAACTGAAAATGCTACAGACTATTGGGAAGGAAGGTGGGGGTGAGAAGGATGAGGAGGGGTATAATGTACACAATACAAGACTGGGAGGGCTGTTGAGTGTCACCACAAAATGTGCTGGATACTAAGCACACCATGCCTAGGATTAATGACAACTAACATGGCATTCAAGAACAACTCCAAGCACAGCACAAAAATTTTCCTAGGATTTGGTGAAATACCAAAGAAAAAGAGGCCCATTAACTGCTGACAGGAGCCTGATATAGCTGTCTCCTGAGAGTCTCTGCCAGAGGCAAATATAGAGGCAAATGCTTGAAGCCAACCATTGGGCTGAGCACTGGGCCCCAATGGAGGAGTTAGGAGAAGGACTGAAAGAGCTGAAGGGGTGTGCAAACCCAGAGGAAGAACAACAATATCAACCACCCCCCCACCACCCCGAGAGCTCCCAGGGACTAATCACCAACCAGAGAATACACATGGAAAGACTTATGGCTCCAGTCAAGGCTCGATGCCCCAGTGTAGGCGAGTGCCAGGGCTGGGAGGTGGGAGGGAGTGGGTGAGTGGGGGAACACTCTTATTGAGGCAGGGGGAGGAAGGATGGGAGATTCTGGAGGGGAAACCAGGAAAGGGGATAACATTTGAAATGTAAAGAAAATATCCAAAAAAAAAAAAAAAAAAAAAAAGAAAGAAAGAAAGAAAAAAAAAAAAAAAGAAAAAAATGAATGCCTTAAAGGTTTTGAAGGAAAGTGTACAGTGTTTGTACCTTTTGTCACCTGAAGACAAAACTATTGTAAATATATAATGCACATTGGGAAAATGAGGACTTAGAGAGACAGGCTTTGGAATTAGACTTTGGCTTGCAATCTGGTTCTAATAGGACTTTGAGAAAGTTACTTTAAGCTGTAATTTCCTGTTCTGTAAAATGAGTATCACAATTCTGTACCCCAAATATGTAAGTTGGACTGAAATAAGTATCAACACACATATGGTGATGAGTGGCTGTGGGTTTGCTTACAGCATTTTCCAACAAAAATCAGAAAAGAGTGAATTCAAGTGGATGTTACTGACTCATGTAGGATGTTTTTATCTAAGACCTGGCAGGTTTTTATCTAAGCTCTTTCCATTTGTACTTGTCTCTCATTCCTAAAGTCCAGGATCTGCCGGAGCCTTTCCCCACTCCTCCCAGAATAACTGGAACTGAAGTGGAAGCTCTAAGTTAAGATGACTACAAGGCATGCAGCAGTACCAAACCAGTTTCCTAGTCACAGGTTCAGCATGGGTTGGGGAAGGGGGCGCAATATTAAAAATAACAGTTATGCACACCAACTTTTACAGTTAGTGAAAGTCTGAATGGCTTTGAACATATTTAAAAGGAGGTCTGCAGGGGTGAAGTAGTACTTTCTTCATCAGGCTTGGTAGCAAAGGCCTATAATTCCCACTAAGCAAGAGCATGAGGTAGAGGATGTCAAGTTCAAAACTAGCCTGGGTGACTTGTGAAGTGCTGTTTAAGATCATTCTTGTCAATTCTTCAAAGAGCCAGGCCCAGTGTCTTACTCTCTTTTTGCTGCCTGTGGATCTAGATGTAGAACTCTAAGTTCCTCTCCAGCACCACTTCTGCCTGTGTGCCACCACATTCCCCAGTATGATGACAATGAACTACAACACTGAACTGTAAGCCAGCCTCATTTAAATGATTTGCTTTTGTAAGAGTTGCTGTGGTCATGGTGTCCCTTCATAGCCCTAACCAAGATACCACCATATAACTGAACTGACAGGAAAAACAAAAACAAACCAAACAACCCCAAAAGCACGATCATCACGTTAGATGCTGAAAAAGGATGACAAAATTTACTACCTTTTCAGATAAAAGTCCTGAAGCCATTAATAGCAACTCTATAGCTAATATCAAATTAAGTGGAGAGAAACTCAAAGCAGCTCCACTAAAATCAGGATCAGACAGGGTTGCCCATTTTCTCCATATCCATTCAATATTGTACTTAAAAGATTTTAGTAGAGCAATAAGACAACAGGAGAAGATCAAAGGGATAAAATTTGGAAAGGAAGTGAAAGTTGTTATTTGCAGATTGTAGTATACATAAATTAACCTAAAAATTCCACTAGAAAACTTCTACAGCTGATGAACACTTTCAGCAAAGTAGTTGAAAACAAGATCAACACAAGAAAATTAGTAGCCCTTCTACATGCAAATGACAAAGGGAATGAGAAAGAAATCAGGGAAACAACACCCTTTACAATAACCTCAAATAATATAAAATATCCTGGGGTAACTCTAACCAAGCAAGTGAAAGACTTGCATGATGAAATCTTCAAGTCTTTGAAGAAAGTATAGAAGATATAAGAGAAAGAACCATGTGTATGCATTGGTAGTATTAACATAGTAAAAAACAGCCATCTTACAAAAAGCATTCTACAGATCCAACACACACCCCATCAAAATTTCAATGCAATTCTTTATAGACCTTGAGAGCTCATTCTCAACTTCATATGAAAATTTAAAAAACAAACAAAACCAAACCCAGGATAGCTAAAGCAATTCTGAACAATAAAGGAGCTGCTGGAAGTATCATCAACCCTTATTTCAAGTTGTATTACAAAGCTATTATTGTAATAAAACAGCATGTTAGTGGCATAAAAACAGACATGCTGACTAATGGATTCACGTATCAATGACCATCTGATTTTTGATAAAGTAGCCAGACATACACTAGAAAAAAGAAAGCATCTCCAACAAATGAAGCTGGTCAAACTGGATGTCTGCATATAGAAGATAAATCAAAGACCTCAATATAAAACCAGACACACCTGATTGAAGAGAAAGTGAGGAATAACCTTTGAATGCATTGGCACAGGAGACAACTTCCTGAACAGACACCAGTAGATAAGGTACTAAGATCAACAATTTAATAAATAGGACCTCACAAATCTGAAAAGCTTACGTAAGGCAAAGAACACCATCAAATGAACAAAGAGGCAGCCTACAGAATGGAAAAAGATTTTTACCAGCTCTACTTCCAAGAGAAATCTAATATCCAAAATATATAAAGAACTCAAGAAATCAGATATCAAAAAGCCAACAAACAAAACCCCCAAAAGCCCTTCAAAATAAATCTGAGCAATCCAACTAAAAGAAATAGGCTACACATGTAAACAGATTTCCTAACAGAGGAAACTCAATGGCTGAGAAACACTTAAATAAGTGTCCAATATCCTTAGTCACCAGGGAAATGCAAATTAAAATTACTTTGAGATTCCATCTTACACCTATCAGAATGGCTAATATATAATATATAATACAAGTGACAATTCATGCTGTTGAGGACACAAAACAAGGAGAACACTGCTACACTGCTGGTGGAATTGCAGACTTGCATAGGCAACACAGAAATCAATACAGTGGCTCCTCATGAAATTGGGAACTGACATACAATACCCAGCTATACTGCTCTTGGGCATATACCTAAAGGATATTTGATCCTAACACAAAGACACTTGGCTCAACTATGCTTACCCAGGCTTTATTTATAATAGCCAGAAACACAGGAACATCCTAGATGTCCTTCACGTGGTACATTTACACAATTGGAGTATTACTTAGCTGTTATAAAAAAAATCATGAAATTTGCAGTTAAATGAATGAATACACTAGAGAAAAAATCATTCTGAGTGAGGTACCCAGACCCAGAGACAAATATTGTATGTATTCAATAGTAAGTGGAGCTTAGCTGTTAAGTAACGGTTAATCATTCTATAATCCACAGACTCAGAGAGGGAAGCCTGGGAAGGGGAAACAATAAATTTTAAGGACAGAGTCGGGTAGGTGGGGCTGGGAGCAGGAAGGATCAGGTGGATGGGGGCAATGAAGAGAGTGTGGGGAGAGACAGCTAAAGTGGGGAGCATTTAGGGGAGTGATGTGGAAACCTATTGCAGTGTAAGCTCCCTGGAATCTATGAGGGTGACCCTGGTGAGGACTCCTAGTAATGGAGGTTATGGAGTCTTGACCTAGGTATCTTTTTTTTTAGCCAGTGGTGGGACTGGGCTGCATTCGCTTGAGTTGTTGGCTGAGAGGGTCCTGTGAGGTTCCTAATAACAACCCAGGCTGATGCTAAGACAGAAGGTTGCTCTCCAGTATATTTCTACATAGTTATCTTCACAGGTGATAACAAATTCTCCACAAATTCTCAGCCCCAAAGAGACTGAAAGTTAAAAATATATATGCTGGTTGCTGAATTTCTTACATGTTTAATTTTTCACAGTATTTGAAATAAGTTGTACCTTTTTCTTTAATAAGTTGTATCTTTGACTGAAATTTTAACCTGTATTCTGCTTTTCATTTTTTAAAAGATGTATGTATGTATGTATGTATGTATGTATGTATGTATATATGCATGCATGCATGTACATGAGCACACTGTATCGGTCTTCACACACACCAGGAGAGGGCATCCGACCCCACTACAGATGGTTGTGAACTACCATGTGGTTGCTGGGAATTGAACTCAGGACCTCTGGAAGAGCAGCCAGTGCTCTTAACCACTGAGCCATCTCTCCAGCCCTCTGCTTTTCATTTTAATATAGATAGTAACATCTCAAGCTATGATTCAGTGTTTTCATTGTCCTTTGATCAAGACTGAGGTTGAAATAATTTGCTTGCCAAGATATATGCATTTGCTCAAGGTTGTAATTCTCAAAAATTACAGGTAGGGACATGAAAGGTATAGTGTTTCAAATGTTCTTTTCCTTTATAACTTCATGAAGGATGTGTTCTACATGATTTATCTAAAGGCTCTAAGAATAAATAGATGAGTGGGTAAAACATAAACTTGTTGATGCCTAATAAATAAATATTAACTAGTAACTAGATAACAAAATACTTTTAGGTTATTTCTCACAGAATAAAGTTCTTTACAAACAGTGAAAGCAATAAAGTTAACATTTTGAATATAAATAACAAAACATTTTATACACTAAAGAGCCACAGTCATGTTCTACCGCTGTAGCCTTTGTATTTCCAAGGTGTGGAAGCAGGCTCTACTCTGATGTAAAAGACATCCAGAATGACCACAGCACAGAAAATGCTCTCCCACTCTTGTGCGTTCTGTCCCTCCATCCCCCCCAACCCACCCCGTTTCTCTCCCTTTAAGCTACTGATTTTTATCCCTTAACCCCATCTTTTAGTTTTCTTTACCACAGATTACATCTGGAAAGCCTTTTTTAACTACCCATCCGTACTGGCTGGTTTTGTGTCAACTTGATACAAACTGGAGTTATCGCAGAGAAATGAGCCTCAGCTGTGAAAATGCCTCCATGAGATCCAGCTGTAAGGCATTTTCTCAACTAGTGATTAGGGGGGGAGGGCCCAGCCCACTGTGAGTGGTACCATCCCTGGGCTGGTAGACCTGGGTTCTTTAAGAAAGCAAGCTGAGCAAGCCAGGGGAAGAAAGCCAGTAAGTAACATCCCTCCATGGCCTCTGTATCAGCTCCTGCTTCCTGACCTGCTTGAGTTCCAGTCCTGACTTCCTCTGGTGATAAACAGCAATGTGGAAGGTTAAGGTGAATAAACCCTTTCCTCCCCAACTTGCTTCTTGGTCGTGATGTTTTGTGCAGGAATAGAAACCCCAACTAAGACACTATCCTTTAAATGTTGCTTTCACAGGATTATCATGAAAGAAAAGTGACGGGAGGGGGTGCGGTGGCAGTAAGAAAACATTCAAAACTCAGGTTCTCTTATTTGCAATACAGTGCTATAATGTTCATTCTAGATCAACCTTATAAAGAATAAAGGGATTTCTAATTTCCATATTAAGATCATCTTTTATATGAAACGTGGCAGTTACTTCATTGTGTCTAGATAAATAAGAGTCAGTTCAAATGGAACTTTAGTGCATGTGCACAGGTGAACAGGATTACTAGTTAAGCAACACCACAGAATTTACTTTTATGAGTTTATGGAACTAAGAAGTGCTCATGTCACAATCCTGAGAAACAGTCAAAGAAGCTATAGGCTGATCAATAATTTAAGCATATTTATTGCATTTTATTGTATTGTTGCATGTATATATATATATATATATATATATATATATATACACACACACACACATACACACACACACACATATGACTTCTATCCTCCTGAATAGTACTTTTGGAGGTCACTGAAAGTGGACGAGGGCTTATGTAGCTGGGAGAGGCCCTAGTTGAACAAAGCAGATTCTTCTATATTTCCTTATATAGTGGACTCACCCTGTTTCTAGTTTTACTAGAGAAAGGATTCTACTGTTAATGTTGTTCTGAAAACTACTCATGTTTCAAAACAACCACAACCAATAAAAACAAACTACTTAATTCTAAAACAAAGCTTTCCTGGAGAAAAAAAGCTCTGAATTAAAATGAAGATGTGGAAAGAATGTTCATTTCAAAACACAATGTTCTTTCATATTCTCCAGTTTAGTGGATATAATCTTCACCTACTTGCTATTTTTATTATTTACTCTCAACTGCAAAGTAAGACCTGACAGATGGTAGACTGGCAACAATGAATTTCACTGACAGTTTTTACAGAGACACATAAAAATGGCCTTTCTGAAAAATATAGGATTACTCAATTCTGTGGACTCAAGTTTAGGTCTTCTATTCCAGTGGTCTACATGTTAGGTTTGTGCTACTATTGTACCTATTACTATTATTATTGCTGTTGCCTCTGCTTTATGATGTATCTTGAAGTAGAGAATTCAAAGCAAAGTATCAGGGTTCAAATCCCTGCAACATTATTCATTTTGCTCAAGGTTGTATTGGCTATCTGGGGACTTTTCTGGTTCCACATAAATTTTAGTTTTCTTCCCCTCCTCTTCAATTTTTGTGGTATTCATATGATCTTTATGGGTGATTAGCTTACAAGGATTAAGCAGTTGACTCACAGAACTAACTATATTTAGGCACAATGTTACAGATAAATTAGATTTCAGTAAATGTACAGATTTGCCCATGTCAATAGTTATGTTTATGTTTTAAGCCGATTACTGGAGGAACCAAAATAGTTTGGCATACTGCAGGATCATGGTGCAAGAGTCCTGGTGAAGCCTTTAGTTTTTCTTAATATAGAAAGCCATCTAGTTTTCATCTCCTCAGGCCTGGGATTAGACTTTGTGCCTGGTATGGAAGTACCATGAAGTCCCTATGGCTCCTTTCAAAATGAGTGCAATTTTGTGAAGGGGCAGCTTTTGCTGTAACTAAAAGAGTATCTTGTTCAAATGCAAAAACAGTGACAACTTTTGCATTTTGAAAATATAGAAAATATCAAATTCATGAAGACTTCCCATGACAGGAAAGACACAGTTAACACATAGAAACTTATAGCAAAACCTAAGTTTGAAATTTCTAGGACTCTCAAGCATTTAGATGTTAAAGAACATCAGAGATAAGATAAACAACAATGAAGAAATGTAGAAGAAAGCTCTTAATAGAAATAAACCCTTTCCCTTCCAGCTCAAGGCAAAATTATACTTGACAGTAAAAAGACTACAACTTCTGAACAGTCACTATGAGCTCTGTAATACTTTCATGGATGAAAGCTCAACAATGTTGGAGATCAAACATGAGAACCTGTTCAACAGACAATGGATGACTGACAGAGGAGGTGCTTTTCTCCTCAGCATGAGAATTCTGTGTCTTCCTCTCAACACAGCAGAGTCTAATTCCCACCTAAAGAAAGGGTGTTGAAAATGAATGTTTATTTTCTAAACACTATTTTAGTAGATTAGAAATCCTCATTTTTCTAATGTTACTAGATTAAATACTTTACTTAATTTAGAAAGACTTACATACAAAGAAAACAAAATTAAGCCCTGATAATATGCTGAAAAAATGATATTTATTAGTTTGTCAAGAAACACTGACTTCTACTTTTGAGAAATATTACCTATCTTTAACAAAGAAAACTAAACACAGACATCAAGTATTATTAAGACAGCTCAGATAAATATAAGCTTAGTAACTTAAAACTAAAAACAAAAGATATTTTCCAAAACAAAATATCTAACTAATGCCATTATGAATTTAAATAAAATATGGGAAGCTTAGGCAAGTTGCAATTGCTTATTATTAAAGAGATCAAATGTGTTTTGCTGATTATAAAAACACTGTTCCTGGAACAGTTGCCCTGTGATACTCTTACAAAGAAGAGTACATGTGTGTGAACTATGCTGTTGAACACAACAAGAACCCTGTGGACAGCGTTGGCATCTGGTCCTCATTCCATATTTTATGTAATTACTCATGATGCAACCTCACAAAGTAAAAAAAAATGTTCTTAACACAAGGAACAATTTTCATATAGAACAGGGGCATGCTTTTCATAAGGCGATCAAAAATATAACTGGAAATTAGATTTCCATAACCTTAGAAGACCAAGTAAAAATAAGTGATCATACTAATTAATATACTTTATATATCTTAAGGAAAGGAATCATATGGTCCCTTAAGTTGAAAGAATTTCCAAATTTTATGATTCCTCTGAAGGTGGAGAAGCAAATGTTCTTTCAAGAATTATGAAGTCCTAGCCTGAAGACATAGAAAAATTTGGCACAAAATAAATAAGCATATTAAAAAGCTAAATCATTACTAGAAATTATTAATTCTCCACAGATACAGCTTTACCTTCGTTGGAAACCTTGAGGTAGCAGCCAGTCAGGTAGGTCCAGACTAGCTGCTGGGACTGATTTTCCTACGGGGGGGGGCGAGGGGAGGTGCTATATTTGGTTATAGAATACTGGTTTAAGCTTGCTGCTCACTCTGTCTTCCTTCCTGACTAATGCTTCTTGAGTGATGACAGCAGCTTTAAACACCTGCCAGGCAGTCCGTAATACAGGCATAGCAACAGGAAGCATTTTGTCAGGTGACTTGCTGTGGTGTAAACAAACATTTATCTAACACAACCCTTTAAAAATTTAATTGGTGTGTTCTTTCCAAATTAAGTAAAAATGGAACTGTGGAAATACAGAAAGTCTCTGAGAAATGGGCATATATCACAATTTCTTAAGTTTTAAAAACAAAGTTACAACAAACTGTGTCATTAACTTCCCAACAAAGAAACTTTAAGGAAAAAGTTTTACAATATAGTTTATTCTATATTGTCCAAACCATGAGCAAGTAGTGAAGGATGACAAAACTCAGAAGCCCAAAGACTTCAGGACACAAAATGAACAAAAGCATACGAGGAACTGGACCCTGGGCAGGTGAAATAGCCACTTCTCCTCAATATAAAAGTGCTTATGTTTCCTAAGTAGACTTTCATTTAAGTCTGAGTATAGAGCAATGTCTCTTAAGGTTCTTATTCCTCTGGTGCTGAGATGGAGCTCTAGGAGCTACACAAGAAAGTATTGAGAGCACATGTTTCCAAAAGCAATTTGAGATAAGCACAGCCAGGACAAACATTCTTCAGTTAAACTCCTAATGGATCCTAACCAAGAATGATAATCCACAACAAGCATGGAATCATACTTTAATGCTACAGAAGATCACACTGACCACATCCTACTCTCCCTTATTATAAGATGAGAAGTCTTGGAAAAGGGAAAAACTTGTAATTAGCACCTAAAATGGCTTTTAACTTTTACCAAATTTGTTCACTTAACATGTAGATCATAAAATATGAGAGAAGGGTGAGGAGAGGAGGACAAAGACAGTCTGACGTATCTACATGCAGTATGTAATAAGTATACTGAAGTGCTGGCTTCCTGCTCTGAAGGGTCCTTTCGTAATTCTTTTAAATCTTACACATATAGGATTTTGCCCTAGAGGTTATACTCAAAGTTTATTTCTTTTATACATGACTCACCTGACTAATAATCTTGCAATCCATGGAGGTAATATGTATGGTGCTAATACAATTATGATTTCTTTACCCAAAGGGACGAGAAGGCAAATCTTATAGTCACAGAATGTGGTTTACCCAGCTGAAATGTAAATTCTGTGGGTCTATCTGCTCAACGAATACTTATTATTTCTATGCAAAGGATTGTGCTCAATAATATGGCTGACATGAAAGTGAACCAGACAAAAACAGCAGAGGGTTCCCCACACATGAAGGTTGTACTTCCAAAGATGTCACCTAGAGAGTGAAAAGAACTAATATATATTAAGTTTGTGTGTATAAGTGATAAGTTTTATACTTTACCAGGAAGCTGTCACCAAGCAGATAAAGGAACCCCTTATTTACATGAAGATAGTTGGCTAGCCAGTTACATATGCCACCAGTCTAGCAGTAATATACATTTAATAACAATATGCAACTACATTTCCCCAAGGCTATCCAGCAGGCAGATACATCTAAGTTCACTTCTAAGTCTGACATACTTTTTCTTCCTTATCTTCTACTCCTTGCAAATAATTCTTTCTTCTGTTGGTATTCAACCTAGACTGTAGGTTACACTATACTTTAATGCATCTCAGCCTTCTTCTATCTGTCAGAATCATTTGTACTTAACATTTAGTGAGACAGAAAGTAATTCTAGCCTCTTTTAGTAGCTGCAATAGCTCACTCGTGGTGAACAGACCTTCTTGAATAAGGTCCATTGGGAGATATTCACCCTACTCATGTCAAAGCATTTATGGTGACTTCAATAACTTTTTTTAAACCCCAAGGGGACATAAACTACAAAACAAAACTTTAGATAAGACATAATTTAAATACTGGAACAAAGATGAACAGCTTAAGTTAATATGAAGTTAAAATTTAAAAAAAGTTATAAAGTGAATAATGCAAATAACTGTTTTGTTTTCAGAAGTTTACTAGTTTGTCAACACAAAATATATTACGACTCGGTAGCAACACCGTTTGACATTTTAGTGGTCAAATACAAATACCAAACTGAGAAACTGACTTGATTCTTTGGTGCTTATATTTGTTATCCCATTTAACCAGCAAAACAATTCAATCACATAAACATTTTATATATGAGGGAACAAGGAATTAATAACATTTTGAAGCCCATCTATTAAAGGTGCACTTATAGGTAACATCCACACTTTCATAAGCCATCTTGCCACTTTTATCTCTGAGGGAAGCTGAATCTGTAGGGCTTAATGAACACCGACTGTCTACAGTATTCACAAGATGAATAGCTAATACCTGCCTCTCAGAAATACAGATCTTCCTTGACTCATGATTGTGTCACATCTGATAAGGTTGGAAAAAATACCTCCTTTCCCCCAAGTTCACCTAGGCTGTTGACTGTAACAGCTGGGCTCTCCATGGACCACCACTTTAAACCTGTGGTCTGCATAAACACCCAGGAACTCAGCATCCAAGAGAGGGTAACTAGTTTAGCGCTAGCTTCAGCCTGGGAAAGAGCAAGTCAAGCTCAGTGTAATGACTCAAATGCAATTCAAACATGGGAAATCAGAGGTAGAGGCAGAATTATTATGCCCTAGAGCTAGCCTGGGCTATATAGAAGATCCTGTCTCAAAAGACCCTATAACAAATAAGTAAATGAGTAAATAATTACAACTGAATATTTGAAGCATGGTTTGTGGCTTCTACCAAATACTCATCATTTGTCACCACCTATTGAGGTCAAAAGCCTTAAGAGAAGCCATTCTAACATGGGGAACAGTTTTTACTGACGACCCTTACTGAGATAACCACTGGAAAGAAGACTGAGATCTAAAGGTATCAACCCAAATGCCACAGAGCCAGTAGCTTTTGGCTTATGCTAGCAATTTCTCCAAAAGAGAG
Source organism: Micromys minutus (assembly GCF_963924665.1). Taxonomy (NCBI): domain Eukaryota; kingdom Metazoa; phylum Chordata; class Mammalia; order Rodentia; family Muridae; genus Micromys; species Micromys minutus. Next base: position 36,247,034 of record NC_137984.1, on the reverse strand, counting down.
AAAATCACCTCTTATCACGAACAGCAAGGAGGCCAGCTATAGTATATATTTAGAGATAAGTTTTTCAAAACTAACCAAAATGGCTACAAAACAACTTTAAACAAAATCAAAGCAAAAGAAAACAACATTCGGCACACATATACACACTCATTTCCTTCCAAGCTAAATTTTCACTGTCCCATTAGCCAGAAGGCAAGCACACCTTCTAGAGAAACCCAGCATCTGGAGATGGAAGCCCAGGCAGTTGATCACCCCCATATCCTTCTGCTCGCCCACTTTGATCACGTACCTATTACATCAAACTCACAGAGGAAGGGCAGAACAGTGGTTCTCAACCTTCCTAATGCTGCAACCCAGTAATACAGTTCCTCATGTTGTGATAAACCCCAATCATAAAATCAAATTTATTGCTACTTTATAACTTTATTTTTGCTTCTTTTATGAATCATAATGTAAATATGTGTGTTTTCTGATGGTCTTACGTGACCCTCATTCAGCAATCCTTAAGGGGTTGCAACCTAGAGGTTGAGATCCACCGTGCTAGCATATCCTCTAAGACACTCCTGGGCTTACAACAGGCTTTACTTTGTATAGCCTCTCCAGGAGGGAAAATAGAATGTCTCAAAAGAGTTCCAAGTTCTGCTTCAAGACAAGGCTTTTATAGAACAACAATATCTGGCTAAACTGAATACTTGTTTGAAAGTAACCTTGACAAATCATAGTCATTAAAAGAGAATCATCTCTACCTCAACCATAGCTACATTGTTTTAATTAGAAATCAAAAGAAGAAATGTGACTGAGATTATCATCTTACATCCATTTTACTATAAAAAAACCAACCTAATTTTGGCCTTCAAACTGTAGCAACTGTTGTCACTCTGATGAAAAGACAAAGAGAGAGAGAGAGAAAGAGAGAGAGAGATGAGATCTTACATTTTTGTCTAAATTTGTTTTGACTTTAAATTTCCTGATCATCAAGTTTTAACATTTAAATACTTTAAAAATGTCTGTGAAATGCTTAACTATTTAAACCAACTATCCATCCATCCATCCATCCATCCATCCATCCATCCATCCATCCATCCATCCATCCATCCATCCATCCATCCCACCTCTCCATCCCAGCAGATACCCAATTCTGGGAGAAGCTTATCTCCCCCGAATCAGACACCTTAAAGCTAATAGAATGCAGCTCTGAGAAGTTCCTATTCCTTACGAGTTATTAACCATGTATACACTAAGTGAGATCAGAGTCGTTTTCTCAAAGTCTGATCACTTGGGACATAATATAACTAGGAAGCACAGAATTTACTACTGTTTTTCTGTGGTAATTTGTAGATTGTGGCAATCAATTTACATTGAATATTAAAACTGATTATAAACATGTTTCAATGTTAGATAGAACAAGACGTACTGTATGAGAACATGCTAGATGACACCATTTGGTGGCACCAAATGAGTTTTTTCTTTCTGGCCAGATTAAAATTCACCAACTTTTATTTCTATTTGTACTAAAGTATGACTATCATGTATTAGTTCAACATGAAAGGCAGGCTAACATCCTGCTAACTACTGCTCCATTTTGTTCAGATGTGGGAATTATAGTTTCTTCTCCTTGTTCTTATAACTTGACATGTTATATACTCAATGTTAGGCCCTACACTGACATCAAATACCCCTTTAGAAATCTAAAGTCTTCTGTCATATTAATTACACGATCACTCTGACTTTAAGACCATGCCAAAGAAGTGATAGTAAATACTGCTGTTCCAGATGGAACTCAGGTCAGTGCATCCCAACTGTCTCATTGGCTGCTTCCCACAGCTGGTAAGATAAGGCCGTACCTGTGACTTTTTTATTGGTATTTACTATGACTATATGAGATACTAAAGCCAACTCTATGGAAATTTGCCTGATAATATGTTTCTCTCTTTTTTTTCTTCAAAAGTTGGATGAAAACATATAAAAAAAAGCAGATAAAAACATATAAAGCCTCTGTCTACTAGCAACCCACAATCAATTGAATATATAATTTCTGAGCATATTAAATTACCAACAAAATCCACTTCAGTGGTATTCTGTGCTGTGGTATTTGGCATACAGTTTTTGTAATATATATAGGAGTCTTGGATGTGGTTCAGTGATAAAGTCTTGGCCTAGCATGCATGAGGACCAGTCTTGGGGGTTGTGGTGGTCTATGTAGAAAAGTTACTTAATTACTTCATTGAATTTTATTTTGTAGCAAAAATTGGCTAAAAGGAAAATTTTCTAAAGAGAGGGAAAATGCTCATCTTCCATACATAAAAGTTATTTTAGGGTTTTTAGAAGAATTCAGTTTTAGAGTTAAGAGCAGATAGTCTCATTCACTCATGCATTCATTTTTTTAAGATAATTTTTGTGATCAAAAGTAGATCAAATAATTAAAATTATATAATCACTTTGCAAAGTTGTGTATGACATTCTAATATCACCTCCACAAGAAAATAGGAGAAAGTCTATTCTAGCCTACTAATTGGTAGTTTAACAAAAGGAACTGAAATTCAGTGAAGTATGTTAGCTGACTAGCTAGAAACTAGAGTCAGGAAGTCTAGCAGAGCCAGCTTTTTTTAGTCCAGTGATCTTCCCACTGTGCTACATAGTATACTAAAAACTAGTCTGAAGAATCATTAGACCTAGGTATTCAAGTAAAGTGTAATGTGATTTAGAAATTGTTTATTTGAAGATTTGTTGGTTCACAGTAAATTAACAGTTGTTAGCAAGCAGCATCTTTTGCTTAGTGACCATGAACCACACCGCTTCCCTTCCACCCCAATTTTTTCTTTTTGGGATGTGTGGGAGTTATGGGGTATGAGTGTGTGTCTGGAGGTTGAACCCAGGGTCTTTTGCATGCTAAATGTGTGTTCTACCTCTGGGATACATCTGTATTTGGGGGAATTATCTTACCTCTGCTCCTGAGTAGGTGTCAGTTTGGAGGACAAGTTCATCCAGGTCAACCTCGTTACTGATTGGCATTGAGTGGAACTGCAAGTTCAGTATTTCCCTTCTTGTTGCTGCATCCGGTAAGGGCACATAAATGATCCTGTCAATCCTTCCAGGTCTCATCAAAGCCTACAGAGATGGAACAGCAAGGCTTAGCTACGCTCAAAACTGACACTCCATATCAAAAGCAGTCAGGAAAAGAGAGCATCTACTTTTTTCAGAAATATCCATAAAACTATTATCCTCAATTAACAAATTGAGTACTAGATGCCCCATAATCTATTCCAGGATATAAACAGTGTCTAGTTGATTTTTGAAGATAGAAAAACAATAGTTCTGGAAAACTTTCTGAACAACTGCCAAGGTAAATAGAAAACACTAACATTCAGAGAAACGTGTGTATGACTTGTACTTAATATATGAAAAAAATTTAAAAAAAGCTTTCTTCAATTAAGTCATAAACTACAGAATGCGATATTTACTGTTTAGAGATTCCTAAAAAATAGCACGGCTATGATAATGGAATAGGCCTAGAGATAAACTTAGTCAACTCAATATTTTTTTTTGGCATTTTACTGAAGGCTAATGCCTATTCTATGCAAGACCCAATGAACTTACTCAGAAAATTTCCTCAGTATGTGTTTCTCACCAGACAGCTTTGGTATTGAGAAAAAGAACAAATGTGTCAAACATACATGTGTGAAGCTAACTAGTGACAATTGTGCAAACTTATGAATAAGAACCAATAAAGATGTTTTATATGAGTGAATTATATGGCATCTCAACAAAGGTGCTGAAATAGATATGTATCTCTTGAGGGAATGGAGTAGCATTTAGATGGGCCAATCAGAAAAGCCTTGTACAAATACTCAAAAAAGCTAGACACATGAAAAGATAATGGAAGAAGATTCAAGGTAAAGAGAAGATCAAATACAAAGGAAACCAAGTGACATGTAGCAGGAGAGAAAGTGAGGCATAGTGAATAATGAAAACAAGAGGTAGGAAGTGAGGCCAGAAAGACAAACACTGTAGAAAATAGTCTACTGCTGATGCTTGGAAGTAGGAAACCAAGATGATAAAATTTACATTAAAAGATCACTCTTGTGGGATAATATAAAAAAGTCTACTATGTTATAATCAGAAGGAAAAGAAAAATACTGGAACAAAAAAATCTGAAGAACTAAGGGCCTCAAATTTTCTCCAAATAGATAGCAAAACACAAATTCATAGTCAAGATGCTCCAATAGGATAAAAAGAAGGTGTTTCAATCCAACTGCTAACATCTCCAACAAGAGTATCTTGAACACAGGTCACACAGGGGACACTGGAATCAATAATCATTGGAACACGGTCCAAGAATGGAGTTGTGGGAGGAGAATTCTGAGTGTTTGTGAGAAAACACGAGGAAACAACTTGTGAATTCAGTTTCTTCAAAGCACGTAACTGTTCATGGAATGTGCTCTCCTTCTCGTCCAGATGTAGTAGACAGGACTGCGTTTACTTCAGTTGGTGTTATTCATATGCCTCTCTGGAAACCATGTTTTTGTCACCTGTAGCTTGTCTCTGTGATTGTATAGTTTACTCAGAGCACTCTTTGTACCCCTCAGAGTATAAATTGTCTGATGCCCTGAATAAAGTTGGCTATTGCATGAAACTTTAGTCATTCTTATTCTTTTAGAGCCCGTACTTCCAGATTCATGTTGCCAACTAGAGTGGCTAAATAAATAAAGACTCCCTAACCTGATACACAGGCAGTTTATCAAGGGAATAACATTTCTATAGTGCTGAAACAAAAATGTTACTCAGAACCCTACTCATAACAAATTACCTTCAATAATGAAGGATAACAAGGTTATTTTCAGATAAAAGAACAAGGTTTTGGGAGATATATGTCACAAAAATTGTCAAGAAGCGTTACAGATTGAAGGCAAATGATACAAGGTAGAAGACAAAATATTCCACAAGAAATAAAAAGCACTGGAAATTAAAAACTTCAAAAACTGTAAACTCTTTTCCCTTACAGAAACACTAAAAATATCATTCTTACTGCTGATATAATCAGAAAGGGAAGTTTTAAGAGCTTGTCTTGTGATAAATGCCCACAATGACAGCATTCAGAGGCCAAGGAAGTTCAAGGCCCATCTACAATACAGAAGTTTAAAACTAGCCAGGGTAACTTTGTAAACCCCATGTTAAGTGAAATGAGAGCCAGCTCCAATGGCCAGAACCGAACCAAACCGAACCAAACCAAACCAAATCAACCAAATAAACAAGAACATTAAAATTATACAACCATTTCAGAACATAGAAAGGAATATTCATTAAATTGTTTTATAATGCTAGGGTATTACCTTCAAACTTGGCTAAGATAAAGGAAGAAAATTACAGAATGTTTTTTATAAACACAGACCCCCAAATCATCAAAATACTGGCAAACAGAATCTAATTTACACAATGGATGAATAATCAAAACCAAGTAAGAGTTATCTCGGGAACCAAAGGTTGGGTTAGTATTTGAAATTTAATCAGAATACTTCATTGTACTGATTTAAAAAGTAAAAAAACTATGACCATTTTGATACATGCAGAGAAAAAAAAAAAAAAAAAAAAAAAAAACTTGGCAATCAAATCAAGACCTACTCATGACTCTAAACTCTCAGCACACTGAGAACAGAAGTGATAGAAGTGATCCTTCAATACGAGAAAATATTTACTTACTGAGTATCTGCAGCCGAGACATATTTAATGTTGAAATATGGAGTGCTACCTACCGTCTCCTGTCTTTTTAATTGGATATATTTTATTTGCATTTCAAATGTTATCCCCCCCTTCCCAGACTAGACAAGGATGCCCACTCTCCCCCTACCTATTCAACATAGTACTCTAAATCCTAGCCAGAGAAATTAGACAACAAAAGGAGTTCAAAGGGATACAAATTGAAAAGGAAGTAGTCAAAATATCTTTAATACTTTTAATATACTTAAGCAACCCCCCAAATTCCACCAGAGAACTTTTACCTTCAGCAAAGTGGCTGGATATAAAATTATAACTCAGACAAATCAATAGCCTACCTCTATTCAAAGGATAAACAGGCTGAACAAGAAATTAGGGAAATGACACCCTTCACAACAGTCACAAATAATATAAAATACCTTGGTGTGACTCTAACTAAGCAAGTGAAAGATCTGAATGACAAAAGCTTCAAGTTTCTGAAGAAAGAAATCGAAGAAGATCTCAGAAGATGGAAAGATCTCCTACGCACCAAGATTAGCAGGATTAATACAGGAAAAACAGCCATCTTTCAAAAAAGCAATCTACAGATTCAATGCAATCCCCACCAGAATTCCAACTAAATTCTTCAGAGAGTTAGAAAGAGCAATTTGCAAATTCATTTGGAATGACAAACAAACAAAAAACCCAAGAACCCAGGACAGTGAAAACTATTCTCAACAATAAAAGAACTTCTGGGGGAATCACCATCCCTGACCTCAAGCTGTATTACTGAGCAATAGTCATAAAAACTGTATGGTATTGGTACAGAGACAGGAAGGTAGATAGATCAGCAGAATAGAATTGAAAACCCAGAAATGAACCCACACACCTATGGTCACTTGATCTTTGACAAAGAAGCTAAAACCATCCACTGGATTTTCAACAAATGGTGCTGGTCCAATTGAAGGTCAGTCAGCATGTAGAAGAATGCAAATTCATCCATTCTTATTGCTCTGTACAAAGCTCAAATCCAAGTGAATCAAGGACCTCTACATAAAACCAGATACACTGAAATTAACAGAAGAGAAATCGGGGAAGAGTCCCAAACACATAGGCACAAGGGAACAGAACAGAACACCAACGGCTTATGATCAAGAATAGACAAATGGGACCTCACAAAATTGCAAAGCTTCCATATGGCAAAGTACACTGTCATTAGGACAAAATGGCAACAGACTGGGAAATGATCTTTGCCAATCCGACATCTGATAGAGGGGTAATATCTAATATGTACAAAAAAATCAAGAATTTAGACTCCAGAAAAATCAAATAACCCTATTAAAAAATGGGGGTATAGAGCTAAACAAAGAATTCTGAACTGAGAAATATCAAATGGCTGAGAAGCACCTAAAGAAATGTTCAACATCCTATCATCTTGACAGTGTCCTTTGCCTTACAGAAGCGTTGCAATTTTATGAGGTCCCATTTGTCACTGAAGATTCTAATAGAGCAACAGTAAGGAATAAAGGGTGTATAAAACATGTAAAGTAAAAAGGAAATTTTAAAAAAAACTTCAGAAACATGTTTATATGGAAATTGTAAAATAGATAAATTAATCCTATAAAAGTTATACCAAGCCTACACAGTATAAGATTAGTATTTTAAAAAACTTGGCTGCTACTATATAATGAACAGTAAAAACTCCCTTACTTGAAATATAACATAAAACTCAAATACAATCTGCAAATAAAAATAAGCAAAGAATTCTTCACAGAAAAACACAGAATACTCTTGAGAGGATTAAGTTAAGGCATGTTTGTAAATTAGATAATTCAACATTACAAATTATTCCAAAATTTATTTATAGATTGCATACAATTTCAATATGATCTTTTAAATAAGAAGGTGAAAAGGTAAGTGAGATTTATATGTAAATTCAGGTGACAGAGGATACTGAAAGTAACTGTGCCCTTCCAGTACTAGGTATTCCATTTAGGATCATGTACGCATTAGGCAAGTGTTCTACCACAGAACTATATTTTGTTCTTCAAAATAAACTTAGTTGCTAAAGAAACAAGACTGTGAGAGAATGAGGCTACAATTGTAGTGGGCAGGGTGGTAGAGGGCCCCCATGTTGATTCTGAAAGCAAACAATGAAAGAATTATTTTATGAAAGGATGCTGCTTCAGCCAAAACAAAACAAAAAACCCTGGTGGGAACTTGAGACAGTTGCCATGTTATAGCTCTAGTCAGGAAGCAGTATAGAGAGAATCTCTGGGAACATCACCAGTCAATAAAATGCTGTTGGCCTAGTAGCATAAGTGGGAAATAGGTAAGTGAAAATTATGGTCCAGAAAGGATTTCTGGGATAGTCAGGTACAGGAGATTTGCCTTAAACTCTGAGGAAGACAGTCACATGAAACTGAAGGAGGTGGGAGTCACATGGCATGACTTAACCAGTTTAAGCAGGTTAACTGATTTATGAGCTAGCAGAAATGAGCCAATGCTACTGGCCTAGGTATTTAAGTCATATATAAGAAGTCTCATTGTTATTTTAGGGAACTTGGGTGCAGATAGACTGAATACTAAGTTCTCTGTCATCTTTTTCTTTGTGTGGTGTTTAAGGTGGGTCCTCCCATCTCAAGTAACAAAATCTAAAAACAAAACAAAAAAAAAAAAAACAAAAAAAACCCCCAAAAACCCAAAAAACCCAAAACTCTTGTAGGCACACCCAGAGGTTTGTCTTCTGGGCAACTCTATAGGTCTTTCCTATTGAGTTAACAACCAATATTAGCCATCCCAATCACATACTATATAATTACATTTATATGAAATCTTAAGTAACAACAACAACAACAACAACAAAGCAGTGTTGATGGTACCTCATAAAGGGAAAGACGGACTGCCAGTGGCTAAAGCAACCTTTTTAGTGAAACCAAGTGAGATATTCTTTAGCTTGGTTAGAGATGATTTTACAAGTTTACACATAAATTGAACCATATATAATAATATATCTAGTTTATTCTATGTATCTTATAAGAAAGCGTAATTAAAGCAAAATTTAAAGACATAGAAACTTATATTTGCTAGAGGTTCAGTATTTATGAATGAGTGAATGAAGTTAACGGCAATAGAGATATTTTCTTTCTCTCTTTGAAAAGATTATCTTCTCTGACTAATCCTTTTAAAGATTTACATAAGAATCACATAAGAGGTGACAACTTCTAAGCTGTCATAAAGCAATTACTATGATTTTGCTATAAATGCAAGTGACAGCTATTACAACTGTTTCAATTCCATAGCAAGCACTTTTCCATTTTCAATTAACCCATAGTGCTAATGTTTAGTCTGCTAACAAGTACAGGTCAGTAGCATCCTATCTCAAACTAGTGTTAATAAACAGTCTAGTGCTAAAAGGAGTAAGGGACTTCAGTTATGTATGTGCAAAATATTGGGCAGAAAAAAAAACCTTAAAGGTTCATGCTTCCTTTAAAAAAGTTTTATTTTTAATTGTATGTATGTATGTATGTATGTATGCATGTATGTATATATGTATGCATGTATGCATGTATGTGCATCCATCCATCTGTCCGTCTGTCTGTCTTGGTGTGGGTATGAACATGTGCATGCAGTTCTCCAAGGAGGTTAGAAGAGGGAGTCAGATTCCTTGGAGCTGGAGTTACTGGTGAAAACTTAAAATTAAGCAAAGCTAAACAAAACAAAAGCAAAAGCAAAAGCAAAGCAAGCCTTTCCTCAATGCCCAAATATTGACTTGTACTGGACCCTGTTTAGTTATTGAGAAAACAGCTGAAAATAGGCTAGTCTTTTAAAATACCCTGTTCTTAAAAACCAATAAATTCACTGGAAGTTTAAAATTTCCTTTCTAATGCTTAAATGTACAACACAGCAAAAGAATACAGAGCATGAACATTGCTTAGGTGTTGGATTGCCCAAGTTCAGCTAAAGCTGCTCCAGGATAGTGCAGGCTGAGTGCATGTCAAATCATCTGGGCCAGAGAGGCCTTTTCTGGTCTGCTCTTATCAGTAAAAGTAATGCTTTAAAAAGAGCAGGAAAAAGCCTTCCTTCCTGTAGAACTCTGAATGAATTAACACACTTTCTAAATTCTTCTTTAAGTACTGTTCTGGGATACGAAAGTAGATATATCCAGAGTGATAAGTGCTCTGTGAAATCATCATGTCCAGGCCTTTTCTAATATTGAACCCTTCCAGCTTAAAGTTACCTTGGATACTGTAGCATCTTTATCCAAACAGTACTAAAACACAAACACAGGACAAGCTGCTTTTTTTCCCCCTTTCTTTTGTCCACTTTGAAAGTACATGTATGCACGCATAGTTTCACAGACCACATCTGTATGTGGGCGTAAATGGAAGCCCAGGTTAATATCAAGAATCACCTTCACTGCTCTGGTATCTTAATCATTGAGGAAGGGCCTTTCACTAAAACCCAAAGCTTGCTGATATGGCTAGTCTTGCTAGCCAGCTTCCTCTGGGGACTCCATGTTTCTATCTTGACTGGGTGCAGCAACAAGCGAGCCATCACAACAACTCAGTATTTATATGGGTTTCTGGGGATCAGAAAAAGGGAAGCTTGCCTTAACTGCTGAACTATCTTACTGACCCTAACTGTATTTTCTGAAAACTCATTCGAGTTCTTGGGCAAGTCTGGACATCTTTAACAGCCTTAGTATCTTTATGTATGAGAATAAAGGGACTCTAATCAGAGGCAGCAATGTGCATCTACAGCCATCTACAAATACTCAGATATGCACATAATGTTTTCACTTTTGTAAACAGTTTAAGAGAATCACTGAGTTCTGCTTCAGTGTCCAAATAAGGAGTTACAGAATCTCTACATGACCTTCTATATGTGTGTATATGCATGTATGATTGTAGGTATGTTTTTTGTAGTACCGAGATAAACCACAGGGACTTGTGCATTACACAAGTGTTTTCTACCAGAGGCAGATGACTTTAAAAGACCCCATTTCTAAGGGTCTACATGGTATCTTCCATAGTATATACTACATGACCACCTAAGCAAACATGTTCTTTATAAAACAAATACTTTTTCTTTTCATAACTTGTACATTAAAGAATTCAAAACACTGAAAGTTTTTTTTTTTTTTTTTTTTTTTTTGGGGGAAGCCCAATGGTAGTTACAAGTTCCAGTTCTGTTTCATAAGTTTGAAAATTCAACACTTGGACTTTATCATTCAGTTTTAATCAGTACAAAAAATACTTGTTTAGTTCAAAGTATTAAAGCAGACACTCTGAAACTGAGAATGATGTTATTACATCTGTAATCCAAGTACTCAGGACACCAAGTCAGGACGATTGCTGTGAATTTGTTAGCCAGGGATACATATGGAGACCCTGTCTTGAAATATCAAACCTAACCAAACAAGGAATAGAGTTAGTACCCACTGGTTGGGTCAATAAATGTGAAAAAGGTCATGTGAGAACAGGGTATGCACTCCTTTAGGACAGAAGAACAGCCAGGCCTTCACCCCTAAATCAAAAAAAGACCAATGAGGCACCCACCACTCTCAGAGACAACCTCCAGAACAGAGTAAATGGTCTGCTTGTTTCAAAGAAACTTTACCTTTATCCTACCCACTTCTCGTTCCCCTAATTCTAGCATCCTAGTACATCCAAGGCTCTACCAACATCATAGCTACTTGGTCCTTTTCACTGTATTTGTGTGTTTAGTTATGGTCTTTCCCAGCAGACTGCAGAAAGGAATGGCAGAAACCATGCTCACTCATTTGTTCAACCATGGCATTCATGAGCCACTTGATAAATATTCACTCTGTTATGCAAGCCAATAAAGCCTTGCTGGTAGTCCTTCCCCTCCCAACTCTCTCTCTCTCTCTCTCTCTCTCTCTCTCTCTCTCTCTCTCTCTCTCTCTCTCTCTCTCTCTCTCTCTCTCTCTGTATGCTTTAAGTCATCATTTTCATTGAAAACATACATTTCTTTATTGTAATCAAGCCCCAATTTGCAGCTCCTTTCCTTTTCTCCTACTAAAGCTCCCACTTCATGTAAGTACCAGGTTTACAAATTCACCATGGGGCTTTTTGCCTCCCTGTCCTCATATACACACTTCTCAACTCAGGATAACTTCCTCCTCCACCCATGTGTCTCGAAAATACAATCTCGTTTGACGCTCAATTTTAAGCATTCTCCTTTGAAAAAAAATTCTTTGAATCTTTGAATATAAGTGGATTTTAAACTTATTCTTTGGTGTACTATGTTAAAATCGAGAACAAAAGATCCACCTAATTGAATTAACATTCTAGTCAAATCATTTAACAGCCATATGTTCAAAAAAATAGTTAAAGCCTCTAAACCTCTTTATAACTCACAGCCCTCAGATCAGAAATTCTCAAGAGTCTATAGTCTAACTTGAGAGAGAGAGAGAGGGTGTGGTGCGAGGGGATGGGGGGAAGGGAGGGAGAATGCACACATGTGCATGTGTTTTTTTTGGGGGGGGGGTGAGAATATTTAAAAGTAATGGACAATATAATATACGAGAGAAGGATGTTTCTTATTTTTTTAATAACTGAAGAAACTGTCCATTTTAATTCTGTCTTTGTTAAAAGTCAAAAATTAGGTTGGACTACTCAGCAGGAAAAAATGCTTTTTGTAAAGCCAGAGGAATGGAGAATCCCTGAGTCCTACACAGTGGCAGAAGAGAACTGACTTTGCATGTGTATGCCCACAATTACATACTCATACACAGACAAATTACTTATCTATTGCTGTGATATAAAAAAGCAACTTAAAAAGAAAGCATATTTAATGTGAGGCTTACAGTTTCAGAAAGTTAGAGTTCATGACCATCATGGCAATAGGCATGGTACTGGAACAGTATGGGTATGGATACAAAAGCTTACACCCTGAGACACAACCACATGGTTGAGACACTGGGAAGGGCTGGAGTGACATATAACTGTTCCAACAAGGCCACTCTTACTAACCTTTCACAAATACTTCTACCAATCAGAACACAGTTAAACATGTGAGCCTATGGGGATCATTCTCATTCAAATCTCTACCACTGGCATTACTCCCACATAAATATATGTACAAAAAATATAACAAGTACAAAAAATATTGTTGGTACAGTAGGTAATTAACATTAAAACCATAGTATTACAACTGGGCCAAAAAAATGAAAAGAACTTCTAAGTTAAGATTTATTTATTTAAAGTAATCTGGAAACAAACAAAATGGTCAAATAGATTTAAACATCCACATATACTTCCTAATGCCAAGGAGTTAGGCCTTAAATATCCAAGTAAAGTTCATCACATTGAGAAGGTGAGGTGTGCTAAGAACAGCCCATTCAGCAAGGCATTCCAAATGACAACGGTCAGAGCAGGACAGACTACTCCCAAAGTACTGCTTTATTCAGCTTCAGGAAGACCAAGAATAGTGATTTCATCTAGTTTTCTTCTATCTATAACACATGTGGGAAAGGACTCTCAGAAACATGGAGATATAGGCAAGAGGGAAAAAATCCACAGGCACGGCATTGCACATGTTAGACAATCTCACAGTTGACAGAAAATTGTGGAGGATTTTTAATCGTGAGAAATTTGATTTCTGGTTCTGGATATAGTATGCAAGAAATACAGGCATGAAGCACAAATTGAAACAAGGAGACTGTGATGGTTTGCATATGCTTGGCACTATTAGAAGGTGTGGCCTTGTTGGAGGAGGTGTGTCACTTTGGGGGTGAGCTTGGAGACATTCCTCCTAGCTGCCTGAGGATGCCTCGTCTGTTCCTGCTTTCCTTTGGATGAAGATGGAGAACTCTCAGCTCTTCCTGCACCATGCCAGCCTGGATGTTGCCATGTTCCTGCCTTGATGATAATGGACTGAACCTCTGAACCTGTTAGCCAGCCCAATTAAATGTTGTCCTTATAAAACTTGCCTTGGTCATGGTGTCTGTTCACAGCAGTAAAACCCTAACTAAGACAGAGACTAACACAGTTTAAGTAAGGGCAAAGGTCTTAACTGATTACCAGACATTCCCTTCTGACAATGCTTCTCTACTATGCAGGATATAAAGACAAACAACCTTTCTTTAAATGGGCTCACAATTCTGCAAAGACAATGATGCCTACCAATCAGAACCTGAACCCTTACTAGCCACTTCATTTTCAAGTACTAATGAAGCTTCCTTCTAACCAGCTCTTCAATTCGTGACCCAACACTTTGGCCAAAAGGACTGTCCAGCCTGAAGCTTCTCAAAGCAGATCAATCCCACTGACACTGGCTGAGTGTCTACAAAGTGCCAGGGACAGCATTAGGAGCTAAGGTTACAATATTCATTGAAAAGCCATTCTTAAAAAAGTTTCTGCATGCCAACATATAAGCATGTATTTGTATTAAAACAAATCAATCAATCTGAAAGTTTCTGTCTAATGCTTGGCTTGCTCAAGTCTGCAAAACCCTATAGTACTGTGCAAGAAAAGACTTGATGCATGTGAGAGCAGGTGTTCAGAAGGAATGCAGCTCAGAGCACTGCAGCCTTAAGGGTGAAAAGCGAACAAGAACAACTCAGCCTCCTACCTTCCTTTACTAGTCTGACATGTCTTCACTTACATCTAAAGGACAGATCCTTTCATAAAGCCAAGCTGCCATTTATCTACAACTATTTTAATTCTCCCCCTTATAACATGGGCTTTTTCAAAAGCCACAGAAGGAAGAAAAATAATGCAACTAATCTTTCAAGTGTTCCTATAAAATTCACTTTGTAAAAAGTATTTCCAGAAGGCAGAAAGAAGCAGGAAAATTCCTGGTATATTTATATGTTTTATGATATCCCAAATCAATACACCCACAGGCTGTTAATGGAAGAAGTGGATGGTGGTAGTGAAAAGGAACACCTGTTCTCAGCTTAGTTCTCTACCCCACCCCCAACCCCTGGTTCTTACAGTTCCCAGAAGACAGGACAATCTTCCAGAGGAGTCTCCAGTGCAGCAATACTGTCTGTACTCCATGAGCTGTACTCTGGACAGATTCCAGTTACTTTTCCCAAACCACTAATGTACACAAGAAATTCATTTTCTGAATCTCTTCTATACACAGGTCACATTTCTGTTTATGTTACAGAAGAGTATTTGTTCATGTTCTAAGCACCACCCCAACACACACACTGGAGAACAGTTATTTTAGTGACGTTTGTTTCAATTTTAAAGGCTGGATGAGATTGCATGCATTTGTAATCCCACTGTCCCTACAGGATCTCTTTATTTCTGTGTCTATAAGAACAGAGGGCTGGGGATCAGTAATGAGTGATGTCCTTCACTATTGCCTTCCACATTGCTTTCCGAGGCAGAGTATCTTGATGGCTTGAAGTTTTCAAATTTAGCTAGATTGGCTGGCCTCTGAGCCAAGAGTTCCTATTTTCTTGTCCTCCCGAGTGTTGAAATCAAAAACAAAAAACACCATGTTCAGGGTTTTTTATTGGTTCTGGGTATCAAATTCATATCCCATGTGCTTCTGTGGCAAGCATGTTATTGGCTGAAGCTATCTCTCTCCAGCTACTAAAGTTTGATCTCACTAAATTTTAAGGAATTACTTGCAGCAGGTGGGAGAGCTGGCTCTCCCTCACCAGCTGCAACATTAAGGAGAATGGGGCCTGCACCTTATCTGGACAGCACTGGAGAGCTCCTCCTAGCTACACAGTTGAGGATGAGTTGGGCCCACCCTTTGATGGCTGTGGCATTGTCTGGGTTGGGTGGTGGTGGGGGCAGTGCTGGAGAGCTCCCCCTAGTGGTGAAGGTTGGGAGAGCTAGCAGGCTGACCAACTTAGCACAGATCCAGGGTTTTGAGTTGGACCACCCCAACATATCTATGAAATGCTGGGGCACATGAAGGAATCTGTCCTGCAGAATCTCCATGACACAGGGCAACAGCAGAAGTCCTGGTAAGAATCCAGTATTGACAGTATAGTAAAGTCAGAGGCCTCAAAACAGAACAAGAACTCATTACAATGAACATCTGCAAGTAAAGAGGTGTGGAAAGAAGGGTATACATTGGGACACACTACAGCTTCCAAGATGATTTTCTTTTTTTAATTTGATGTAGGGAGCAGGCTGCAAAGGTAGATACAAAGAAACATGGAGATAAGTGGGATGGTGTGAAGTTCACAAAGCATCAATTAAAAACTCTAAAAAGCGTAGATAACTATATAAACAATACTCCTTCCCAAAGAGCAACCAACCAAAAAACACCCAAAACACCAAAACCAACTCAACCAACAAACCAACCAACCAACCAAAAAACACCCCCCAAAGGTTGCCAGGGGAGAAGGAGGATCATTTGTAGATTAAGTTAGTGTCTTCCTCTGTCTTTTGTAAGAAATGTAAAACATTAGGAATGAAAGTTATTTGTACACATTTTACCCTTTCTAAATGTGAAAGCTTAATAGTAAAGGCAACAATCCTAATGAGTAGAATATAGAACCAGAAGCTTTTGGCAATGGATTGATTACCTGTTGCAAACCCAAGGGCTACTTCTGTCAAGTGGTTGTGCTAATTAAGAAGAGAGCGTTTACAGCCTTTTGAAGTATTTTGACACACACACAGACACACAACTGGTGTATGTATATGAAGAAACAATGACAACAAATTTTTACAATCTACAGATAGATACACACCCTGTTCATAAAAACAGAGAATTCATCTTATTGCACAAAAACATACTCAGAAGTAAAATGAATCTTAAACTTTCCCAGCAACAGAGAACTACCTACCTACCATTTATCAAGAAACGTTTCTTGTTTTTATTGTAGCTAGAAGGAATGGTTTCCAAACTCAATATGGCATGCTGGTACCATGTGGGTAGATGATCTTTACCATCTTGCTGTTATTCTAAATTTCAGTAAAAAAGCTGAGATAATTTTCTGATTTTTTAAAGTTAAATAAGTAAGTGATTTAGGAAGGACAGGAGAGAGAAGAGCAGAGTAAGAAGGGGAGACAGGTATTTACCTGAAGGGGCAGATGCTAGAGGCCAGGGCCATTCTTCGGAGTGTGTGTGTGCATGTGTGCGCACACTTTAACCAAATACTTTACATCTTAAAAGGGTCTGGAAGCTTTGAAAATGCAACTGTTATAAACCTAACACATTCTCTAAACAAGTCGTCTAAAAACATCTTCCATGTTGGCCATTGGATTAACACTGCTCCGAGCAGTAAAATTAATAGGACTATAGACAATTCAACTTCACTGATTTGAAACACATGAATGGATTTGTTTTTCACTATTCAGTCTTTCTCTTGATGTCAGTCCAGAGGCAATCTACTCTTTAAGTTGGCATAAAGACGTTTCCTTTTAGAAATAGCAAGCGTTTTTAATAATTTCAGTGTGATACTAAAAATTGGTCTTCAGAATTAAAACTGCAGCTTTAAAGATTTATCCACTCTTACAAAAAGCGTACAACTTCTATAATAAGAGCATTTCTTTGTAGACCCACCAACTACCATACAGATACTATACTCAGTTCCCTCGAATGTGGCAGCTCTCAGCTCTCTAGAGTGTTCTTTATTGGTACCTACTGCTCACTAGAAGTGTTGGTCTGCCTTGGTCTCATCTTAGCTACTGACACTAATAGCTAAAGAGCTAATTAAGTGACCTCTTTCTCTGTATTTTCCACTCACCCAATGCAATTTCTCCTTGGAAACTGTAGAACTGTGTGTCAAATTGCTTATCTGCTATCACATCAAATTGCATTAAACGAAGCTCACAATTTCTCTCTAAATCTGTGCCATTTCTAGCCCTCCACACAGGTGGAGTCATTCCTTCTCCATTTTTCCCTTCCAAGATGTGTCATTTCCATCAAACCACTCAGAAACTGGGCATTTTATTTCTCACACACACCTCCAACGCACTAAAACTTGGTGAATTTTACTATCTCCACCTGCTTTATCCCACTTTCTTTCCTCATGCCTTATCTGGTATCAATTCTTGTGCCACATCCCCTAAGGATGAGTTACAATACTGCTCATTAGGGCTGCTTAAAAATGTTTAAATAATATTTGAATACAGACTTTCAATTTATATCACTGTGATGTATATCACTGTGCTAACTTCTATTTTTCAAATGCAGTAGCCCTCTGAATAGAGTGTTATTCTTCATCACACTTTGCTCTTTGCTAATAATTTATTCATACTTCAGATTTTGCTTAAAAATCCATCTCAGGGAAGTCTTCCCTCTATTCAGAGATCCAGGTTATAAAACAGAGGGTAGCCACAGTGATATAAACATCTAAAAGTTACATTCAAATATTTAATCCATTTAAATACTCCCAATTATATATAAGAAGACACAAGGGCAAACAGTAAAATATTCTGTGAGATAAGGCAAACTGCCACTTTAAGAGAATCATAGAGGGGAGAGTTACCAATCAATGGCTAGGGAAGAGGAACATGGAGAATCAGTAATCAACAGGCACAAAATTCCAGTTAAATAAAATGTGCACTGTCCCTGAAGTCATCAACACAGCACTGTAACCTTCAAGTCTGTTAACAAGTCAGACCTTGTAATCAAGTGATTTTATTGCAGTAAGTTAAGGAAAAGAAATTTCTTTTTTCAATAGAATACATAATCAATTCTAATGTGCCTATACAAATTCCCATATGTCCAGTTTTATAATATTTGCTAAAAATGTACTTTTATTATTTCTGTAGATCTTGTGACTATTAATTCATTCAAAAATTCTGTGCTCCAAGATAACTGGGAGAACTTCAGATTCAGTGAGAAACTATCTCAAAAATACGATGGAAAATTTTGAAAATAAAGTAAAAATTGTTTTTCTTTTTAAAAGAAAGGTAAGTGGGATGCTAGCAAGATGGCTAAGCAAGTAAAGGCATTTGCTGCCAAGTCTGACAACCAGAGTTCAATCTTCAATCACTGGGACATACATGGTGTGAGGAGAGAACCAACTCTAATAGGCCTGTCATGGCATGTGTAACACACACACACACACACACACACACACACACACACACACACACACACACACACACGAATGCAATAAGAAAAGCAACAGATGAAGACTCCTGACTATCTCTAACCTACACATGCATATGTGAATGCACTCCATCTGTACACGCTTTTCGGTGTTGTCCTTTTTCAATCCCTTGTCACCTTACTCAGAGATCCTGGACCCAAAATTGCAACAGTCAAGCACACTAAGGTTGAATAGTGTTTACACAAAGCAGGCACTCAGATGCAAAGGCCATGGTGCTCTATGTGAATGGCTCTCTGGGTGACCATTTTCCTGCCTAGCATTATGTAATTTTCTTGGAAATACTAATTTATGTATACAGACTTTAGTTTGGGGACTAAAACTGCCACCTATAACTTTGACTTCTTGCTGAATGATTTACTATTTACATTAAGAATATAAATCACTATCA
>NC_137984.1:35562822-35627692 GCF_963924665.1 Micromys minutus | reverse complement strand
TAGAAGAATGCAAATTGATCCATATTTATCTACCTGTACAAAGCTCAGTCAAAGTGGATCAAGAAACCCCACATAAAACCAGATACACTGAATCTAAGGGCAATCTACACACTGGGAAAAGATCTTCACTAACCCTACAACAGATGGAAGGCTAATATCCAAAATATACAAAGTACTTGAGAATTTAGACTCCAATAAACCAAATAACCCAATGAAAAATGGAGTACAGCACTAAACAAGAATTCTCAACAGAGGAATATCAAATCGCTGAGAAGCACTTAAAGAAATGTTCAACATCCTTAATCATCAGGGAAATTCAAATCAAAAAACCCTGAGATTACACATTACACCAATCAGAATGGCTAAGATCAAAATCTTAAGCCATACAACATGTTGGTAAGGATGTGGAGAAAGAGGAATACTCCCCCACTGCTGGTGGAACTACAAACTGGAAGTCAATCTGGCGGTTCTTCAGAAAATTTGAACTAGTTCTACAGAAGACCCAGCTATGCCACTCCTCTGCATATACTCATAAGATGCTTCACCATACACAAGGTCACATGCTCCACTGTGTTCATAGCAACCTTATCTGTAATAGCCAGAAGCTGGATACAACCAAGATGTCCCTAAATAGAAGAATAAATATAGAAAATGTGGTTCATTATACAATGGAATACTATTCAACCATGAAAAAGGAGATCATGAATTTGCAGGCAAATGAATGGAACTAGAAAATATCATCCTGAGTGAGGTAACCCAGACCCAAAAGGACATGCATAGTTAGTACTCACTGATAAGCAGATACTAGTCAAAAAGTTCAGAATATACATAATTCAACTCACATACTGTAGGAAGCTTAACAAGAAGGAAGGCCCAATTGTGAATACCACTTAGAAGGGAACAAAATAATCATGGGAGGCAGAGAGAAGGAAGAACCCAGTGGAGAAGGGAGAGCAGAGTGGGGAGAAGGAAAGGAATGGCAGGATCAGGTATGAGGGAGAATGCCAGAGGGACAAGAGAATGAACTGAAATATGCAGCAGTTGGGGGTAGGGGAGTAGTGGAAACTAGAAAGTCCCAGAGACCTGAGATGTGAGAAGCTTCCAGGACTCAATGGGGAAGAACTTAGCCCAAACACCGAATAATGGAAGATGGAACCGCAAGAGACCACCTCTAGTAGATAGACATGGCCCCTAGTTGAGTTAGGGGGCCGCCCACCAATCTTCACATTTGCTTTGAATTGTTCCTGTCTAAAGGAAATGCAGGGACAAAAATGGAGCAGAAACTGAAAGGTCACCAGTGACTGGCCAAACTTGGGATCCATCCCATACACATACACCATTAGACTAAGGTTGAGGACCCATATGGAACAGTTAGGGGAAGGACTGAAGAAGCTGAAGGGTCTTACAATCCCATAGGAAGAACAACAATGTCAAACTAACCCAGACCCTCAGAGCTTCCAGAGAGTAAATCAAAGACCAAGGAGCATACATGGGCTGGATTGTGCACCTGGGCACATGTGTAGCAGAGGACTGCCTTGTATGGCCTTTGTGGGAGAGGATATGCTTAACCCTGTAGAGGCTTGATGTCCTGGGGAAAAGGGATGCTGTTGGGAGTGAGGTGGGGGTGGGTGAAGGAGACCCTTCTCAGAGGTGAGGGAGGGGAGTGATGGGGTAAAAAGTCAGGGGGGACCAGGAAGAGGGCAACTTTTGAGATGTAAATAAATAAAATAATTTATTTTTTTTAAAGGTCAAAAAAAAATCAATAATAAAAACCAGTCCCTTTTCTTGATATTCTCAACCTAAAACAGCCTACAAACGGAAAGGATTGTCACCACATCTGACAAAGGGCTAATATCCAAAATATAAAAAGAACTCAAGAAACTAGACTTCAATAAACCAAATAATCCGATTTAAAAAATGGGGTACAGATAGAAACAGAGAATTCTCATCCGAAGATTCTCAAATGGCTGAGAAAAACTTAAAGAAATGTTCAGCATCCTTAGCCATCAATAAAATGCAATCAAAATGACTGAAATTCCATCTTATGCCAGTCAGAATGACTAAGATCAAAAACACAACTGACAGCTTATGCTGGCGAGGATGTGGAGTAAGAACACTCCTGAACTGCCGGTGGGGAACTAAGTTGTACAATCACCTTAGAAATCAATATAGTGCTCCTCAGAAATTGGGAAATTACCTATCTCAAGACCCAGCCACACTACCCCTGGACATATACCCAAAAGGTGCCCCACTGTATCATAAGGACACTTAATCAACTATGTTCACAGCAGCTTTATTTGTAATAGCCAGAAACTGGAAACAACTTAGATGTCCCTCAACCAAACAATGGGCTAAAAAAAAAAAGGTACATTTAATACAATGGAGTATTGCTCAGCTGTTAAGAAAAAAAAAAATGGCATCATGAAATTTGTTGCCAAATGAATGAAACAAACCAACCAACCAAACAAACAAAAACACATCAGGGTGAAAATAAAGCTATGTTTGGTGCTCACTTACTTTAGGCTGTCAGCTGTAAAGTAAAGGAGGACCATGCTACAGTCTGCAGGCCCAAAGAGGCTAATTAACAAGAAGGGCTTAGGGGTGGGAAGGGGAGGGAGGAGAGAGGTAAAAATCTTCCTAGGTAGAGGAAATAGAATAAATTTTGTGGGTGCACTGGGGTGAGTGGGGATGGGAACAGGAAGGATGGGGTGGACAGACTAAGGGAGAAAATACTGCGGGACATTTCATAAGTAAGGTGAAAACCTAGTGCAGTGGAAACTCCATGGAATCTACTCTAACAAAGATTTCTAATAGGGGGACACGAAGCCTGAACTGGCCATCCTCTCTAACCAGATAAGGCCTCAAATGGAGAGACTGGGATATCAACCCAGCCACAAAAATCTCCAGCCTACAGTTTGCAATCCCTGCAGGATATGCTGGGACCAGAGCCAAGTGTAAATGTCATCAGAGAAACCAGAGACTTCCTCCAGCAACAGATGGGAGCAGATGCAGAGTCCCACAGCCAAACGTAGGCAGAGCTCATGGAGTTCTGAGCAGGGAGGAAAGACTGGAGGATCCACAGGACCAAGGACATCACAAGAACAAGTCCCACAGAATCAATGGACTGTGACTCAAATGGGCTCACAGAAATCAGGGAGCCTATATGGTCTAACCTAGGTCCTCTGCATGTTGTTTCTGTAGTTTGGTGGTTTTGTGGGGTTCCTAACACTGTGAACTGACTCTTTTGCCTGCTTTGGGAGCCCTTTTCTCTTACTAGGTCAACTCATCCAGCCTTGATGTTTGAATGTGTGCTGGTCTTATGGTAGATTTTTATGCTATATTTGGTTGATGTCCCTGGAAGGAAAGGTAAGGGGATGGATGTGGATCCAGGGGGAAGAGAAGATAGAGGGATAGACTGGGAGGAGGGGAGGAAGGGGAATCTGATGTATGGGGTATAATATGAGAGAATAATAAATGAAAAAAATCATAGGAAAAAAGGAAAGCATATATTATACTATATCATTGTATCAGCATATTCCAATATTAAATGTAACAGTAAAATCTACAGAATATAAATAGACTCACCACAACAAATTACTCTCTATATTTACCAGAAATTACCTGTAAAGAAGTTCTTCTGTGCAAAGATGAAGTGGTATGTGGCTTTATAAACCTCCAGTTCACACTGCCATGTCTGTGGCATGTTCCAAATTCTGGGGTAGCTCGCATTGATGTGGAACTGCAAAACAAACATCAGAGCTTAAAATGGGACAATGCTAACAGCACTGGAAATGAAGTCACACACTCAGTGAATAATTAAAACTTATTTTCCCACTGAAATGACCAAAAGGTGTCTTTGAGACTTTTAAAACCACTGTTAAAAGGTCAATGTCTCTGGTCAATACCCAGATCTTTGAAAATATTAAGCTTTGATGTCATCAAAATTCTGAGAGCAAAGAAACATTCTCTAGTTTCAGGCATACACACCAGCCCATGTCCCTAATTCCTCCTTTGTTAAAGGAAGGAAGGTGGAATACCAGGAGTACTATCATAAACCTGATCTTGGCATTTCTGCCAAGGAAAAACCTGCCTGCCTGGGAATAGCACTGTTTTACATAGCCCCATTTATTAGCAATAGCTTGGGAATTCTAAGTGCCAAACTGTAATGAATGTTTAATTTGACAATTTTAATATTATTATTTTTACACAATAATAAATTTTCTATACTAATTTTGTATTATTCATAGACCGACTACATGTTTTTATACTTATACTCCAAGAAATAAGTTGGTTTTTATTTCACCTACAATGGTATCGACTTAACCCATACCAACAGAAAAGAGTGCACAGAGACTCTGAGGCTAAAACAACATACCTGACTATTTGTGCATGCTGTCATAGATGATTATAACCAGTGTGTGTGTGTGTGTGTGTGTGTGTGTGTGTGTGTGTATGTGTATGTGGTTTTCTTACTACTTGTGAAAGTTTCATCTTAATGTATAAGATGTTGACTTAAAACAAGTAATTATGACATCATCCTATACAAATGAATCTTCTGTGAATACCAACCATTCTACTGAGTACGTTCTTGTTATTGTTGTTACTGCCCTTGTTAAAGTAACAGATTAATGAGCACCAATCTGAAATGTAAACCATGGGCACTTCCAAACATCCAGGGTACCATCAAGATTTTTTCCTTAAAACTTAGTAACTGACTTAGGACAAGGGATAAAATTAATTAAACCCTGGGAGAAGTCCAATAGGGCCAGAACATGTGATTAAATAACTAACAATTTAGGAAAAACACATGAAATTTAAAAATTACATGCTAACAAGTTTTGAGGCCTTCCGGCACTCCCTACGTATCAGAGCAGAACAACAAAGGAGTGGTACGCAGTGCCTCTCTTCCCACGGTTGCTAAAACCAGAGTGCCTACCTGGCAGTTCTTAAACAAGAATACTGGTAAGTTTTTGAAATTTTACATTAGAAAAAGAAAACTAAGTCTATACCTACGAAACAAATGCATATCACATATTTAGACTTACTGCTAACATTTCTGCTTCTAAAAGGGTCCGATACTGCATACTGGTAGTAGCATCAACATGTAATAGTTGTCCTTTAATTGCAGGGGTATAACCTAATAAAAACATAAAATGTAAGAACCAAAATTAAAAGTATACAATTCAAATTTTTGGAGTAGAACCAACTTCTACTACCACTTCAAAAATGAAACCCTTGAAAAACAGCTTAAGTATACTTCAGTGGGAAGGAGCTTGTAAAGTAACAAGATCCTTCTCAATAAGACAACTCTGAGTAAACATCACCACCACATGGTATCTATCCTGGTTTGCTTCTGAGAGCAAACCCATGGTGGTCTCTCGGTATCCATTTAAGATAATTCTAAAACCTACACTTAAACGAAAATCTACAGATGTTCAAGGACTTTACGTGAAATGTCAAAGTATTCCAATTGTTATATATAACCCCACATATACCAAATTATCTCACAATACTTATGTAATTAGTATTTAATACAATACAAACACTATGTAATAACTATTGAACAGTATTATCTACAGGATGACAAGAAAAATATACATAGTACAAATGTAACTTTTCTTAAATATTTTCATATCACAATTGCTTGAGTCTATGGATGCAAAGCTTATGAATGTGAGAACTGGCTGTACATATTGACTGTCTAAGCAAAACTCTTTAACTAGTAGTACAAGTCCTATACTTTTTCTTTAGCCTCTAACTCAAGTATATATTTTTATCCATTTTTCAACTACTCCTTGCATAAGGACAGTTGCTAAATATTACCTATTTCTCCTGTAATCACACTCTCACATCGAGTGCCATTTCCTTTTTGAACTGGCTCCTTTTTTGAAGAACACTAGCTACAAGTTCTTATTCTAAAAGTCTTACAGCTAGTCTGGCATGTACCCTAATGCGAGATTCCTTTTTCATCTGAAACATTCAGGCTTCTGTGTGTTTGGAGTCACAGCTCCATAAAATTATCATAAATCCACCAGATCTATTTTTATTACATTTTATTCAGTTGGGTAATGTCTGTGTGGAGGTCAGAGGATAACTGTGAGAGTTAGTTTTCTCTACTATATGGGTATCTGAGATACTGATTCCTCAGTCCTCAGGTGGCCCCTTATCTCTGTGTGCCAATATCTGTACAATAGTTTGCACTGTAAGCTGACACAAGGACAATTACTATGTTCATCACTGCCCTGGGTAGTAGTATTTCAACTTGACACAAGCTAGAGTTATCAGAAAGGAGGAAAGCCCAACTGAGAAAATACCTCCATAAGATTAAGTTGTAAAACATTTTCTTAATTAGTGATTTCTGGGGAAAGGCCCATCCTATAGTGGTTGGATGCCATCCCTGGGTTGGTGGTCCTAGATCCTACAAGAAAGCAGACTGAGCAAGCCATGGGGAGAGAACTAGTATCAGCCTCTGTATCAGCTCCTGCCTCCAGGTTACTGTCTGTCTGTTCCTGTCCTGTCTTCCTTTGATGATGATTAGTAAGTAATATGGAAGTAAAATAAAGCCAAATAAAATAAACCCTTTCCTCCCTAACAGCCCTACAAGAGATAAACACAATATAATAAAAATACAGAATTAAAACACCTAAGAAGTAGAATATTGTTCTGTCTAGATATCAAATAATTTTATAATAGTTTAAACCACAAGCACATAAAAATTGAAACTGCCTCATCTGCTCATGAATACTTACAACAAATTACAAATAGAACCATCACATTAGCCAGCAACTCCATTACAGAGTATATCTCCAAAGACAATGAAATAAGAAGGCTGGAGAACCACCTGAGTACCAATATTCACTGTGGCACCACTCAGAAAAGTCAACACACGGAAACAAACTAAGTATGATATTCATCAACTGATGAATAGACAAGAAATATGGTACAAATATGAAACAGGACGCTAGTTGAAAAAAAATTAACAAAAAACAGATTAAATCCTATCTGTGATAAAATAGCTCACAATGAAAAGTCATTATGTCAAGTGAAATAAGCAAAACACAAAAATGACACAATCTTATTAATGATCTCTTAAAGCATGCAACCTAAGATAAAAACAAAAATAACAACAACTGATCTCACAGCAGGTGAGAGAAGAACAGGAGTTACCCAAGGCGGGGGCAGCTAAGCAAGGGTGTGGAGTGACTGAACAAGGACTGCTGACTCACAGACAAGTGCAGGCTGACCACAGAGGAGAATGTGCACTAGGAAAGCCTGTCAGCAGGGTGGTCCTAAGCTGTAATCACAGCACTGGGAGTCTGAGACAAGACTATCTCAAGTTGGGGAAAAGCCTAAGTTACACAGTAAGTCCTTGGTCAGCATGGGCTACATAGTGAGACACTGTCTCAAGAAGTACAAAGCTAAACAAAACTTTAAATGAATTTTACCACACATAAGTTACAAATGTAGAAAGACATATTTGCTTTGATTTGAACATTCTAAGTCTATATACATGAGTGCAAGTATCATATGGTATCCCATAAATAGATAATCTTTTATGTATCAGTAAAAAACTAAACTATATTTAAATTAAAAAAACAAAAAAATAAGAATGAAATATTACTAATGTTAATCTAGAAGGACTAACAAACTACAATAGCATATTAATTATGTCACTAATAACTTCCAGCAAAATAATAACTTACCATTTTCTTCAACTGTCATTGGAATATTAATTTCTAAATATGAGCCAGCTCCTACATTTACATGGACAGCATTTGTTTCCTACCAAAAGAACAAGATTAACTTACATGAGATTTATTGTACTTATATTCCAATCATTTTACTTTTAAATTATCAGGAAAATATAATTACTATTAATATGAACTACTAAAAAATCTGTAAAAATAAAAATTCAAATTTATATAAAAATTATACTTAAAACAATTTAACAAAATATAAAAGAGAAAATAGAAAATAACTTCAAAGTCCACTGTTACTACTATTAATCATTATTAATTTCTTTCCATTATTTAGCATTTAATAAAGTATTATGAAAGTAAAATGCACAAAATAATTTAAGAAGGTGTGGGGAGCTCACAGAAATGAAGATAAGCATAGAATTATGTCCCAAAAGTAATTTTCAAATTTTGAATATTATTCTCTAGAATCTTATAATGAATACCCTGTTTTTTGTAAACAGCAAGTCAATGGTAGCATCTGCAATAATATTCATTCGTAGTTCAAATGCAAGGATTTGTCTTGGTCTTCCAGGCTGTGCAATCTCAGAAACTTTCAAAACTTGGTAATCAGGTGGAAAGAAAAACTTCCATAAACAATCTCTACATGAAAATTAAAAAAAAAAAATGGTATGTTAGCCAAATACAATTGTCTCTAATAAGGGTCTAAAATCACACTTTAACCTTACATTATCACACTATTTTTCCACATCTTATACTTCTAGGTATCAGTCAGCTTTGAACACCTAACATTATAATTTGCTGAATAAGACATAAACAGAGTCCAATCTAAGTATATGCAAGTTGTAAAAAATGCTGCAAGCACATCTGTGCAAATTCTCAAGAAGGAATTACAAGAGTATAGCTTAATTCATCATTCCTCCCTGAGCAAGTGACCTAATCTTCTGAGGGAAGCTGGTCTGCTCCCTTGTCTAGAGGAATAACTGATCTCATGGAATGGCACTGAGGATTAAGTTAAAAAACGTAACCATGCACGCATGAAATGACTTTTGTGTTAGTTTCATAATCACTCAAATAAATTAACATTTATTTTTATTATATGTGTACAAGTATATTGCCTGTATAGATAGATAGATGGATGATAGGTAGATAGATAGATACACAGAGATACAGATATAGATATGTGCACTATATGCATAGAACACCTGTGAAAGACAAAAGATTGTAGGATCCCTTGGGTCCAGACTTACAGACAGTGATAAGCCACCATGTGTCTGCTGGTCATCAAACTAAGGTCCTCTGGAGGACCTATCAGTTCTCTTAATACCAAACCATCACTCCAACGCCCTGCAATCACTTTTAATCAACATAATATCAATGAAAGGACAAAGAACAATAAGTTCTAAAATGGTACAAGTATTTGGTTGCTAAGCCTTACTGCATGTCTCCCTATATCATTTGACAAAGATAAAAGAACCTGTTTCATCAGGACTAGCAACCCACCCACCCACAGGTCCCTGGGAGCTCTGAAGAGCTGCAGGAACACTTTCCATCCTAAGTGGAAGGGTGAGTCAACTTCTTTTGCCCATGTTCTACCCCAGGCAAGGCCACCCAGAACTCTCAAGGTTCAAGCAACAGACCTGCCTGAGGGTACACACTTCCAGCACAAGGCTAGACCCTGCCCAGTTTCATCAGGACTGGGCTCTGCCATTGGAATTCACAACCTACCCTGAGAGAGGAACACCCAGAAACAATCTTCCTATGGAGACCACAGGCCCACAAACTCACAAGAGAGACAAGCTCCAGTAAGAGACAATGAGATCACCTATAATAAGATGGCAAGAGGCAAGCACAACACTGGAAGAAACGAAAACCAAGACAACCTGGCAACATCAAAACCCAGTTCTCCCACCACCGCAAATAGTGTATATCCCAACTCACCAGAAAAACAAGATTTAGACCTAAAATCATACTTCACAATGATGATCTTTTAGAAGCACATAAATAACACACTTAAAGAAGTACAGGAAAACCAGGAGAATACATGACAACAAGTTGAAGCCCTTAAAGAGGAAACACAAAAATCACTTAAAGAGCTAAAGAAAAGCACAAACAACCAGGTGAAGGAACTGAAAACAGAAATAGAAACAATGAAGAAAACACAAAATGAGACAACCCTGAAATTGGAAAACCTAGGAAAGACATCAAGAGGCAATGCTAGCATCACCAACGGAATACAAGAGATGGAGGAGAGAATCTCAGGAGCAGAAGACAACATAGAAAGCACTGACACAACAGTCAGAGAAAATACAAAAATCAAAAAGATTCTAAGCCAAAACATCCAAAAATTCCAGGACACAATGAGAAGACCAAACATAAGAATAATAGGTGTAGAAGAGGGTGAAGAATATTAACTAAAAGGCACAGTAAGTATCATCAACAAAATTATAGAAGAAAACTTCCCTACCTAAAAAAGAGATGACCATGAACATATAAGAAGCCTACATAACCCCAAAAAGACTGGACCAGAATAGAAATTCTTCCCAACCCATAATAGTCAAAACAACAAATGCTCAAAACAAAAACAAAAACAAAAAAAAAAAGAAAAGAAAAGAAAAGAAAGAATACTAAAAGCAGTAAGAGAAAAAGGACAGGTAACATACAAAGGCAGACAAATCAGAATTACACCAGACTTTTCAACAGAGACTATGAAAGTTAGAAGATCCTGGACTGACATCAGTCCCTAAGGGAAAACAAGTTACAGCCCAGGTTACTATATCCAGCAAAACTCTCAATAACCATAGGTGGAAAAACCAAGATGTTCCAGGACAAAAACAAATTTACACAATATCTGTCCACAAATCTAGCCCTACAAAGGATAGGAGATGAAAAACACCTCCACAAAGAGGAAAACTTCACCCTGGGAAAATCAAAAAACTAATCCTCTTGCAACAAACACCAAAGAAGAAAAGCACACAAACATAACTCTACCTGTAACAACAAAAATAGCAGAAAACAGCAATCACTATTCCTTAACATCAATGGAATTAATTCTCCAATAAAAAGACATAGACTATCAAACTGGATACACAAACAGGATCCAGCATTTTGCTGCATACAGGAAACTCAGCCACAAAGACAGACACTACCTCAGAGTAAAAGGTTGGGAAAAAACTTTCCAAGCAAATGGTCCCAAAAAACAAGCTGGAGTAGCCATCCTGATACCGAATAAAACTGATTTTCAACCAGAAGTCATCAAAAAAGACAAGAAAGGATAATTTTTACTTACCAAAGGAAAAAAATCTATCAAGAGGAACTCTCAATCCCGAAAATTTATGCTCAAAATACAAGATCACCCACATTCATAAAAGAAACTCTACTAAAGTTCAGAGCATATATTATACCACACACAGTAACAGTGGGAAACTTTAACACCCCAATCTCGTCAATGAACAAATCATGGATGCAGAAACTGAACAGAGATATAGTAAAACTAACAGAAGTTATGAACGAAATGGATTTAATGGGCAACTATAGAATATTTCATCCTAAAACAAATAATATACC
Source organism: Micromys minutus (assembly GCF_963924665.1). Lineage (NCBI taxonomy): Eukaryota > Metazoa > Chordata > Mammalia > Rodentia > Muridae > Micromys > Micromys minutus. The sequence goes on along the minus strand of NC_137984.1, from coordinate 35,616,428 downwards.
TTCTTCTCAGCACCTCATGGCACCTTCTCCAAAATTGATCATATAGTTGGTCACAAAACAGGCCTCAACATGTACAAGAAGATCGAAATAATTCCATTCATCCTATCAGAACACCATGGACTAAGGCTGGTCTTCAACAACAACAACAAAAAGCCCACATACACATGGAAGCTAAACAGTGCTCTATTCAATGACAGCTTGATCCAGGAAGAAATAAAGAAAGAAATCAAAGATTTCTTAGAAATTAACAAAAATGAAGTGACAACATACCCAAACTAAGGGGACACAATGAAAGCAGAGTTAAGAGGAAAACTCATAGCTCTGAGTGCCTCTAAAAAGAAACTGGAGAGAGCACACACTAATAACTTGACAGCACAACTGGAAGCTCTAGAACAAATAGAAGCAGATACACCCAAGAGGAGATGGCAGGAAATAATCAAACTCAGAGCTGAAATCAACCAAATAGAGACAAAAAGAACTATACAAAGAATCAACAAAACCAAGAGCTGATTCTTTGAGAAAATCAATAAGACTGATAAACCCTTAGCCAGACTAACCAGAGGGCGCAAATAGCATATCCAAATTGGTAAAAATCAGAAATGAAAGGGGAGATATAACAACAGAACTGAGGAAATTCAAGAAATCATTAGATCCTATTACAAAAGCCTATAGTCAACAAAACTGGAAAATCTAGAGGAAATGGACAATTTCTAGACAGATAACCAAGTGCAAAAGTTAAATCAGAATCAGATAAACCATCTTAAACAGGCAATAACCCCTAAAGAAATAGAAGCAGTCATCAAAAAGCTCCCAACCAAAAACAGCCCAGAACCTGATGGGTTCAGTGCTGAATTCTATTAGAACTTCATAGAAGACCTAATACCAACGCTCTCCAAAACTATTCCATAATATAGAAATAGTGGGAATACTACCCTGTAGGGAGCTGTGCGCGCGCCGCTTTGTCGAGCCCTAGGATGGCGCCGGTGTCCGCCCCCTCTAAAAGTAAACACCCTAGGAGCACATGCGCCTGTATCTAGCCACTGTCACACCACATTACGGACCAATGATGCTATGACACCTCAGCCATTGGACAGGCTCGGACGGGCGGGGAGGATAAAAGGAGAGAGCCTCCCGGGCTCGGGGCTCTCGGGATCCATCAAAGCATCAAGAAGGTGTCCTGAATAAACTGCTGAGAGAAGAACCTGGCCGTGTTGCGTCTTTTCCTTGCGGTATGAGGCTGGGTTCGACAACTGGTGCCGAAATCCAGGAAGTGTGAAGGTTCAGAACTCTCAAGCGGTGACAGGAGCGGTAATTTGGGACAATAAGGCTCCCGGTAATTTGGGACATAAAGTTCATGGCACGTGACTAGTGGATGGATCACTTCCTCACACTTGCGCTGTTTGTACCGGTGTGGACAGTTCTAGTGCTGATAGTGTTCCTCATTTGCGGGTGCCCCGCGGAAGAGCGTTAGGCTCACTTGGTCATGGTTAAAGAGTCTGCACATGTAGGTAAGTGTGTCCGTGACATGGGAAATAACCAGAGCCATCCCATATGCCTGGCGCTCAGAGAATTGCTTAGAGAGAGAAAGGTGAAACTAAGCGAGAAAAACATCCAAACCTTTTTATCTCAGTGCGATCTCCATGTTCCATGGTTTGCAGTCTCCGGGGACCTTAACCTTCCTTGTTGAGACAAGTTAGGAAGAGACTTAGATAGGGCATATGAAGAAAACAGGTTAAAACCAGGTATGAGACCTATTTGGAAGTTGATTCATGCCTGTCTTGAAGACGGCCACTGTAGCACCGCTATTAAAAACAGTCAAAAGGCGCTGAGAGATTATCAAGAGAGCCAGTCAGAATCTGGTGATAGTCATAGTGATAAAAGGGAAATAAGGAATCAAAAGAGTAAAATAGCACAAAAGGATACATTGCCAAAAGACGAGACAGAAAAGAAACCACTACCAAAAGAAAGGGAAAAGAAATACGTGCCTAAGATATACCCTTCTCTGAGAGTTTGAAGATAGAAGTGAATCTGATACTACCCTTAGTGAGGATGACGCTGAGGATCTTGATGAGGAAGCCGTTAAGTATGAGAGAAAAAGGTATAGTCCTGACAGGGCCATAGTTGGCAGATCATCAGCGCCACACCCCTATTTAGAACAGGGTGGGCTCACATTACATCGTGCAACTTGGAGAAGAGTTGGGAGAGAGCTCGCCTGCCCTGTATTTGCAGATGCCAATAATCAAAGATACTATGAGCCTTTGGATTTTAAGGTAGTTAAGGGGCTTGGCAGAGTCTGTTTGTGCTTATGGGGTTACGGCAGCCTTTACAGTGGCTCAACTGGAATCCCTTGGTCGCGTAGCTATGACACCTTTAGACTGGATGCAATTAGCGAAAGCCTGCCTTAATCCAGGGCAGTACTTAGACTTTAAGGCATTCAAGGCAGAGTATGCCAGTGAGCAAGCTTACATAAACTCACAACAGGGCAACCCTGCGTGGGATAGAGACATACTTCTAGGACAAGGGAGATTTGCAGCACAACAAATTGGCTATCCACCTGAGGTATATGAACATATTAACTGTATATGCACTAGAGCTTGGAAGTCCTTACCTAACAGGGGAGAGGTGAGTGGAAATCTCACAAAGATCTTACAGGGCCTGACAGAGCCATTTTCAGATTTCGTTGCTAGAATGATAGAAGCTGCTGGTAAAGTATTCAGTAATCCAGAGGAGGCTATGCCATTGGTAAAAAGCAACGTACCAAAGAATGCCACACTGTGATAGCCCCTTATAAAAATAGAGAACTAGAGGCCTGGATGAAACTGCGTAGGGAGTTAGGTGGACCATTAACTAATGCAGGTTTAGCAGCAGCTGTTATGCAAATGACTATAAGAGGAAATGGCAACAAACATTGTTTCGGATGTGGCAAACCGGGACACTTTAAAAGAAACTTTCCTAACCTTAGACCAAAAAAAAGGCCTGGGGGGGGGGGGGGGGGCTGGGTCTGTGCCCCAGATGTAGAAAAGGAAATCACTGGGCAAATGAATGTTACTCTGTTAAAGACATAGAGGGACAACCTTTAACAGCAGGATACGGGAAAGCCTGTCCAAAAAACAAACACTTGGGCCCCCAACCCCAGGGCCCTCAAATATATGGGGCGATTACCAACAGAGTAGAGAAAGGAGAGGGGAAGATCAGCCTCAGGAATCCTCAATACAACCAAGGAGAGCCACTGCGGGTTCCGCAGAACTGGACCTCCGCCTCCAGACTCGTATTAACACCAAATATGGGGGTGCAACTTGTGGAAACATATTTCTATGGACCTATCCCTAAAGGCACAGTGGGATTATTAACTGGTAGATCCTCAGTCATCATGAAAGGTTTAAAAGTTCACCCTGGAATCATTGATCCAGATTACACTGGACAAGTAAAAATTATGGTAGAATCCCGCAGGGGTATCACAGCTATTACACCAAGAGACCAAATAGCTCAAATTCTCGTATTACCTAGTCAGCATAATTTGTTTGCAGCTGAGCCTAGGATAAGAGGAAAGCAGGGTTTTGGATCAACAGGACAGGACATTGCTTATCTTGTTTTAGACATGCACCAGAGACCTACCATAACCCTCCTAGTAGATAAAAAACCCATATTGGGGCTTTTAGATACTGAAGTGGATCAGAGCATTGTTGCCTATAAAGACTGGCCAAAAGGGTGGCCTATTCAAGTATCCGATCAAACATTACAAGGCCTTGGATATGCCAAGACACCAGATATTAGTGCTGGACAATTGAGGTGGGAAGATCAAGAAGGTCATTCTGGAACAATTCAACCTTTCGTGCTCGACCTCCCTATAACACTACGGGGCAGGGATGTTTTAAAAGCACTACAACTAAAACTTACCAATGAATATTCCGTGCCATCCCAAAATATGATGAGTACCATGGGGTATATACCAGGTAAAGGCCTGGGAAACATTTACAAGGAAATCCACAAATGATAGACATAAAGCTTAAGTTAGACAGAAAAGGGCTGGGTTTCTCCTAGGGGCCACTGCAGAGGCAATCCCCATCACATGGAAGTGGAGAGATCCAGTGTGGGTGCCGCAGTGGATCCCCATCACGTGGAAGTCGGAGGATCCAGTGTGGGTGCCGCAGTGGATCCCCATCACGTGGAAGTCGAGAGATCCAGTGTGAGTTCTGCAGTGGATCCTCATCACGTGGACGTCAAGAGATCCAGTGTGGGTTCCGCAGTGGATCCCCATCACGTGGACGTCGAGAGATCCAGTGTGAGTTCTGCAGTGGCCTTTACCATTAGAAAAGTTTAAGGCAGCAATAAGCTTAGTTCAAGAACAGCTTGCAGCCAACCACATTAAGCCCTTCACGTCACCGTGGAACACTCCAATATTTGTAATCAAGAAAAAGATCTGGTAAATGGCAATTTTACATGACCTTAGAGCCATTAACCAACAGATGCAACCCCTGGGAGCCATACAAAGGGGGCTCCCCTTTTATCTGCTTTACCGTCAGCATGGATTACTATTTCCATTGATATTAAAGATTGTTTCTTTTCTATTCCCCTACACCCTAAGGACACTGAAAGATTTGCTTTTACATTACCCTCATGTAACCATGAAGAACCAGATGGCAGATATGAGTGGGTCGCTCTACCACAAGGCATGACTAATAGCCCTACCATGTGTCAACTATATGTAGCATCAGCTATATACCCTATTAGAACAAAATATCCTCAAATTCGTTTTGTGCATTATATGGATGACATCTTAATAGCAGGAAAATCGGATAAAAAAGTACAGACTGCATTTTCAGACTTTACTAGAGCCTTGCAAAACAAGGGACTATACATTGCCCCAGAAAAGGTACAACAAAATACAGTGATTAATTATTTGGGAGCGTACATAGCTCCCAATAGCATCACCCCTCAAAAACTAACCATTAGAATAGACAAATTAACAACCTTAAATGATTTTCAAAAATTACTAGGTGACATCAATTGGATTCGCCCTTATCTACATATTCCCAATGTGATTTTAAACCCCTTTATGCTATACTTCAAGGAGATTCAGATCTTAAATCCCCTCGTACCCTTACCCCTGCCACCCGAGAAGCATTAGCATTGGTGGAACAAGCATTACAAAGGGCACAGCTGACTCGCTGTCATGAAGGTAAAGATGTCGTCTTGTGCATTCTGCCTACTTCATTTCAGCCATCTGCAGTACTTTGGCAAGGTGGTCCACTTTTGTGGATCCACCCCCATGTTTCCCCTAGTCAAGCTATTGAATATTACCCATCAGCTGTAGCAAAACTAGCTATGCTGGGACTCCGCCAATATATACAGCACTTTGGTAAAACTCCAGCCACTATTATAGTCCCTTACACAGTAAACGAAGTTTCTGTTCTCTGCAACACTCTAGATGATTGGGCTATCCTGTGTTGTACCTATACGGGAAACATTGATAATCATTATCCTAAACATCCCATATTGCAATTTGCCAAGGCCCATCCCGTTATATTTCCAAAAATAGCGGCATATAACCCACTTCCGGGAGCAATTAACATTTATACTGACGGCTCTAAAACTGGAGTTGGAGCTTATTTAGTAGAAAATAAACAACCTAAGGTCATTCAATTCTCCCCGGGATCACCACAGGTGATAGAATTACAAATAGTCTTGGAAGTTTTTAAAACATATGATTGTCCCTTTAATCTCATCTCTGACACAGCTTATGTGGTAAATGCAGTGAAAACTCTAGAAGCAGCAGGCACTTTTAAATCTACTAGCACTGTGCTTGCCCTTTTTGTCCAGCTACAACAATTAATTTGGCAGCGCACAAATCGTTTCCATATACTGCATATTAGAGCTCATTCCAATTTACCTGGTACGTTATCCATGGGCAACCATACAGTAGATGCTCTCACCAGAACTTCTTTTTTACCTCTTCATTAAACAAAGCTGTAGAATTTCACAAGTTGTATCACGTGCCTTCACGCATGCTACAGACAAAATTTCATATCTCTCGGGCCGATGCCCGCAACATTGTTCTCAACTGCCCACAATGTGTGCCATTTCATAACCCTCCCCATGTAGGGATTAACCCTCAGGGCCTATGCCCCCTACAACTCTGGCAAATGGATATCACACATATATCTGAATTTGGTAACCTAAAATATGTCCATGTATCAGTGGATACTTGCTCAGGCATTATCCATGCTACACCTCTGGGTCGGGGTCTGATAGTAATGCTACTAAAATCAACATTACTACGTTGATAACGGTCGGACATGGCCTGCACCCATCAAGCGAAGTAGAGATATTTTATAAATCCACTAAACGTAAGATACTTCCATACTGCCTCCCCATACAGACTTTCCCTCCTGAGTATACCTCTTTCCAGAGCCCTATCCACAAACCAAAGCATATAGCCCCAGGTTTTGAGTTCTCCCCACCTCTGGGTAGAATGCTATTTACCTGGAATAGTACCGAAAGTAATGGATGGCCATGGTATCAATGGATCTTATCTAATGATAAGGGCACCTTTTTCTTTACTGACTACAAAAAAAATTTTCTATTTACAATATTTCAGCCACAAGAGACAAGAAGCTCAAACTCACTAATATAAAGTTTAATAGTTTGTATGCTAACTATACTGTACTCGAGGCTGCAGTATGTATACAAGCCCCTTTCTTTTTCTTATTGTTTCACCACAATAATAATTCTGATGTCCCTAATTGCAATGCTTCCCAAATGCAATGCTATCTTACCAATTGCTGGCATGGACATAATAACTCAGCTCTAATTGTCCAAGTGCCCACCTTTGTCCCAGTGCCTGTCATGGCAGATCCAAAACAATCTGCACTACTGCAACTTTTGCGCCAAAAGCGTGACTTTGGCATCACAGCAGCAATTATTTCTGCTATTGTGGCTGCTGCAGCCACAACTGCAACAGTAGCAATGGCTAGTACAGTACAGACAGCTAGTGTGGTTAATAAGTTTGTAGAAAAGACAGTTATGGCATTAGAGACACAAAGAAAAATTGATTCTCAAGTACTATCAGGTATTCTCTCTTTAAACCAAAGAGCTGATCTACTACAACACCAGTTAGATCAACTCCATCAGCTGATAACCCTCTCTTGTGTACATTCTCTGAATTGTTTGTGTGTTACCCCCTATTTGGCTGCAAATTGGACCAATCATAAAAACTAGTCACAAGTAATCAGTAATTATCTAAAAGGCAATTGGTCCTTGCAGGCAGAAAACCTTACTAACCAGCTTTTGTTTGAAATAGTGACCCTCAATAACACAAAAGTTAGCCTTCCCACTGCTCAGTCTATTTTAAATTGGCTGCAAAAATCATTCAGTTTTATTAAGGAATGGGCAGGGATGGGCGCGCTCATATTCATGCTCCTCCTGGCCTGTCTGGTATGCTGTTGGTGTCGCTATAAAATACGGCATGAACAGCACCGAACTAAAGCAGTCATGGTACAGGCTATGCAAGCTCTTGAAAATGGCGTGTCACCAGCAGCTTGGTTAGCTACTCTGAAAGACTAGTTTTAGACATGGCACATGGGTCGTCAGGCAGAGCACTGCACAGAGAATAGTCGAATTCCAGCTAGACATTCTCTGGGAGGTATATCCAACTAGATGGGGGTTTCAGTGTCCTAGTGCCCCCCCAGAAAAACTACACAGGAGCTGGCCAGAATCTCATTGGGTGATGAGCCCAGCTGTGGTTCTGAGTAAGACCCCTAAAATTTTGCACATGGGAAGTTGGACCTCTGCCTCCACCCATGCAAGTTGTAAAGACAAAATGCCGACCTCGGCACAATTGGCATAAAATGTCGTCCCTGAGCTTTGAAGTGACCCTGCCCAGTGACGGGCACCTTCCCTTTCACCTAAGGCATGATACATGAGGACGACAGGGTTATCCAAAGACGGGTACAATAAAGGGATGATCCTAAGACGGGGGGGGGGGGTCACTGTGCTCAGCTTATGCTATCTAGACTATCTTAATAAAACAAAAAAGAAGGAACTGTAGGAAGCTGCTCTAGCCGCGCTGCTGTGCCGTGCGGCTTTCTCGAGCCCTAGGATGGTGCCGGTGTCCGCCCCCTCTAAAGAATAAACACCCTAGGAGCACATGCGCCTGTATCTAGCCACTGTCACACCACATTATGAACCAATGATGCTATGACACCTCAGCCATTGGACAGGCTCGGATGGGCGGGGAGGATAAAAGGAGAGAGCATCCCGGGCTCGGGGCTCTCGGGATCCATGAAAGCATCAAGAAGGTGTCCTGAATAAATCTGCTGAGAGAAGAACCTGGCCGTGTTGCGTCTTTTCCTTGTGGTATGAGGCTGGGCGCGACACTACCTAACTCATTCTTTGAAGCCACAATAATACTCATTCCTAAACCACACAAAGACCCTACAAAGAAAGAGAACTTTAGACAAATTTCCTTCATGAACGTTGATGTAAAAATACTCTACAAAATTCTTGCAAATTGAATCCAAGAACACATCAAAGCAATCATTCACCATGAACAGGTGGGCTTCATCCCAGGGATGCGAGGATGGTTTAATACATGGAAGTCCATAAATGTCATACACTACATAAACAAACTCAAAGAAAAGAAATCACATGATTATCTCTCTAGATGCTGAGAAAGCATTTGACAAAATTCAACACCCCTTCATGTTAAAAAGTGTTGGAAAGGTCAGGTATTCAAGGCACATACTTAAACATAGTAAAAGCAACACACAGCCAACCAGTAGCCAGCATCAAAGTAAATGGTGAGAAACTTGAAGCAATCCCACTAAAACCAGGAACTATACAAGGCTCTCTCTACCTCTCTCCCTACCTATTCAATACAGCACTTGAAATACTAGCCAGAGCAATAAGACAACAAAAAGAGGTCAAAGAGATACAAACTGAACAGGAAGAAGTCAAAATATCACTATTTGCAGATGATATGATAGTGTACTTAAGTGACCCTAAAATTTTCACCAAGGAATTTTAACAGCTAATAAACAACTTCAGCAAAGTGGCTGGATATAAAATTAATTCAAGCAAATCAGCAGCTTTCCTCTGCTCAAAGAAAAAACAGGCTGAGAAAGAAATTAGAGAATGGCACCCTTCACAATAGCCACAAAGAATATAAAATACCTTGGTGTGACCCTAACCAAGCAAGTGAAGTATCTGTACAACAAGAACTTCAAGTCTCTGAAGAAGGAAATTGAAAAAGACCTCAGAAGATGGAAAGATCTCGCATGCTCATGGATTGGAAGAATCAACAGTATAAAAATGGCCATCTTGCCTAAGGCAATCTACAAATTCAATGCAATCCCCATCAAAATTCCAACTCAATTCTTCATAGAGTTAGAAAGAGCAATTTGTAAATTCATTTGGAATAATAAAAAATGTCTAGGCAGGCATAGTGCCAGAGAAGGATCTGAGAGTTCTACATCTTGTTCTGAAGACAAACAGAAGACTGGTATCTTCAAGCGGCTGGGAGAAAGCTCTAAAAAGCCCCCACACACAGTGACACACTTCCTCCAACAAGGCCACAGCCCTAATAGTGTTGCTTCCTGGGCTAAGCTTATTCAAACCACCACAAATGCATTGGTTCTTTTTATACTTTCTTAGTTTCAAAAGCTCTTCCTATCGTCTATTGTTGAAATAATTACACACTTTGTCAAGTAATATGGTCTTTGATTGTACTTTTTAAAATTTCATTAGAAGTGAAACCAGGACACCCACATATGTTAGGCAAGTATTCTCATATTCTTTTAATGTTAGTATTTTAGGTATATTAAAGTAATGTGCCTCAATAAATCAGTGTTAAACAGTTGTTCAAAAATGAAACAGATATTTTGAAAACATGTGAAATATGCTGTTATGTTCACTAAGTTCTATTAGATTACTTATCAAACTTGAACATCAGTAATTCAGTTAGAAAGCAGTACTTGTCATGTTAGGTTCTACTTTTGTTTTTATAGTAATTTTTTAGGTTTAATGATGCTGTGATCACTATGCCATCAGTTGAAAATGAGAGGCTTCTATAAAGTAATGACCGAAATTTATCTGGACTATATTCAGAAATCTTAGAAGAACTTAAGAGTCCTTTTATTAAAAAATCTGTTGAACAATGCTATTAAAAATGAAATGTTTTATATTCTTATTAGTCAAATAATTCTTAAATTATATTTAATCTTGCTATACTTAAAACATTAGCACATATTTACTGAAAAAAAGGTTAAATTTTTTATAATACAGTTTTTCTTGTTCTGTTTTTTTTTTTTTTTTTTTTAGATTTACTTATTACATATATGGCATTCTGCCTGTGTGTATGGCTGCAGGCCAGAAGAGGGCACCAGATCTCATTATGCATGGTTATGAGCCACCATGTGGTTGCTGGGAATTGAACTTAGGACCTCTGGAAGATCAGACAGTGCTCTTAACCTCTGAGCTATCTCTCCAGCCCAGTTTTTGATTTTTTGAGACAAGATCTCTCTACACACTCCTATCTGTCCTAGACCTCACTGTGTAGACCAGGGAGGCCTAAAACTTATGAAAATCCATCTGTCTCTTCTGTGAGCTGGAATTAAAGGTCTGCACCACTACTCCTGACATATAAGTTCACCTTAGAGACTGGCTGCCCTTTGTATTATTTAGAGAGATGATACTACAGGTTATGTAAGATAGAACTTCACTTTCACAAACTCCTCCCTCAGGTTTTTCCTTTGGTGAGAGAGAATGTCTCAGAGCCATTCATTTTCATTAAATCACAAGGCTTATTTTTCAGTATGCTTTGCTCATGTAAGTAGTGTTTGCTTCCTTATTTGTGTGGAAAGATGGCTGTGTGATGTGGGGAAGGCATTACCTATTTCTTAAGTTATTTCATCTTTTTAAAAATTTTATTGGATATTCTCTCTATTTACATTTCAAATGTCATACCCTTTCCCCCCACTTCCCTCCCTCCTCCCCCTCAACTCGCTTCCATGAAGGTGCTCCCTCTCCCAATCACCCTCTCCACCTCAATGCCTTGGCTGATGATGATGTTTTTCTTCCCATGAGTGTGCAAATCTTTCAGCTATTTCAGTCCTTTCTCTAGCTTTTTCATTGGGGTCCCCTTGTTCATTCTGATGTTTAGCTGCAAGCATCCTCATCTGTATCTGTATGACTCTGGGAGAGCCTCTGAGGAAACATCCATGTCTGGTTCCTGCCAGTAAACACTTCTTGGCATCAGCAATAGTGCTTGGGTTTGGTGGCTGCATATAGTTAGTTCTCCAGGTGAGGAAGTCTCTGTAGACCTTTTCTTCAATCCCTGCTCCTCTATTTGGGCTTGTATTTCCTCCCGTTTTGTTCTCCCTTCTAAGAAGGACTGAGGCATCCACATTCTGGTCTTCCTTCTTTTTGAGCTTGAAAAGTTCTGTGGATGGTTTCTTGGGTATTCTGAGCTCCTTTTTTTTTTTTTTTTTTTTTTTGAGGGGGGTAGGGGGCACTAGTATCAGCTTATAAGTGAGTACATACCATGAGTTTTCTTTTGTGACTGGGTTACTCCAGTCAGGATGATAGCTTCAAGTTCCATCCATTTGCCTAGGAATTTCATGAACTCGTTTTTAACAGTTGAGTAGCACTCCATTGTGTATATGTACCACAAATTCTAAATCCATTCCTCTGTTGAGGGACATCTGGGTTCTTTCCAGTTTCTGGATATTATATCACCTGAGTTTTTGATCTTAGCCATTCTAACTAGTGTGAGGTGGAATGTTTGGGTTGTTTTGATTTGCATTTCCCTGATGACTAGGGATGTTGAGCATTTCTTTAGGTGCTTCTCAGCCATTAGATATTCCTCCATTGAGAAGTCTCTGTGTAGCTCTGTACCCCATTTTTAATAGGATTCCTTGATTCTCTAGGGTATAACTTCTTGAGTTTCTTGTATATATTGGATACTAGCTCTCTATCAGATGTAGGATTGGTAAATATCTTTTCCCAATCTGTTGGTTGCCATTTTGTCCTTCTAACAGTGTCTCTGGCCTTATAGAAGCTTTGCAATTTCATGAGGTCCCATTTGTCGACTCTTTATTTTTTAAAACAGATGACCAGTTTTTAAAAAATCTTCCAGGTAGACAGGTATGATACTCAAGACCAGTTTCAATACTCAAGAGACTAAGCAAAAGGACCACTTGAATCTATAGTGTAAGGTCAGGATGAGCAAGAGCGCCCACCTTAAAACAAACAAGAAAGCCTTTCTGATAATCCTCATTAATGAAACCCATACGTGGATATATTAATTTTTTACATTTTTTATTTTCTTTAGGCCTTGCGGTTAGGTAGCCAAGCACTCTACCATTTACATAGAACCTCAGCTCATGGCTTTTAGTTGGAAGTGTCAATTCACAGCTCAGACTGGCCTCCAATTTTCAATTCTCTTACCTAGGCCTCTGGGGTGGTAAAATGCCAGGTGTTTATTACAGAACTCTGAACTCCCTAGGAGACCCTCAGAGAAATTTTCTACTCTCCCTACTCATTTTTTCTTGATTCACACCACTTTCCTTCCCCTAGCAATCTCCACTTCTTTCATAAACTACACTCACACTTCATCTAATAAAGCCTTTTTTATTCACTGTGCTGACCATAATGCAAAACAGCTCCTTATAAGCTAAACTGTGCCCTAAAAATTCGTGTTTAAATCCTAAGCACAGTCTTCAGAACATGACTGTATATGGTTACAGAAACTTCACATGTTGCCTCGGCCTCAAAGAAAGGCCTGGGACATATCCTCCTCTCATGATGGTCACAGGAAATCAACACTGCTAACACTTCCAAGTGTGACTCTTGGCCTCTAGAACTTGATTAAACACATTTCCACTGTTGAAGCTATATCCCAGTGATGCTTTGCTATTCGATCCGGGAAACCATTGCTGTTTTTCTAAGCGGGTCACCAAGACCTTTCCTCTGCATTGATCACAGCTTCACTAAAGCTGCGTCTTTCATTTCACCAACTCTTTCCTTTCTCAAAAGCCCCAGGCTCTCAGAGAGTCAAAAAGTAAATCATTAATGAAAAACAAAAATAAAATGAAGGAACCAATAAGGCTGTTCTCTGGAGTTTGCTTGTGGTTTCTCCACAAACAAGTTGTTATTTGGAACAAAGTGTTCATTGAAAACTTACTTTGCTACGATGTAATATAATAGTTTACAAAAAACTAAGACAATGGGGGCTAGAGAGAGGACTCAGCTGTTAAGAGAACCTACTGCTCTTCCAGCGGACCTGAGTTTTCTTCTCAGCACCCAGGATAACCATCTCAAAACTGACTGTAATTCCAGCTCCAGAAGATCCTCTGGCCTCCAGGGATATCTGAGCTCATGTGCATATACCCACAGACATATGTGAATATACATAATTAAGAAATAATAGTAGTTTTAAATATTAATCTGGCATTCAATAAAAAATAAGATCTCAATACTCCTGAAAGATTATTAGAAATAAAATCACTCAAGTACCTCTGCCTGTCAGCCCAGGGTCCATAATTAAAATCTGTTCCTTTACCACAAACGATATCTAGTCCCCAGCATGGAGGTAAGTCTTGTAATTTGCAATCTTCGCTGCTTATTTCTCCTTCTATACTCTCTTCTGTTTCTTCTGGAACAAGACCTATATTACAGAATATATAAAAGCAATCAGTTAAAAATACCATACATTAGCAGTTCAAATGTTTTGGTCTCAGGAAACCTTACACTTAATTCTTTAAGTCCCAGAGAGGTTTTGTCTTCTTTTTTGTTTGTATATTATTTATCAAACAAATTTAGTGTGTTTGAATTAAAATACCATGATTTTAAAAGGCTTTATTTAAACAATAAATTTATTATTTACCTACATAAAGAATAACTTTAGTAATAAAAATATGTATAAATAATAACAACTATTTAATAAAAAGCAAAAGAAGTTTTCATTTAAAAATAATAAAAAAAACCCAGAACTGTATTTACCACAATTCAGTAAAAAGTGTTTGTAACACTCTTTACATCAATGGATCAATGTCCAGCCAAACAGAAAACAGGCATGTTGTCACAGCTGCTTCTGCTCTGATCTATTGTTACAAGGATGTGAAGCCATCTGGCCTCACAGGAAGACAGAAAAGGAAGAGAATTTCAAAAGCCTTTTCATATGTATGAAGGTGGATAATAGTCTCTGATGCTAGAGCTAAATTCAACAAGGAGCACTTTCAAAAGATTACAGTGTAGACCCTGAAAGTGATTACTCATTTCTTCCAAACTCTCCCATGTTAGAATCTTCTGCTGACTCTTACATTCTGAGTGAATCTTTACCCATGCATGATTCTGTAATATCAAATACTGGTCATTTGAAAAACAGTGGCCCACTGAGTTATGTTCATTTTTATAAATATTGACAAATTTGTTATACTTTTCCTGAAACCACATGCTAATATCACTAACAGTTTCATTTTAAAAAGCTATTAATATTGAAATGTTGTCAAATAGCACCAAAGTTTGCAAAATTCTAATTTTCAAATGAAAATCTACATGGCTTTTCATAAATGATTGTTCCAAGTAAAATTAGCATTCCATGAAAGAAAAAAAAAGCAAGCAGGCTTATGAGTCAATCAAGTGAGTGCTGTTTCTGAGCTCAACGGAGCACTCTGGCTTGCAGCACAATGTCCCATGTGTACGTCCTCCCTGATTTATCATCCCAAGTATACTCATGATTGATAATCTTTATAGTTTCATTTAGGATTTCTTTTGAGACTTGGCATTTTCTGTTGAACTACCATTGCATGACACTGACTTGTGAACACCATTGCTTCTGCAATGTCATGATAAAAAGGCAAGTCAAATCCTGCTCCTATAACTGAAAATACAGAGTTTGTGACTACACAAACCCTGTGGTGGCAACAATCCAATATTAGGAACTTTTCTCAAATGAAGCCATCTATTAAGCACTCAAAGTAGCTAGGTATCAATTTTTAAATGTAAAAATTCAGGTGTAACAATTATGATTTTCTCTTCCAAGCTAAGACAAACTACCTTGTTTCACACTGCCTAAGGGTTTTCCTTAGAGTTCCTGCATCAACTTTTGAGATATCTGTAGATTATGAACTATTTTATGAAATAGTAATGTAATAATTCAACTCTCAAGAGTATTTTTTAACATCTTTTAACATATTTTAAAAGAAATTTGACACTCTTCACAGTCAATTTTACAGCTTACTGATGCTAGCTTTCAGAAGATCTCAAAAATGTAGGCAGCAGCACTCCACAGACAGAAACAAACCACTCCTATAAGACACGTGTTCAAAGAGGACACACCTGGCTCATCCATGTAATAGTAGATGTCGACATCATTTGACTGCATCACCACAAAACCTTCTCCCATGAGTCTTGGGGGTCTACGGGAACAAGCAGGAGGTACATGACACACATCTTAGACTACAAATGCTCTGCGGTCTAGCGGACAGTAATTTAGAGTAAAGAGGAAGAGGGGAAACTGCCAAGCAGATGACAGGTTCTATCTTACAATCTTTCACACTAACATTGTAAAAAGTTATTCTAGTTGTATTTTACATCATGTTAAATGATAAAATGACGCTGAAACTTTATTGGTAAATCAGTTTAGGAAGAAAACAACCTCACTTTTAAGTTTGGAATGAAAAAAATTCATTTTAAACAGAGGTTACACACAACAGTAATTATTGAAATATAATAATCAAATTCTGCTTTTATGGCAAAATTTAAATGATTTATATTAATATCATTATAATCCTAAGTGATATTTAATCAACCAGCATAATACAATATAATCATTCTATAAATTGATTAACTACAGATTAGAAAACAAAAGAATTAGCATTTTTATCTGTAATAATTTAATTTCTTTTTCCTCTAAGAATATTTCATTAACTTAAAATAAATACAAAGCAATTATCCTGAACTTAAAAATTTGAAATGAATGTTTCTCTATCATAAGTTTCCTTCTCTCAAACTTTAGAGTTAACAACTTCTCTGCCATATCCCACAGTATTATCTTCCACATAAAAATTCATCTTTCAATCATTAGATAGCAGCACATATGAATTTTCTTCTAAATACATTCTAAGCCACAAAAGTTAAGCCAATCCAGTGGGGGTTTTTTTGTTTGTTTTGCTTTGTTTTTAAATATAATTTCATGTAGCCTAAGACCTGAAACTCACTAGACAAATCTGACCTAACTCCTTATCTTCCTACTTCTTCTTGAGGGCTGAAATAAAAGTCAAGGCTAACCAGTATCTTTTTAAATAATGTTATATAAAATATTAATAGAACACTTTTTTATATCTCTAGTTATTTTAAACTACAGTTCCTTTCAGTACACTTTATTTATTAATACAAAGTTGTGTTTATCTATCAAATTCCAGAACATCTTTAATCAAGTCTATGCTCGAGTGAGGTGAAGCAGACAGACACACAGCCACCTAGAACATGCGTTCTATCTAGGGGACCCTCTCTACCGTGCTAGCTGATCCTGGAGATTTTATTTTAGCAGCATATCAGCCAAGAGTTAAAAATTGCTTTCCATAATTTCATAAACAGTTACATTGCTGTTATGACAAAGAAAAAGCTAAAACATCACAATAGAAAATTTGTGTATATACTTAAAATTTCACAACTTCAGCCAGAGTATTCATCATACAAAATGAGACTGAGGAAATATGAAGACCAGGGACTGTTATTCCAGAGGTAAATACAAGACCCAGTGTCTGACAGGAGGTTTAGAAGCGCTGTCTCCTCAGGCCTG
Organism: Micromys minutus; assembly: GCF_963924665.1. Lineage (NCBI taxonomy): Eukaryota > Metazoa > Chordata > Mammalia > Rodentia > Muridae > Micromys > Micromys minutus. The sequence goes on along the minus strand of NC_137984.1, from coordinate 35,599,627 downwards.
GTCCATTCCTGCAAAGCATCTCACCACACTGGTGAGTCTGGTGTGCATTCTCATGTAACCTATCTTCTGACTAGAATAGCTATTTCAGCATGGGGGAAACTCTGCAATGCAGACAGGAAAACTCTTTGAGGCTCAAAGAAAAATCAAATGGTTGTCTCAAAACTGGACCACCTTAACCAATTTTTCCAAGAAAAACTTTAATCAATTTTCAACTTTCACTATATTCACTATAATTAATCTCTTCAGTTTATTATTTATCTAGACAGAAAAGTACACCTCTAATGGACATATCCTAACGTAATGACATCAGAGCTTAACTTAAGCCAAAATAAGTGAGCAAGGCAGAATTTTTAAAAAAAAATCCTAATAATTACACAGAAACACACTGCAAAGTGTAACTATCACTTCTTAGCACGAAGGCTTTAACAACTGGATAAACTTGTAACTGCTGTACAACTTCTACCACAGAAACGAGAAGGATGCCAGAGGCTTCCAGTCGATACTTATATGAGTACCAAGAAGTTACTCCTTAGTGATGTTTTCTTACTCATCGTTTTGTAGGCCAACATATCTTGGACTAGGAACAAGCATGACTCGAACATTTTCAAGCTTTCCTTTCACAATGTGCATGAATTGGTCAAGATGACTGGAAGGTGGTTTTGTAGTATAAGTTAAGAATGCATCATCAAAGTTGATGCATAGAGTCTGAGGTTGATAATGATTCCCAAAGGCCAAACGTCCCTAAAAACATAAAAGAGATATTATACCAGCACAGTCTAGTCATTGTTTTTCTTCGCTGAACTAATAACATTTTTAAGCAACAACTAAATGATTCCACTTTATCTGTATATGCTACTTACATCATTATTTAAAATCATCATCTACTTAAACCAACATTTAAAGAAATCTAGGGATAAGTTTAGAGCAATTTAAACACTTGTGGATATCCCTTCATGTTTAATAAGCATCCAAATTTAGAGCTGGTGTTAAAATAGTTCATTCACACGTTACAGAAATAGGAACTAAAATGTACACAAAATTGCTTTCTTTTCCTACATAGACTTTGATTTGTAAAAATAAATTCTATGTGTTAATCTGCCAAACATTAACTCAAACATAATTTACTTACTGTGCTCACGTTGACCTTAATGACTGGAATAAGGGATCTCCATGAAGATGTGGGGTCTTGAGATTCTGTTTTTACTTTAACTCTGATGAGATAAATAAGACTGACATGAAAACTTAAATACTTAATACAAAATTAAACTGACTCACATCATTTATCACTAACACCAGCTGCATTTTCCAAATACATCTACAGAATATTTAAGCAAACAAAACAATGATCATATGAAGACATGATAGTATCCCTAAAAGTATCTCTTAGCATGTACTTTTTCATTCAAATTTATTTTTGAAGCTCCAGTGGAAAACTATCTTCTAGAATACACTCTAGAGTAGAACATGACATCATTACTGTACTGTGGCACCCATTCCATCGCCCCACTTTATAACACAACTAAGTTATTATATCAACCACGGGACATATGCCATCAAGATGTAAGTCAGGATGGCCCTCATCACCTCTGGCCCCTGGGAACCACAATTCCCCCCTGTATCTCTGAGTTTAAGACTTGTGGTAGAGGGAACCTGTGTTGTTGTTTTCTTTTCTCTACTTAATTTTAAAGAGTATTTTATTAGTTCTTTGGGGAGTTTTTCTCTCTCTCTCTCTTTTTTTTTTTTAAAGAAAGGGCCTCACTATTAGCTGACCTAAAACTCACACTTGTCTATATGTCTAGTTGAGTAAGAAGCTGAAAGGGTTTCATTATCAACCAACCAAACCTTCCACAGATCCCAGGGACTAAACACCAACCAATGAGCACACATGGAGAGACCCATGACTCCAACTGCATATGTAGCAGAAGATAGCATTCTCTGGCATCAATGGGAGGAAAGACCTTTGGTCCAGTGAAGGCTCATTTTCCCAATGTAGGGAAATGCCAAGGTGCTGAGGTAAGAGAGGGTGGTTGGGAGACGGAGCACCTTCATGGAGGCAATGGGAAGGGGAGTGAGGATGGGAGTGGAGGGAAAGGGGATAACATTTGAAATGTAAATACAGAGACTATCCAATAAAAAGGAGGGAAAACTTAAACTCAACATGTAAACAAGATTATGTTATAGTTGCCTTTCTAGCACTGGCTTGTTTTATCATATACATTTTGCTGCAAATAAAGAGATTTCATTTTCTTAAAAAAATCAGAATAAATATTTCATACAATAGAACAACTTTCAGATTTTAAAACTATAAATAAAAGGAGAGTGTCTCTAAAACAAAACAAGTTAAAATTTAAATGAGCTGCATTTAAAAATAATAATTTGACAAAACAAAACCTCTTGAATAAAGTTTTTAATCTAAGAGACTTTCATTTCACTAGATAGGGCACATGAATCACTTACTTACTAATAACTTTCTACTAAATTATTATGCACTGAACATTGTCCTGACTGTGTATGCTATTTTAAGTGCCTTCTTACAGTTCATCTGTCTTTCTACAATAAACTTTCTGTTATGTGTTCTTTTTCTGACTCTCACACTTTAACAATACACATATAAACAAAGTGATAGTGATACACATTTTTATAGCAAAGAATGCCTTCTATTTTCCTTAAATAGAAAGATTTTAACATTTATTTCCACATGAACAGATCGCAGGCCTGGGAATTAGCCAGTGGTAGAGTGTTCACTTAAGATGACCAAGGCCCTGGGTAATCCCCAGCACCACAAAGGGGGTGGGGCACAGAGAGAAAGACAGAGAGAAAAAAGAATGACATTGGAACAAGAGGCCACAGATGATTTTCATAAACACAATATTTACCTGTGTACTTCAAATACATAAAAATAATATATACTTTTGTACATATATTAAAAGGATAAAGGGCAAATTAGTAACTGTCTGAATATGGAGAAAAGTTATACAAAGGAAAGAAAAGAGATGTAGCTTTTTATATAAACTAATCTTGCATTACTTTAGTTTTTAAAAGATTATATAGCTATATAAAACAAAGAGATTAGATTATGTTTAGGTGAACAATGTTAATTATATTCTACTAAAAAGAGTTTAGATATCAGAACTATATAAGACTTAAGTATGACACTGAACCTTTCAATTTTGGACTGAGTTCTTGTTCTTCCATTTTCCCGGGTTTTATCATCGTCTTTCTTTGGTGGAATTATAGTTGGTTCTAAACCAAACAACTCTTGAAGGCGTCCATAAAGATCAGACCGATTGTAGACATGAAATTCAAAATCATTAACTGTGATATATAATCTGGTTTCTGCTTTTGGATCTAAAATAAGTTACAAAAAAAAATATGTTATCAAAAAAAAGCAAGAATTTTAATCACAAACCTACTTATAAGAGAAAGGACATTAGTTCCTATAGAGAAAGTTTCAAGCCATAGGCATGTCAACCATATTAGGAGAAACTTACCAAAGATTTTTTTTGTTCTAAAATAAAATGTTACATTTTTCATAACATCTTTTGTAACCTAGTCTATTATTTACTTCCATCTAAAACATTATATAGCATACTCTTTAAAATTGGATAATCAGTTAAAAGAAACTTTCATTTTTTTAAATGAGTGAAAAAACATATTAACTTTGACCTTAGTAGTAGATGAAGCTATAATTTAAACAAGAGGTATCTATCTTTCATGAAGACATCAAAATGAAATATTGAAAACTGTAAGCAAATATAAAATTTTAGCTAACAAAAATGTACCACCATTCAATTTTTTAAAAGAAAACTAAAAAAAAAAAAAAAAAAAAAACAATCATAAGCATTTATTTTTAACATAGCAATCCTGTTAATTTAATCTTGAGGTATTGTCATTATTTTCTAGGACAATTTGGGGGGGGGGGGGATAAATTCAGTCCTTAGAAAATAAAAAGAAAATCAATGGTAGAAAAAATAAGGAAAATATTTATTAACCCCAAGTACTTGATGGCCATGAACTGTAACTTCCTGTTATTTAAGTAATTCTTTGATGTGGATTCTCTGCTGTTTCTCCAGGTTTATCACAACTAAGAGCTAAGACATCACTATTACATCAACCATTCCATCATTCTTCCTTACTGTGTATCAAATTCTTAGAAGCAGATGATAAACAGGTAATGTTTTATTAGTATACATTAAGTACTACAATTCTTGAAACCAGTAAGTTAAATTACCCATTTTAAACAAGTAAATCAAATTCAACCATGCATCAGGTTTAAACCTGTCCTTAGCCATCAACAACGGTACCCAGAACTCCAAGGTCAAAGAGCAAATGGCAGCACTCATGAACCTGACTCCTCTGAAACAAGGTGTAACCAACACCTCATTTTCCTACCCAAAACCAATTCACAATGCTCCTCCTCAACAGAAAGCCTGTCTTTTCCACAGCTACGGCTCAAAAGCTTTGACTGCTCTTTCTACTGCTCTGGCTCAAGTCACATCACTTTCACTTTTTTAAGCCTCTACTGTTGTATTTTTCCTCATGCTTGTGTTCAAGATCATCTCATCCTCTCTTCTCTAATTTCCTAATGACCGCCTAGCTCACTCAGAAATACATAAGTCCTTCATAACCTACACTCTCACCTGTAATTCTCCTTTCTACCCTAACTCCAAGTAAACAGGCCCAGGGGTGTTGGCAATGAGAGAGAAACAGAAGAACCACAGGAAGTCCTCCCAAGACAATGACAGTGATAGTCATGCATTCTCTTACTTGTCAATTTGTTCTCTTTAACTCTCCTCTGCCCACTGAGGATCTCCTGATTTCCCAGGAGCAAGTTCACCAAAAAGTATTCCACATTCAGCTGGCCTTGCTTCTATACTATTTTTCTCATCAAAGGAAAACACATTGCTGAGAAAAATTAGTCAGAAAAATTACTTGCTGATTATCTGAATCTTCCCAACAAGAATGTAGGAAGCTCAGTGAACAATGGGACCATTTTACTGAATAATTGCTAGTGCCTAGAAAAATGCTATACAGAAGAGATCATTTATACAAAAATAAATATATGTAAAAAGCAGAGTATCTTCCTAATAAGTCATATTTCTAGGAAAGCAGAAATCCATAATAAGGTCTTAAACTGTTTAAATATTTATTAAGTACAAACATAATATAAAGTAGAATATTTTTATAATTCACAAAAAGCAGTACAAGTAGAAACTATACAATTTTTCAAGTCATAAACAACTCAAAACTCACTAAACCATCTGTCTTCAAACTCAATTAACCTAGCAGTTTAGTAATGATCCTTTAGTCCAAATGTCCTGAGCAATACATTTATGCTAAAAAGGCAATGAGGAGTCACAGAGCCTGGACCTGTGCCTAACAGATCAACAGTGACGAATAAACAAATGAGAACCAACTGCCCTCAACTTCATCTCTACTGTGCAGAAGATTCTGTCCTCTCAATAAAACTGATTTGATAACATACCTGCATCAAGGTATTATAGATGCCAAGGTATAAAGATAAATGGATTAATTTCTAAATATATTTGACAACCCTCTTAAATACTAAGTACACAATACCAAACATTACAAGGTCCCCTAATTCCTTCTTCCACTTCCTGGTTTTTACACTGTTCATTATTACCTCTCGTACTAGAAAAAATGCTTGCTCATTATATTCACTATAATATCCCTGTACCTACTATTGTGACAGGAATATAGTCAATTCACAGTTGAGTCACTGTACAAAAATAATAATGGGTCTAAATTTTAAATAAGACTGAATAAAATTTAGGCCATATTGAACGACTATTAGCCTAGAGATCATATTTTCTTTCCAAAACTCAGTTCTGAGAAGTGTTAAATAGCATGTTTTTAAAGTTTGTAAAAGCACATTTTACCTGTTTTTTCTTTAAAGAAACATTTAGCTAAGTTCACGTCCTACATTTTTCTGTGCCCTAGTGTTTCTATTTGTTTTGCCTGCACTGACAATATTTCAGCCAGAGTTCTACTGGTAAATCAAATGTCTAAGCCTGGCTGATTGATGTCCATACTTATAACCTGTAGTTCTTCAGGGTTTCTGTCATTACTTTCTATCAGTGTCACCAGCCTGCTGTAATGCTCTGAAGTGGAAGTGTTTGAATATGCCATGTGATGCAGACTCCTGTGGTGTTTTACTAAGACAGACTCACATAGTATTTTGTAAAGACAGATTCACATTGTGTTTTGCTGAGGCAAAACCCATGAGAGGGCATGCGATGTTTGGACAAAGTATAAATAGGACTCAACAGGCCGTGACAGCAACACTTCATTGGTCTTCCAGGTTGTCTTTGCTGATCTTTGCTTTGTTGAAAGAGACACAGCAGAAAACTCCTGGCATCCTGGCTGGTCTTGGTCACTCACTCTAACATACAGATTTGGCCAAGGCCTGGCAGGTTTTGTTGGATCGTGTCACTCAGGCTGATTTGTGTTTGGAATCCAGATACTACTAAACTGGACTGCTGGTATTCTGAAAAATGGAGATTAGAATCACCCTAATGAACTACTTTTAAGCAGGTCCATATTCCCTTATCCTATTTACCATCTTTTTTCCACTACCTTTCAAGGGTGGGTAAGAGGAGGAGGGTGGTTGAAGCATTTGAGAACCCTTATTAAAAGTAGGTTTAAAAAAAAAAAAATCTAAGCATAAAATTTCCAGAAGTACTCTATACAGTAAAATTCATTTCTCTATCCTTCATCTCTACCCCAATACGTACATAGATACAAGTGTCCTAAAAGCATATCCATAGAGAAACAATGAATAGTTTACTTATTAAGGAGACAGATACACAAAGATATATATCCCACACAGGTGCACTAACATAGAGACTTACAAGTATGCAAAGACAAGCACCCACAGGTACACACTCTGGGTCATACATGTATGCCTACAACTACTAAAACAATGACAAATGTCTTTCTATAGACATTTATCTAACTACCTATTGCAAAGAATAATTTTATAACCTACAGAATACTTTACACCAAATTCTATGGCTAAAAAACATTGAATATGTTTCCCCCTCTCCTTTCCTTCCTCCCTCCTTTCTTTCTTTTCTTTCTTTCTTTCTAGGAATATCTTCAAGAACCAACAAATTTGAGTGGATTAAGGGCCAACATTATTCCAATCAACATCTACAGCAAAAATATTTGTTGACTTGAACCCACTCTTTTCTTCCAATCAAATAATTCTAATGAAAATCTTGGCCCTACCAAGATACTGTCTTTATCTCCTTGGAAGTCTGCACAGCTTCCACTGTTTTCAGGTCCATGCTCCAGCCAGACTTCTAAGTTTCCCATCAAGGAGTGCAAACCATCTACACTGAATGGATAACTGTCAAGACATATGTATCTGCCCTTAAATCAGCAAGAAAGAATACCCCAGTTGTAAAGTCCTTCTAGAGAATACAAATATAGTTACTATTATAATTTGTCATAAATGATTACACAATCTCCTGAGTGCTTAGATTTTATCAATCCTGTATTCCAGCATATCACTACTCTATGTACTTTAACCTGAAACCATAATCCCAAATCATGAAAGAATAATACATACAGATTCAACAGTCCATTCTACATTGCTATTTCACATCATCTTACTTTTGACAGGTATAATTATGAGCACATTACTAAGAACATTAACTTCCAAGTTACAGAATTCCCTTAAAAGGTACGTGGAACATATAATAAGTTCATAGCTAGCATTAACTCAGTAGTGAAAAATGGAATTCTTTCTCTAAGACCCAATAAATGTAAGAATATACACCCTCATGTCATTTCAAAATTGTAATTCTTTGTCCAAGCAATAAACCAAGAGAAATAAATAAGGCACCTATAGAAAAGGAAGACATCAAACTTTGCTAGGAACACTGTTTTCTGGACAGAAAATCCTTAATATTCTACTAGAAACTTTTAAAATTGAAAAAGTGAACTCAGCAAAGCTACAAGATTAAAAATGATCAACATACAAAAATCATTAACATTTTCCCACATAAATAGCAAGTTTTCAATAGAAGAATCTCAACAACAGTTACCAAGAATAAAAATAAAAAGTATTTAAGATGAAATTAAGCAAAGAAGCTAAAGTCCTAGATACTTAAAACTGTAAAACATGAAGGAAAGAAACTGAGTATTAGGAGAAAACATATGCATAGACTAGAATAGTTAAAATTTTACTAATGAAAGTCATCTACAAAGTCAATGTAATAACCTCAAAATTCCAAATTTTCATAGTTGTGGGGTTTGAAAGAATGGCCTCCACTAGGCTTATAAATTTGAATTTATGAGCCTAGCTTATCAGGGAGTAGCACTATTTCAAAGAATTAGGAAATGAATCTTGTTGGAGGAAGTTTGTCACTGGTTTTGAAGTTTCAAAAAACCTATTCCAAGACCAGAGTCTCTCTCTCTTCATGCTGCCTGAAGATCTGAATGTAAAACTCTCAGCTCCTTCTCCAGCACTATGTCCACTGGCCTGCCATCATACGCCCTGGCATGATGACAATGGACTAGACCTCTGACACTGTAAGCAAGCCCCAATTAAATGCTCTCCATTGTAAGTGTTGTTGAGGTCACTGAGTCTCTTCACAGCAATAAAACACTAATCAAGACAGCAGCTAAAGGGAAAATAATCCTAAAGTTCATATCCAACTACAGAAGAACCAAAACTGCCAAGGAAATCATGAGCACAAAAATACAGCTCTAAAACTTGGTCCCCGAATCATGAAAGATGGGTCATGTATTCAATATTAAACTATGCACAAAGTGGCTGCCACAAAAATAGCACACTACTGATGCAAAAAAGAAAAAGACAACAGAGCACAAGAGAATCTAGAAATGAACTTGGGAAAACAAGTCTCTCTACATGGTGTTGATAACTATAAGTCCATGTCAGTATCCCATCTCAAAACCATATACAAAAATCAACTTAAAATGGCTTAAAGACTTGTGAAGCCCCGATTCATAAAACTACCAGAAAAAAAAAAAATAACGAAAGAATAATAACTAAATATCACCTTGGTCCTTTACTGATATTTAGGTTTGACCAAAAAACAGAAGCAAAAAAAGACCAGTGAGATTATGTCAAAATAAAAATATATTCATAGCAAAGGAAATAATTAACAGAAAATACAAACTATTCATTTGGGAACAAATATTTTCAAAACATACAACTAATAAAAAGTTCTCTGATAAAGATGTGTACTGGCTGATTTTCTGTCAATTTGACACAAGCTGGAGTTATCACAGAGAAAGAAGCCTCAGTTGAGGAAATGCCTCCATGAGATCCAACTGTAAGGCATTTTCTCAACTAGTGATCAAGGCGGGAGGGCCCAGCCCATTGTGGTGCCATCCCTGGGCTGGTAGACCTGGGTTCTATAAAAAAGCAAGCTGAGCAAGCCAGGGGAAGCAAGCCAGTAAGCAACATCCCTCTGTGGCCTCTGCACCAGTTCCTGCTTCCTGACCTGCCTAGGTTCCAGTCCTGACTTCCTTTGGTGATGACAGAGATATGGAAGCGTAAGCTGAAGAAACCCTTTCTTTCCCAACTTGCTTCCTGGTCATGTTTGTTCAGGAATAGAAACCCTGACTAAGACAAGATGATACACAAAATATTTAAGGAACTCAAACTATTCCACAGGAGAACAACTGGTTAAGAAATAAACAAGAGACCTATTTTTTTTCATAAGAAGCCATATGAATTGTAACATACAAGTAATTAACACCACTAATCATATGATGTGTGGTGAAACATACTAATAGTCCAGTTACTAGAGAGGCTGAAGCACAAGGATCTCTTGAGTCCAGAAATTCAAGACCAAGGTGGGTAACATAGCAAGTATGAATAAAGAGAAGCTGAAGAATGTGGATGCCTTAGAAAGATTAAAGTGGTAGAAAGCCATTTTATTCACAATATTGTTAGGTCTACATGTTCAACAAATGTTAGAAATATAAAGATAAATAATATGACTAAATAATATGGTAAAATGAAAAATTAACTTAAACAAGACATAAAATCAGATCTTTGTCAATGCCAAGTTATTTAAAACTATAATGTAAAACATTTAAATACATATAAAGGAAAATTCGGTTTACATGATTAAATACCTTTCATACATGTAAAAATGAGAACTCACCATGTTGTTTCTGCTTTGGGTTATACATTTTCCACCACCGAAAAATGATAAATCCATCTTGAATCCTGAGGGAAGACAGATTACAACAATAAGAAAATAATTTACCTACTCACTTTTTAAAAACCAGGTCGGCTTCAAACTTCGTTTTGACTTTAAGCTTTTTGGAGACCATCCTGTCTCCACCTCCAAGTGTTGGGATTAAGGGCATGCTTACCACACCCAGCTCTACTAACTCATTCTCGTTTCATCCCCTTTCAGTTAAAAAAGAGACTGCCAACATCCAAATTATAAAGAAATACTGACCTAATTGATAAAAATTGTATAGACTATCATATATAACATATAAAATACTCAACCAACTCCTCTAATTAGATAAAACATAACGTTAGAATATATTTACAGTAAAATAGGGTGCTAAGAGAAAAAAATTTATATTTTAAGAAACATTTTTAAAGTATAAAGATTATTATTTTAAAAGGCAAATCTTAAAGAGGATACTAATAAACTCAAAGAAAACTTTCAAAGATACTCTTTCATATCTAACACTGACCTATGACTTAATGCCTTAAAAGAATTCACTTCACTCAGCTTTATAACTACTACCTTTACTTTAATTCAGAAGTAACTAGAGACTAGCACAGCAGTTGTTTCCAAGTTTAAATGAGGAATAAACAAAGCCAAATCATAGCACTTATCAATTAATCCATCATTTTTCTAACTCTCAACTTAAAAAAAAAAACAAAAATAAAGTAAGCTTTTCTTCAAAGCTTACAGCAAACACTTTAATCATGTTATTGTTTCCTAATATATTCAGATTAGTTATATATTCCCACAGCAAAATTACAGTTGCTAACACATGCTCAATACTTGTATATGCTTACCTTGAGTAAGGAGCTAACTGATAAGAACTACCAATATTCCTAGCATTTATTTCATGTAACAACCATTGAAATGGTCAGGTAACTCAATGGTTCAACTTTTCAGCTACAAATCAAATAAAATTATTCATTTCTATAAACTGCTAGCTAAGAAACTTTTTGCTGATCTAAATAAACTTAACCAAATTAACACACTGGTAAAAATAATTTTTAATCATTACTAAAAAAACAACTTTTAATTTATGGCCTATTTAAACACATAAGTCATATTAAATAAAATAATTTTTATAATATTTCACATTTGTTGGGTCTCTTTTCACTCTTCATTACCTAATAGACATGTCTTCTGTGATGTAATATATTTCACGAACCATGACTTTTCCAGAAAGAACAGAGAAAGAGAAGGAACCTGTTACAGAAAAACACAATGGTAATTAACTAACAGCAATTCTTTTAATGCATGATAGAGGATTAAGAACTTAGATGAATCTTAGCCTTTAATAAATAATTAATCTTTTCCCATTCTCTTCTCCATATACTTGCAATTCTTATAAATTGCTCATCTTTCTTTCACCAATGAAAACAAAAGGATCAAAGCACTATGGACTGAACTATTAAGTAACCATACTATGTAAATGTTTCATATGAGTAAATCCTTTAATCATAAACAGCTACTACACACACCCAAACAGTATCTCATTCATGATATTTCTCCATTAACCTGTCTGCATCCTTTTCCCTCATTAACAGAAGATAATTTATGTTTCAGAGATTTTCTTGTGCTCATATGAGGACAGCTGGAGGGGCTCTATCCAGCCACCTCAACTCCCATCCTGCCTAATAACCATTAGGCTTCCCAAGGAACCTGGCTTCCTAATGCAAATTCCCACTCACTTGCAAATTTTCTCCTGACAGTAAGAAACTAACCACAACTAGCCACAAAATGCAATACATAAAATTATACAAACTTACAGATTTTTAAAGAATCAACCTTAAAAAGGGGGGGGGGCTATACTGATTATTCAAATTCAAGGCAGATTCTAAGGAAACTCTAAGTATTTTAAGGATCTCAAATATTTTTAATAAGTATATTTTATTTTTAAAAAGCAAAAAAGCTACTATAGAAACACTTTAAGCAGTAAGAATAGGATAAAAATAACCAAATGGCAGTTTATGTCTATCTAAGGAATGTCACAGGAAAGGCTAGATAGATTGATTACTTCAAATGCATAAACCAAAAATCATGTCCTAAAGTTACTATTTGTTTACAAGCTATAAATTTATAATATCTTATAATTACATGGAAGAAACAGTGTTATGCATACTTACCAATATGGATATAGCCATGTTTATACAATCTGTTAAGAACCAGTGTTAAAATAAGACCAACATTCCGAGAATTATAGTATGTGAGATAAATAATCCATCCACAAGACAAAATGGTAGCTGTTGAGAGAGAAAACAAGTCAGCAAGAAAAAGATTTACTTCCATATAGTGACCTGTACTCTGGCAATACTTGCAATCTTAAAATCATGGATTGCTTCTTATATAACTTTGTTTTTCCTAGTTACTTGCCAAATAATAAACAATAATAGTTAAAAAATTTTAAATGTACGTTCTAATCAGATTAAAGTGCAATGTTTCAAGAACTTGAAGGCATTGCTCCATACCTCCACCTTCATTTTTGGTTAAAAAAACTAAAAAAGGGAGTTCCTCTGGCAGGTGTTTGTCTTTCTGTGTAAACTGATGCGTCACTCTCCAGCCTTCAACGTTCTCTCTGTGCTCTGTCTACCGTTTACTCCTTCTGCTCTGCCCATGATTCCCAAATTGGTTCATCCAATGGTATTCCATAAACCGTGTGTGTTTGGTTCATACTCCCTTCCTATTTCACTGGATCACTCTCTGAATATTCTCACTCATCCATCGTGTCTTCCAGCCCTGGAATTTACTTTTCATTTGCTCTACTTTCTCTAAGTTTCTTATTTTTGATTTACTGGCATTTTCATTTCCAAATTTTCAAACTGATTTATTTTCAGCACTTTTAAAGTCTCTACTAAACACCTCTCTTATCTCTCTGGATTGACATCTGTATTTCAATCACTTGTGCCCTTTGAATTTGTTCAGTTTATTCATGGCATCTTTCCTTTCACTGAACATTCTTTATTATTATTTTCGACTTCCTTGAGATTTCATCTAATTTGCTCTTATTGGAGTCTCTCTCTTACTGTGTAATTAGGAATTTTCAAATGCATAGTGCAACCTTGCTCTTTTTTTTTTTTTTTTTTTTTTTTAATGTTTTTGCAGTTCTGTGTTGGGATATAAACATCTGAGATTAGGTCATTTTTAATCACCCACAATTTTTTTCAATGCAAGTATTTGCAATCTTCAAGTGGAACTAAGTTGCAATATGGTTAAGGTGTCATTTTACCCACTGGACTTGACTCAACTCTGAGAGGAAAGCACTATATGACTGCAAGACAAGACTATGAACAGAATAATCTTAACAGTTGCCCCCACCCCTAATAATTTTTAAATGATTACAAAAACACAGTGTGCAACAAGGTGGTAGTTACTAACAGTGATGGAAAAAGCAAAGTAAAACTAGTGATTTGTATTAGAGCAACAGACAGAAAACAAACAGAAGGACGTAACAGTAAAGGTAAAGGGAGGAGATAAGCCAGATCCATATGGTAAAATGAAGAGAGAAGTGTAAAGAAATGCAATCAAATAACTTAAAAGCAACCCAGTGCCTGGGAAACCGAGGCAGGAAGACCCACAGACCCTGGTCAATCTGTGTTCTCAAGAAAAACAAGAATTAAGAGGAAGAAAGAGAACAGGGCAAAACTGGTCCATTAAACTGAACTAGGCGTTATATAAGAAACACATAAACAAGAGGAATATCTAAGAAAGGAGAAAGTAATGTGTAGGTTAAAATGTGACCTACCAACATCGATGAGAAATCTTAACTTGTTCAAACTTTTGCTGCAGAGTTTTTAGAACAGTAAGCAAGTCCTAACAGAACACTGTATTTCTTAAACTAGCACAAGCCACCACAGCTCTGTCAGCTTTGTTACCGAAACGCTACAATTTCACCACAAAAACTGTGTTTAGAAAAATTCTCTTTTTATTACTACTGTTTTGTTTTCTTTTCTTTCCTAAAAGAACAGGAAAAAATCAGGAGCTGTACATGACAGGAAAGGAACAAATCTGAAATAAGGAAAAATTCTGCAACTGAAATTAAACTCAGGTCATTTCCAATGCTGCTTTTATGAATTTGTATTTCACACTAATGTCTGAGTTCTATTTTAGTATTCACTAATATTCAGTGTTTGTAGGAAATGGAGAAAGCCTGAGAGACTGAAGTCTTGAGTAAATGTGCATTTTTGACATGAGCACAGTCATGTTGAGGACTATATGTCTCAGCCCCATGCGATGGCAAAGTCTTGCACAGGTGAAGCTCAGAGGGATTCAATGCTTTCCTCAGGGGTTCGAGTACAGATAACTAAGCAGGCACATAACAAGCCAGCAGCTGCAGCTCTCCTCTTCAGAATACTCACAGCCTGAGACTGCTCTAAAGAGACCTCTCACTGACACTGACCAGCCCTCTGCCATGCTGTCCTTAATAAGTACACTGAGGGTTTGGGTTATGTAGGTACCACTTCATCAGACTATGCACACCTGACTCCTTCATCTGTATGTGTTGTCTTCATTTCCTCACCTGAGTTCATCAGGATTCTTGGACCCAAGAGTGCAGGGCACTGCGAATATTAATTTTAATTTTTGGCTTTCATTAATAATTTACAGTAGTTTGTCAAATAGAAAATACAGAACTCAAAGTCTAAACTGTAATTCAATCCTACCTACAAATTATGAAACATCATTACTTTTTGGTATATGTGTCACCTCTACTCATATTCCTGCCTTTTCGCATATGGCATCAAGTCATGAAGAGGCAAAAGCATGCACTTAGGGAAAAGAGCTATATAATCCATGTACTCTATTTATCCATAGGCCACTGTGATCCAGCATATTAAAATGGAAAAACTTAAAGCCTATCTTCATAAAACTGTTGCATGCTGAAACAACACACGCAAACTTCCTATTGTATTGAATATAGCAAAGATGTGAAGAGTACCAGGAAGTCCCCTTTTCCTTTCTACCCTTCCTATTTTCCCTTCTACACTTCGAGTTTCCATCCAACTTTAACAGCAGGATTTCCACTTGTGTGCAGTAATTGCCTCTCTCACTAGTATAGTTTTTCTATCTTTTCTCCTTATGATCAGTTGGGCATTCATTTCCTCACTTCCTGCCTCCCCGTCCCTTCCCTAACATTTAATTATGCCCTGTTTGAACTATGTATATACGTAGAAAACTTCTAGACCACTATACAAAACAAGGTATAAATAGCATAAGCCACTGCCACTTCCCCCCAACTGGGAAACAGAGAAATGAAAACAAAGTATTAAATACATGTTGTTTGACTATAAACTATATTTACCATGGACATTTATTACATTTATAATAAAAATGTTTGTGTATGTGTTGGAGTATAGATGGAGAAGGTAATTTAAAACAGGCAAAATAAGGTAAACACAATGTTTTTTCTCCTCCACCTCTCTTAAGACAGATAACTAGGCCTAAGGGGAAAAAATACAGAGCAGTTCCCAGAGCAAATGTTCAAATGACATACATAAATCTCCTTTCCTAAAGATAAGTGAATGCTACTACAGTGTTCCAGGTTTAGCCAAGCACTGCTAAAATCTGGCAGTTGTTAATACATGCAGAAAACATAGCAAGATATTTTTCTGAATATATGCTACTTACCAACAAGAAGCCACACAACATTGGAATTGTGTTCTGTAAGAAAGTCTTCTAATTGAGTGATACTGGGGACAATGCTGTCATTCTTCCTTTGATCCATTACGGAGGTTTTTCCAGAACATCTAAAGGCCTAAAGGTGTTTAACAAACTTAAAATCAAAGATTCATAAAACTGCAACAAAAATCCTGTAAAGGGATAAAAGGTGAATTAACAAGGCATATTATGTTGCCTTCTATTTCTTTCACTGGGAATGAATGTAAACAACCAATGAAATGTGTACATATTTCTATCTAAATATAAGGTCATGGTTCACACCAGTAATGCCTTCATTTTATCATTCAGGGCAGGCAAATCTCTGGGAATTCAAGGCAAGTCTGTTCTACAGAGAGTTCCAGGGTAGGCAGAATTACATAGAGATGCCCTTGTCTCAAAAAAAAAAAAAAAAAAAAAAAAAAAAAAAAAAGTAGTTAAGCATCTACAAAATTACTCATCTAGATTTTCTCCAAAAGTTGCCACTTAATATTATATGTGTATATTAAATTAATCTTCATACTTTCCATTGTCTCTGTATTCCCCACTATTAGACAAGATCTGCTAGTCAAGTGCCCTCTAGGTAGCTTGTGAATAGTTAAATGATCTCTCACCTTCAGGTGTTCAGAATAAATTATAATAAAATGTCAAACTATGAATAGACATGGCCAGTTGTGTATGTAAATATGTATACAGATATATATCCACAGGATGGTTTGAATAAGATGGTCCCATAGGCGTGGGCACTTGGTGATGATACCCTGGGCTTTCTTCTGCCAAGGCAAAAGTTAAGCACTTGACTTAATTATCAATCAGGTATTAGCAGTCCAAAATACAGATCGATGACTTGGGGGTCACGGATGGACTGAGTCACAAGTGAAGCATAAAGTTAACTTTTTCCTATCTGGGCTTTAATAAAAAAATTAGTTTTTGTTTTTCTTGGTTTTTTTTAATCTTAGGCAAAAGTACTTACACACGGTTTTTTGTTTGATTTTGTTTAGTTTTTTAATCTTCAATGTTGTTTATCTTTCCTCTTCTGAAGGTCCTTCTACCATGCTTCATCTTAACAAGTCTGAAAAGAGCAGCATATAGACCAATTAGAAAAGGCATCCTAACTGTGTTGGTAGAGTAACCTTTTCAAATTAAATTATTTAAACACACCAGGAAACTCTTCAGTAGTGGTCCAATATTTCATCCCCTTTTAACAAGAACTCCTAGACCTCAAATAAGACTAAACTAATTTCTAAACCACTTTATATGTAAAAGGAACACAGTAGTCAAGATGCTAATGCTGACTTTAATTCCACCTGTAAGGCACACTTAAAATGCAGCCTTCAAACAGTTTTTCTACCGACACGGAGCCTCTGCTGGAAAGAAGTGTGCCTTTGTTTCCTTCTACTCTGGGCACCTGGCACATTTTATCACAGGGCACTCGCCTTGTAAACTCATGAGGCATTTGGGCAACGGGGTGGCATGTTGATTGAGGGGCCATAAAGTGGGAAAGCCAGGTTTGAAACAGTTCTGTTCCAAGGTTCTCAGCTACAAAGTGGGGAAAGACTTCACCTAATAGTAGTTACAAAACTGTATTGAGTGCATATCAAAACAGCACCTACCCAGTCACTGTCAAGTCAAATATTCTGATTAATTCATCCACTTTTATACTTGTCAGACTAAATCTGCTTCATTGCCGTGCACGAGAAGAAAGCAGCAACAGGAAATCACCTGAAACCTACTTTCTCGGTTCCAGAACCCATTCACCGCTCAGAGGAAATTTACAAGAATTCGTTCCCTTTAACAGACAGCCCACAGTCAGCGCCGGAACCAATGGGGCGACGAAGGGAGACAGCTGATATCCCCCGGATGGAAGATGACCGGTCAGGACCTTGCTCTGGCCGGAGAGATGTCCACTCAGGTGTGCCCTCCTGGACGAGGGCCGAGCCATCCCGCGGCGCCCGGCCCTGCCCACCCCGCCAGGTCCGCGCGCTCCTGCCCGCAACCCCGGCACCCGGCTGTCAGGGCCTGCTAGGCCTCCACCTTAACCTCCGACCTCCGACCTGCGCGACCCCAGGTCCGCGACCCCCCGCAAACCTTCCAGACTCACCCGGAAAGGCTCTGCCCACCTCAGCGCCTCCCAGCCATCACCGCGCGCGCAGTCTCTCGAGCTCCTCTCACCTGACAGCGCGGCAGCCCCGAGTCGGGACCTCCGCTGATGCTTACACCCTCAGCCTGCAGCAGGTCCAGCTCGGGCTCGGGTGGGCCGCCTCGGACGCCCATGGGGCGGAGGAGCAGAACCCGAGCAGGAGCGGAGGACAGCGGCGCGGCAGCTGCGTCAACCGGCTGCGTACCACGTCAGGGCGCCAGCGCCTCAGGGTACGCCGCTCTGGCCCCGCCCCAGAACCGAGTTGGCCCCGCCCCTGATTGGCAATGGGCAGGGGAGGAGAAGCGCAGCCAGGGCGGGAGCGGGGCGTGGGCGAAGGGCGGGGTCCTGGGTCTAGGGAAGCCCTGGGCAGAGGGGCGGGGCTGAGGCCCTGGGGATGAGACCTAGGTCAAGGGGCAAGGCCTGAACTTCAGGACCAAATTAAAGACTAAAGTTGGAACCTGAGCCCAGAGGCGAATTCTGCTTGATAAGATAAAAGGCCTGAGCGGAGGGGCGGGGCCATGTCCACAGGGCGGAGCCTAGTCTGAGAGCCGCTGGTCCCTATTGATTGGAAAACTACCTTGTTCCAGAATCCAAGTAGGGAGGTGAACATTGCCCCTGTGGTGTAGACAGTATAATCCACATAGGAAAAAGAAGCCAGAAAAAGGAAGAGTCCGGTAGCTCTGAGATGAGTTCTCACAGAAGATGTGTGTGTGAAACACTGACGGAGTAAATCAAATATTTTATTCTAATAATGAACATGGTTTGTGCTCACCGCTCTAAGTACCATTTAGCACGGTTAACAACTTAAATGTATACGATAGATACTTGACCTGTGTGCTTTTTTATGTGCAAATTGCGTAAAGCAAAGCATTCTACTGTCTTGACTGCGTGAAAGATTTCAGATTGCTTGGAGCAGAGTGGAATGTGCTTATAAGGCATCTGGAAATGGAAACAGAAAGATCAAAATGTTAAGAATGACTTATGTACTCCCTTATCTTGCTTGAGGTCTATAAAGAATATTCTTATCCGCCCTTTTCTCCAATTGCAAATTGGAAACCTAAGGCTCAGGAAATTGAAATACCTTGTCAGTTTAGAGAGCTAGGATTTGAACCCAAGCACCATGGCTTCCAGTTCATTCTCAGTATCTAAGCCTCTGACTCTAAAAGTTCAGGGCACTCAACATTTCCACAAGAGGGTGAAAGCATCTACTTGAAAACAGATGTGAAGCCATAAAGACTAATAAATAAACAAACTAACTAACTAACGTCTTAGCATAAGTTCTTTGAACTAGAAGTGACTGAAATATAATTCAGTTTTCCCAAACCAAAACTAAACCGAAACTAAATTGCTCCCAAGATAGGAGGAAGATCTTAGGATAGCAAGGAGTGAAGTGTAATTCACTGCAGACTTCCTCTCCTGTAAATACAGAAATGAGGAATCTGGTCTCTCCTTTCTTCTCATCCCCATGACTAAGAGCCACCCTGAGCTACAAGTGTAAAAGAGGTGACATCATCAAGATGAATTATTCATTGTAGAGCCTTTCTGTTCGAACAGCCTACAACCCTGTGAATACGATTAAACTGAGAGTTCATATGGCTCACGAAATTTACATAGCAACCTTCCCCCTGCTCTGACTTTTCACCGGCACGTGAAAAATGCAGGTGGTGTCAAAAAAAAAAAAAAAGAAGAAGAAGAAGAAGAAGAAGAAGCTGCCTCCAGCAAATACAATGTAAGCTTCTCTAGCTGAATATAGCTAAGGCATGCATAGCATGCCAGCATTGGAGGCTGAGGCAGGAGAATCCTGGGTTTGAGACCAATGGAGCTGCATCAAAAGACCATACCTGAAAAAGTGAGAAACAACCGAAAGAATCTCATGACAAAAACCAGTTGACGATGTTTTGTGTTATGACACTTCACTTTGACATCACAGCCGGTTCACAGGAAGTGGTGATGGTCATACAGAGAAGTCTCAGCTTGTCCACTCCGTCCGACGGTTCTGTCTCATGTAAGTGCAGTACAATATGAAAGCATATAGCACGATGCATGTGCAGCTCTGTGCCACTTTGTCACATCTAAGTTAATGTGACTGTCACTCCCCATCACTCAGACATTCCCTTCCTGCTATTCTTTAAGCTCATACCCCACTCTTCTCTAGGACTGTCCCTAATGCCTGGTGTGCTGAATAGTTTTAGGTTAACTTGACACACACTGAGAGGAGGAAACCTTACTTATAAAAATCTCTATGTAAAATCTGACTGTAGGCAAGTCTATAGGACATTTTCTTAATAGTGATTGATGGGAGAGAGACTAGCCCTTGCAGGTGGTGCCATCCCTGGGCAGATGGTCCTGGGCTCTTTAAGAAAGCAGGCTGAACATGCCAGGGATAGCAAGCCAGTGAGCAGCACCCCCTCCATGGCCTCTGCATCAGCTCATGCCTCCAGGTTCCTGCCCTGCTTGAGGTCCTGCTACAACAGCTTTAGATGCCATGCGATGTTTGACTAAAATGTGAGTGAAATAAACCCTCTCCTCCCTGTTACCTTTAGTCATGGTGTTTCATTAAAGCAAGAGAAAACCTGACTAAGACACCTGGCAACTACTATCTGGGTCCTTGTGACTATACAGGAAAATTTGACCACCACTGTGTCCATCAAAAAGGAAAAGACCAAGACCGTAAGATAAGCACTTACATCTCAGCACTAGGAAGGTAGAAATAGCAACAAGGCAGAGAATCTCTGGGGCTTGATAGTTGGCAAATTGGTGAGCTCCAGGTTCAGCTCAAAAGTCAAGGGGGAGAGCTTCTCCTACAGAAGAGTTTGTTCCTCTCTGAATTTAATCCATTCACAGTCTTTTACATATTTAAATTAAAACATAACTTTTAATTTACTTATAAATGTGAATACTAAACTGTAAATCTCATAAATTCAGCTTAATATCTCATTATTTCTGCTCATCAGAATCAAAATGTGTTAAGGAGCAAGCAAGGTGCTCAACTGCCTTTTCTATAAAATTGGCACAAGAAAAAATAATTTCAATTAATAAATGTATGCTACAGCTAAACTTCTGCCACTGTTTCAAACATTGGACATGATGTCAATGAACTATTGCTTAAGCTTTCCAGCAATAGATTCTCTGCAGCAGTTCTTATGGTATGCCGTTAGTAATATTACATCCTAAATCAAAATGTTAATACCTTCATTAAAAGAAAATATTACAGTGTGTTTATTTATCTCTATACAAAAGGACAGAATTCTCTAGTGCAACTTTTCTTTAAAAGTAATCACATTTGACTTCCATAAACGCTCACTGCAATAACATATAATTAAATTATTGCCTCATTCATTCGACTATCATAAGCAACCCACTGCCATTTTTTACTGAAATTGTAATTCATGCAAAATTGAAACAAACTTTTACATTATTCATCTTGGTTTTTATAAACTAATTGTCCCCTTAGCAGCGGACTCAAATATTGGTAAAATTCTAAAAAATTGGTCTGCATACTTTTGGGTCTGGAAATATCTTGAAAGTCCTTTGCTTTTGAGTTAAGGAATATTCGACTTGAGAAAACATTGAATGAAAATTAAACTTTGAATATAAATATAGTGTTTATGTAAGATTCTTTAGCATATTCTTTTGTTCTCATGAAAGAATATGTGGGGTTGTGTGTGTGTGTGTGTGTGTGTGTGTGTATGAATTGTTTGGCAGTTCTGGTAACCAAATCCAAAGTCTTTTCCTTCTAAGAGTACATTTTACCACTGAGCTATACTTGAGTTGAATAGCATAATATTTTTAGTTGGTTTTTATTTTTTTTTAGAACCACCTCTATGTACAGACACTTTTAAAATGTGCATATACTGGGGATTTTGAAAAAAAAAAAAAAAAAAAAAAAAAAAACATAGGAGCTAGAAATAAAATGTGAGGTTAAGAAAGAAAGCGCCAAGCCCTTCCCTTGAGAACTCGTGGGACTCTGGCGGGCTGCACTGCATCTCCCTTAGGATTGTTGTGCTCAGCTCCTTCTCCGTTGCTGGTATGAAAGTGACCTGTGAAGCCCTGATGCTATTTCAGTGTCATAGACTGGAAACTGAAGTGAAGGAGGTGAGTAAATGAACACTAGTTACCCCCAGACCTTTCTCTAAGGACATCCATTTTTATCTCCCTATGGTAGGCCTCTTGCAAGAATCAATACCCTGCCTTTACTAGTGTGGAAGGGAAAACTAAAGTGGTGGTCCTGACAGGACTGAAACAGTAAAACAGGATTGGCCATGAGGTTTTCAGCATTGGGAGACAGGTGCGCCCAGAAACTGTGATTTTTAAAAACCTTCATTTTGAAAATTTGAATTTATTACATAAAATAACTTGCTTCAAAAGCAATAAGTCAATGAGTTCATTAAGCAGAAGAAACAGGACTATTGCAGTAGGTATTCAGGAAAAAAAATAAGCAAAGTTTATAATTCTATTTCAATTTCAGGTAGAAGAATAAAGAGTTCAACATATTAAAATAAAAAGAGGTGAAGAGATTAAAACACTTCATGGAAATTACAATGTGCTTGTTGCCCCAGAGGGAAGGCAGAGACAGGAAACTCCTTGGGTCGCACTGGCCGGCCAACCTGCTTGGCAAGTTTTAGGTCCCAGTAAAAGACTTGTGTCTCAAAAACCGAGGTGGATGTCCTGAGAAGGAAAAGTGAGGCCATCTTCAGGCCTGCACACATACACACTCATCTGGTTGTCTTCATACACAAGGACACAAAAGCAGACTAAAGATTTATCACCGCCAACCCACTGATAAAATTATCCTCAGTGGGGTCCTCAATGAGAGCTGAGGGAAACACCGAGAAGACATGTTTTGGGCATGAACTGGAGAAAAATAAAGTATGTATCCAAGTTTAAAACCATATGTTAGTTAAGTTTCTGTATATGATAATGATGCCATGACCAGGCAGCCAAGGCACTTCTGGGAGACTTATTTGGGTATTCAGGGATTCGAACAGAGGATATGTCAGGTTGACAGATAGCCGGATTAATTGGGTATATAATTAATTTTACTATTTCTTTAACTTTCTGTAGATTTGAAATTATTTCAAGGTTAAGGTTGATGGCATGAAGTTTTCAAAAATAAACCATTAAATCCATGCATATTGAAAATAAAATGTAATTAGCAGTAGTTCACTGACGAGTCTGACAAATGATTGACAGGAAAGAGCGGCTGACAAGGATCTTAGTGAGTGCAGTGGGGGGAGCTGCACACTGAGGAGGAATGTGATGTTCAGAAATGACATCAGCAGAGCTGGCCCCTGACATCCACCGTCTTCACCAGCAAAGCAGAGAACTTAGGCTAGAGGGTGAGGGCTTCTGAAGCAGTGGGAGAGGCAGAGGGAGGGTGCTGGCTTGTTATCAGCATCTTTGCTTCTCTTACTCATCTGTATATCTGCAGCAAGTTGGACACAGCCACACTCAAACATAAATCCCACTTTGCTTCAGTGGAAACAGGGCTTGATTCTGAGGTACTTTTACCCCCCGCTCTCCATAACTCACAGTTCCAACCACAGGGCCACCAGAGGGCGTAGGCTCATGGTTATTAGGTTTATGACAAGGTTCTTTCACAAGCCCAGAGTAAAAGCTCTGGGAAATGCGCAGTGCATAAGCCAAATGTTAAAGCACAGTACTTCCGGAACAGTGGGGTACGTTTCCTACCTACAGCTTTACTAATGTGTAGGACTTTGTGCAGCCAGGAAAGGAAATGGGCTGCCTTCAGTGTTTCGTTCACTGTTCTTCCTGTTGTATACACATTTCCTCACCATCTGCATTTTCTAACAAGCCAGGGTAAAGCAGCAGTGAAACCCTGTACGTCTGCCTGCTGCACGAGCCGTGGTTTAAGTCTCTATTGATGTCATAAGACATGCCCTTCCATATGAAACGCAAAGCCCTATAGAGCCTTCCTAGTTTTGTATGCTTTTTCTATAGATACTTGTGGTCGTTTCATATTTGTATGTTGGCACTTGCACCCATGCCTGTAATTTCCATGAGGTGTTTTACTCTCTTCATCTCTTTGTATTTTATATGTTTCTGCACTCTGTGAAATCATCTCACTGTCTGTATGATAGTGTGTCTCCCACTGGAAGTATTAACTGTTTGTAGTCTAACATAGGCTCTGGTACTGAGTTCAGATAACCGTGCTTACACTTCCCCAGCTGAGCCATGTCCCAGAACGCCTTGGTCTTCTTTAATGTAGAAGGGCTTCCTTACCTTTTATTTGACTTTGGATGACATTTTGGAAAGCTTGGTATAGTGAAACTTATCTTACATTATACACTTATCTTATTTCCTAATTGTGGATTCAGGCCGAACGTTCTGGAAATAGAATAACGTAGGTAATGTGTCTGCTGTACATCACAGAGACAGAGAGGGAGAGGGAGGGGGATGGAGAGGGGGCAGATGGCAGAGGGGAAGGAGGAAGAGAGGGAAGGGGTGGTGAAGGGGAGGGGGAAGAGGGGGGAGAGAGAGAGAGCGGTGGGGGGGAGATACTCTATTATCACTTGGTTATGATCTCAATATAAAAAATACACATACTTCTAAAATCTTTTACAATGAATGTGTTATCTGCAAGGTGATTTTTGGAAATGATGTGAATATCATATTTCCCCAGTAACATTTTACCCATTGTTAAGGGATGCCACCTATATTAATTAGTGGCTGCGAGTGACAGTTTTCCTATTTATCATTTTTACAGAATTTGTTAGCTGGTTTTCTTCTACAGAGCCAGTGAGGTGACACAGCAGGTAGTAATCACCACAGGAGCCTGACAACCTGAGTTTGATCCTTAGAGTCCATGCAAAGGGAAAAGGAGTGGGCTGACTCCACAAAGTTGTTCTCAGGTCTACACATATGCCATGGCACATACTGTGCATACATGTGCAACACACACACACACACACACACACACACACACCAATGAGTAAGTTTTATGCCACAGTAGACTTAGCAATGATGCTAGTAACGATGATAACGTGAGGAATCCTCCCACTCTCTAGCTCAGTCTGGCTCCAAACTCACTTTGTAGAAAGGCTAACATCAAATCCTGCAGCCTCAGTCACCTAAGTTCCAGAATTATAGGTATGAGCTTCTATACCCAGCTATGACTGCCTTTTTATTCAATGTGCTGTAATTCTGTTTCATTTTTCTTTTGGTCTTGAATTGCCCTGAGTTGGTCAGTAGGATCTCCCTAAAAATATGTTGCTTCCAATTCTTTCTTGCAGTAAAAAGAAATATGTTTCAGCTTCATCCAGTTTCATGAGGAGCCTTGATCCTTTTACTGAAAATTTATATTTTAAAAACTGTGGGAAATAGGTGTGCTCTTACAGAAAGACAATTTCTTCTGGTGCTCTAGTCTCTTTGCTGGGACACAGCACCCCGGCTAAATGCAACTTACAGAAGAAAAGGGCTTATTTCAATTTAAAGGTTACAGTCCAGCATACAAAGAAGTCAGAGTAAGAACTCACGTTCTTGAAGCAGAAACCATGAAGAGACACTTTTTGATGGCTCACCTGACCTCATGTTTAACTAGCTTTCCTATGCAGCCCAGTGCCATCTGCCCAGATACCATCCAATAGGTCCTCCATCAATTAATAATCATGACAGTTTACCTTAATTGCTTTTCTGTTGCTATGAAAATAAGCTACCATGACCAAGACAACTTATAAGACATAGGGTTAATTTGAGGCCACCAGTTCCTGAGAGATAGGAATCTATCACCATCCTGGCAGAGAATATGGCGTCAGGTAGACAGGTATGGTGTTGAGCATCAGCTCACATCTGGATCCACCAACAGGACACAGAGTGCACTAGGGTCCATGCCTCCTGCTCTGTGGCTTTGCTCAATGTGATGCCTCCTACAACCAGACCACACCACCTAGTCCTTCCCAAACAGTTCCACCAAGTGGTGACTACTATTCAAGCATATGATCCCATGGGGGGGGCCATTCTCATTCCAACCATATGGTCCCTCAAATATATGCTCACTGACCAACTTGACAAAGACAATTACTAAATCAAAACTCTTTTTTCCCAGTTGATTTGATGCTGTGTCGAGTTAATAGCTAAATGTTATTTTTAAATTTTAAAAGTTGTTTTCAGTGGAAATACACATTTTCATTCACAATTCTTCAGTCTTTTTTGCTCAGGGCCACAGGTCAAACCCAGAACCACACACATGCTAGGCATGCGCTCTCTACCACGGAGCTGTGTCCCATCCCTAACATATTTTTATATCATAACTGCAGCTCACATGTGTGCTATTGTGTCAGCTTTAGCTCAGAGGTACAAAAGGTGACTGGATATCTTCTGGTTGAACGGCTTTTGATTGTCCTTTACATCAAATACTAAGCCGAGATTTTAAAAAAGAGTGGGGAGGGGCGCTTGGCATGTAGTGTGAATTTCTTTACATCCAAACACAGACTTTTCTCCTAGACTTTCCAATCTCCAAGGGCTCGACCCACTGAGATACATGTTCCTTGTTGCTGCTAAGGTAACCTCTGAATAAGCCTGAGCTCAGTCTCTGTTCTCCTCACCCTACCCCGCAGACCTGTATATAAACCAAGTGGAGGCTTTTTTTCATTGCCCCTCACCTGGAGGTGAGGGTTGGGGGTCAGAGCTCAGTGCTGATGGGCCTGGGGGATACTGGGTTACCTGCTTGTGCTTTGTGCTGCCTGGATCTGATCAGGCTTAATCCAGAATATACTCTGCTCTCTTTCTCAGTTCCTGCTTTTTTATTTTTAGACTAAATTTTTTTAAGCACATATTTTTATTTTCTCCTCTTTTTTAGGGCTCTCAGAGTCTGAACCACCAACCAGAGAACACACACGGGCTGGACCTAGGCTCCCTGCACATATGTTGCAGATGTGCACCTTGGTCTTTATGTGGGTCCTGAACAGCTGGAGTGGGGGCTGTCCCAAAAGTTGTTGCCTGTATGTTGGATGTGTTCTTCTAGCTGGGCTGCCTTGTCTGGCCTCAATGGAAGAGAAAGCACCTAACCATGCAGAGACTTGAAGTGTCAGGGGGAGGGGAGGATACCTGGTGGGGGTGCTACCCACTTGGTGGAGAAGGAGAGGGGGATGGGGAAGGGTTGTGGGAGGGGGTGACTGGAATGGGGATGTAAAGTGAATAGGTAAAAAAAAAACAAAAATCAAAAAACAAAACAACAAACAAAAACCTTTAAATTAAAAAAAATAACAATAAACTAAAAAGCACACACTTTTATTCTTTGTTCTGTCTTATACAAAAGTTAGCATTTTTTCATTATCTACCTGTCATTTGTATCCCATGTACTTCCCAGGATATGCTGGGATTGCAGACTGTCATCTTTAATCGGGTAACTGACAGATTATCATCTATACTGTAGTCAGGCCTCATGCTATTACGTAAGAACAAAGCCAGGGTTTTACCTCGGAGATGAAATCCTGCTTCCATCCCGCAACACTAATGATCTTGCTAGAGTTTCCAGCGGCAAGCCTGCTCGGGATTTCAGACTTATCCACTCACAGCTGCATGAGCCAACTTCTTTTAAAAAACAAAATCATGTTTATGTATTAATTAACTGATGGATAAAGATAGAAAGATGTAGCTATATGGTGTGTGTGTGTGTATATATATATATATATACATATATATATATATATCTGTGTGTGTGTATAGATGATATACATTATATATATATGTGATAGATAGAAATTTCTACATTAATAAAACCTCATATTTGTACAATGATCTGTGCTTCTCTGTAGACCCGTGTAGTAAACTTACTTTTGAAGAGCCATCCTGCAGTTACTGCCAAGATGAGTCCCATGTCATGAGGATCAGGAAGAAGGCCAGCACAGCACAGTAGAGGGAAGGGAGAGAAGGGACGGGGTGTTGTGACAACCATATGCAGTAAGGACAGATGGGGGGAAAGATCTCAGCTTATCTTCTGTAATTACACAAAGAAAGAATTCACAGAAGAGATAAATAAGGACAGAAATCAAACCTTCACTAGACCAATGCTTCTCAACCTTCCTAATGTTTCAACCCCTTGATACAGTTACTTATATTGCGGTGACCCCCAAACCATAAAATTACCTTGTTGCTACTTCATAACTAAATTTTTGCTACTGTTGTGAGTAATAATGGAAATATCTGTGTTTTCTGACAGTCTTAGGCAAACCCTGTGAAAGGGTCATCCAACCCCCAAAAGAGTCGAGACTCATACGCTGAGAACTGCTGAATTATATCATTTCTGTCCTATCAGATTAACAAATAGTCCAAAGTCATATTAACATACACATTTGATTGGGCTGTGCAAAAACAAGCACTCTCAGAATCTCTGAGGTGGGATAAGAGGGCGAAACTCCCAGTGGGGAAAATTGGAGAGAAAATTCCTACCCCAAAGAATTGACCCTGAAGATGCAAAAATATGAAAAAGTAAAACACAGCAGATAATTCTGTGAAGAATTATTTGTGATGGCAAGATACTAGAAGTATGTGTCAGTGCCCAAGACAGGTGATGGGTTAGTATAAACTGCACACACACACACAGCACACACATGAAGCAGATGAAAGATAAGACAGAGGAGGAGGAAGGAAAACCCGAAGGAAAACAGCGATGATAAGAACATCCTTGTGTGCTGATGTGATATAATTCGGGTACCCACAATGCATGACTCACAACTGCTTATAACTCCAGCTCCAGAGGGGAACCATGCATCTGGTCTCTGCGTTGTGAATGACGTCTGCGTTCATTCACCTGCACACACCTCATAGAGATATGCATATTTAAATGATGCACATGCATGATTTAAAGCAGAGCAGATTTTTTTAGAAATTACATTTCTGAATAAGGTTTTGCCTGAGGCTGGTTCAGTGCTTAAGAGCACGCGTTGCTCTTGCAGAGGACTTGGACTTGGCTCCCAGCATCTGTATTATGGCTCATAACCATCCACAATCTAGTTCCAGGATATCAGATGCATTTTTCTGGCCTGCACAGGCACCAGAAGTGAACGTGGTACATAAGCATACATGAAGACAGAATACTTATACACAGAAAATAAAAAGAAAATATAAATCTAATAACAATCAATAAACTTCAGAAAAATTTAGTCTGAACATCCAGCAGTGACTATTAAGTTCCTATGACACAACAGATACTATTTGAGGTTCAGGAGCTACAGAAATGGAACAAAGTCCCTGCTCCCACTTAATGACACCCCAAATGTCAACCATAAGTGGTAAATAGATGTAGAAAAACAGACGGCTTTGTGGTATGAATGAGCTTTTTTAGGAAAGAAGATTCTGAATGATGAAACCCACTCTGACTTCAAACCTACTGTCCTTTCTACACACACAGTCCAGAGGGTGAACTGGGAGAGAGACTCCACCTAGTGGTAGCTAAAAAGCTGACAAGGCAAATGTGCTGAGTACCTGAAAGTAACACTTAGACCTTTGAAAGACCACATCTGCATCAACTGGCCACGCTCCAGAGTGCAAAGACCCCTGAGATGGAAGATACACTGCTTTGTTCTGTTTAGCAGATTTTTTTAGTTTATTTTTATTGGATATATTTTTATACATTTTAAATGTTATCCCCTTTACCAGTTTCCCCTCCATACCCCCATCAGATAATCCCTACCCCTGCTTCTATGAGGGTATTCACCCACCCACCCTCTTCTTCCCACCTCCCCGCACTCACATTGCCCTAAACTTGGGCATCAAGCCTTGGCAGGACTAAGTGCTTCTCCTCCCACTGATGCCCAGCAAGGCCATCTTCTGTTACATATGCAGCTGGAGCCATGGGTCCGTCCATGTGTACTCTTTGGATAGTGGTTTAATCTGTGGGAGCTATGGTTCATATTGTTGTTCTTATGGGGTTGCAAACCCCTTCAACTCCTTCAATTTTTTTTCTCTAATTCCTCCATTAAGAACCCTGTCCTCAGTTCTATGGTTGCCTTCGAGCATCCACCTCTGTATTTGATATGTTCTGGCAGAGCCTCTCAGGAGACAGCTATATCAGGCTCCTGTCAGCATGCACTTCTTGGCATCAGCAAGATTGTCTGGGTTTGGTGGTTGTATATGGGCTGGAACCCCAGGTGGGGCAGTCTCTGGATGGCCTTTCTTTCAATTTCTGCTCCAAACTTTGTCTTCGTATTCCTTCCTGACAATGTTTTTGTTCCCCTTCTAAGAAGGACTGAAGCATCCACATTTTGGTCTTCTTCTTGGGCTTCTTGTGGTCTGTGAATTGTATCTGGGTATTCAGAGCTTTTGGGCTAATATCTGCTTATCAGTGAGTCTATGCCATGAGTGTTCTTTTGTGACTGGGTTACCTCACTCAGGATGAAAGCTTTTAGTTCCATCCATTTGCCTAAAAATTTCATGTAGTCATTGTTTTTAATACCTGAGTAGTACTCCATTGAGTAAATGTACTACATTTTCTGTATACATTCCTCTGTTGAAGGACATCTGGGTTCTTTCCAGCTCCTGGCTATTATAAATAAGGCTGCTATGGCCATAGTGGAAGGTGTGTCCTGGTTATATGTTGGAGCATTTTTTGGGTATAAGCCCAGGACTGGTGTTGTTGGGTCCTCAGGTAGTACTGTGTCCAACTTTCTGAGGAACTGCCGGACTGATTTCCTGAGTGGTTGTAGCAGCTTGCAAATGCACCAGCAATGGAGGAATGTTCCTCTTCTCCACATCCTCTCCAGCATCTGCTGTCATCTGAGTTTTTGATCTTAGCCATTCTGACTGGTGTGAGGTGGAATCTCAGGGTTGTTTTGGTTTGCATTTCCCTAATGAGATGTTGAATGTTTCTTTAGGTGCTTCTTGACCATTGATATTCCTCAGTGGAGAATTCTTTATTTAGCTCTGTCCCCCATTTTTAATAGAGTTATTTGATTCTCTGGAGTCTAACTTCTTGAGTTCTTTGTATATATTGGATATTTAGCCCTTTATCAGATGTAGGATTGGTAAAGGTCTTTTCCCATTCTTTTTTTTTTAATTGTTTATTTATTTAGTGTATATGAGTACACTGTAGCTGTCTTCGGACACTAGAAGAAGGAATCAGATATCATTACAGATGGTAGTTATCCACCATATGGTTGCTGCGAATTAAACTCAGGACTTATGGAAGAATAGTCAGTGCTCTTAACCCCTGAGCCATCTCTCCAGCCCATCTTTTCCCAATCTGCTGGTTACCATTTTGTCCTATTGACAGTGCCCTTTGCCTTACAGAAGCTTTGTAATTTTATGAGGTCCCATTTGTCTATTCTTGATCTTAGAGAATAAGCTATTGGTATTCTGTTTAGGAAATTTTCCTCTGTGCCCATGTGTTTGAGGATCTTCCCCAGTTTCTCTTCTTTTAGTTTTAGTATATCAGTTTTATGAAAAAGTCCTTGATTTACTTGGACTTGAGCTGTGTACTGGGCGATAAGAATGGAACAATTTGCATTCTTCTACATGTGGACTGAAAGTTGGACCAGCACCATTTGTTGAAAATACTATCTTTTTTCCACTGGATAATTTTAGCTCCTTTGTCACAGATCAAGTGACCATAGGTGTGTGGGATCTTCAATTATATTCCATTGATCTGTCTGCCAATCTCTGTACTAACACAATACAGTTTTTATCACTACTGCTCTGTAACACAACTTGAATTCAGGGATGGTGATTCATTCCCCTAGAAGTTCTTTATTGTTGAGAATAGTTTTCACTATTCTAGGAATTTTGTTATTCCAAATGAATTTGCAAATTGCTCTTTCTAATTCTATGAAAAATTCAGTTGGAATTTTGATGGGATTGTATTGAATCTGTAGATTGCTTTTGGCAAGATGGCCATTTTTACTAATGTTGATCCTTCCAATCTAAGAGCACGGGAGATCTTTTCATCTTCTGAGATCTTCTTCAGTTTTTTTCTTCAGAGTCTTGAAGTTTTTGACATACAGATATTTCACTTCCTTGATTAGAATCACACCAAGGTATTTTATATCATTTGTGATTCTTGTGAAGGGTGTCCTTTCTCTAATTTCTTTCTCAGCTTGTTTATCCTTTGAATAAAGGAAGAAACTGATTTGTTTGAATTGATTTTATATCCAGCCACATTACAGAAGTTGTTTATTAGCTGTAAGAGTTCTCCAGTGAAATTTTTGGGGTCACTTCAGTATGCTATCCTATCATCTGCAAATAGTGATATTTTGACTTCTTCCTTTCCGATTTGTATCCCTTTGGTTTCCTTTTGTTGTCTAATTGCTCTGGCCAGGACTTCCTGTACTATATTGAACAGGTAGGGGGAGAGTGGGCAGCCTTGTCTAGTCCCTGATTTTAGTGGGATTGCTTCAAGTTTCCCACCATTTAGTTTGTTGTTTGCTACTGGTTTGCTGTGTATTGTTTTTGCTATGTTTATGAATGGGCCTTGAATTATTGCTATTTCCAAATCTTTTAACCTGAATAAGTATTGAATTTTTGTCATTGTTTTCTCAGCAACTAATGAGATGATCATGTAATTTTTTTCTTTGAGTTTGTTTACATAGTGGATTATGTTGATAGATTTCCATATAATGAACCATCTCTGCATCTCAGGGATGAAGCCTACTGGATTGTGATGGATAATCATTTTAATGTGTTCTTGGATTTGGTTTGAGAGAATTTTATTGAGTACTTTTTCACCTACATTCATTAGAGAAATTGGTCTAAAGTTTTCTTTCTTTGTTGTGTCTTCGTGTCTTTGTGTCTAATTAGGTATAAACATAATTATGACTTCATAGAAAGAATTGGGTAGTTTGCCTTCTGCTTCTATTATATGGAATAGTTTGGAAAGTATTTGGTATTGGGTCTTCTATGAAGGTCTGGCAGAATTCTGCACTAAACCCATCTGGCCTGTTTTTTTTTTTTTTTTTTTTTTTTTTTTTTTTTTTTTTTGGTTGGGAGGTTTTTGATGACTGCTTCTATTTCTTTAGAAGTTATGGGACTCTTCAGATGGTTGATCTGGTCCTGATTTACTTTTGTTACCTGGTATATATCTAGAAAATGGTTCATTTCATCCAGATTTTCTTGTTTTATTGAGTATAGGTTTTTGTAGTGGATCGGATGACTTCTTGAATTTTCTCAGTTTCTGTTGTTATGTTTCCCTTTTCATTTTTGATTTTGTTAATTTGAATACTGTCTCTGTGACCTCTGCTTAGTTTGACTGGGGGGTTATCTATCTTGTTGATTTTCTCAAAGAACCAACTTCTGGTTTCGTTGATATCGTATATAGTTCTTTATGCTTCTACTTGGTTGATTTCAGTCTTGAGTTTGATTATTTCCTGCCGTCTACTGCTCTTGGATGCATTTGCTTTTTTGGTTCTAGAGCTTTCAGGTGTGCTATCAAGCTGTTAGTATATGCTCTCTCCAGTTTCTTTCTGAAGGCACTCAGAGCTATGAGTTTTCCTCTTATCACTGCTTTCATAGTGTCCTATAAGTTTGGGTATGTTGTACCTTCGTTTTCATTAAATTCTAAAAAGTCTTTAATGTCTTTCTACCTTGACCAAATTATCATTGAGTAGAGCATTGTTCAGCTTCCATGTCTATGTGGCCTTTTTGTTGCTTTTGCTGTTATTAAATACCAGCCTTAGTCCACGTTATCTGATGGGACTCAAGGGAGTATTTCCCTCTTCTTGTATCTGTTGAGGCCTGTTTTGTGACTGATTAAATGGTCAGTTTTGGAGAAGGTACCATGAGGTGCTGAGAAGAAGGTATATTCGTTTGTTTTAAGGATGAAATGTTCTATAGATATCTGTTAAATCCATTTTGTTCATAACTTCTGTTAGTTTCACTGTGTCTCTGTTCAGTTTCTGTTTCCATGATCTGTCCATTGGTGAGAGTGGGGTGTCGAAGTCTCTCACTATTATTGTATCTGGTACAATGTATGCTTTGAGGTTTAGTAAGGTTTCTTTTATGAATGTAGGTGCCCTTGCATTTGGAGCATAGATATTTAGAACTGAGATTTTATCTTGGTGGATGTTTCCTTTGAGTAGTATGAAGTGTTCTTCCTTATCTTTTTGACAAGTTTTGGTTGAACATCGATTTTATTTGATATTAGAATATTTACTACAGATTGGTTCTTATGACTATTTGCTTGAAAAATTGTTTTCCAGCCTTTTACTCTGAGGTAATGTCTATCTTTCTCATTGAGCTATGTTTCCTGCATGCAGCAAAATGTGGTGTCCTCCACACATAACCAGTCTTTTAGTCTATGTCTTTTTATTGGGGAATTGAGTCCATTGATTTTGAGAGATATTAGGGATCAATGATTGTTGTTTCCTGTTATTTTTGTTGTTAGTGGTGGAATTATGTTTGTGTGGCTGTCTTCTTTTGGGTTAGTTGAAAGATTACTTTCTTCCTTTTTTTCCTTTGGGTGTAGTTCCTGTCCTTTTATTGGAGTTTTTCATGTATTATTCTTTGTAGGGCAGGATTTGTGGAAAGATACTGTGTAAATTTGGTTTTGTTATGGCATATCTTGGTTTCTCCATCTATGTTAACTGAGTAGTATATAGTAACCTGTGTTTGCATTTGTGTTCTTTTAGGATCTGTATGACATCTTTCCAGAATCTTCTAGCTTTCATAGTTTCTGTTGAGAAGTCTGGTGTAATTCTCATAGGTCTGCCTTTATTAGTTACTTGGTCTCTTCCCCTTACAACTTTTAATATTCTTTCTTTGTTTTGTGCATTTGATGTTTTGACTATTATGTGACTGGATGAATTTCTTTTCTGGCCCAGTCTATTTGGAGTTTTGTGGGCTTCTTGTATATTCATGGTCATCTCTTTCTTTAGCTCAGGGAAGTTTCCTTCTATAATTTTATTGAAGATATTTACTGGTTCTTTAAGTTGAGAATCTTTGTTCTTTTCTCTGCCTATTATTCTTAGGTTTGGTTTTTTCATTGTGTCCTGGATTTCCTAGATGTTTTGGGTTTGGAGCTATTTGCATTTTACATTTTCCTTGACTGTTATGTTAGTGTTTTCTATGGTATCTTCTGCACCTAAGATTCTTCTATCTCTTATTTTGTTGGTGATGCTTGTGTTTATGACTCCTGATCTCTTTCAGAGTTTTTTTTTTTTTTTTTTTTTTTTTTTTTAATCTCCAGGGTTGTCTCCCTGTGTGGTTTCTTTATTGTTTCTATATTCATGTTTAGGTTTTTGATGGTTTTGTTCAATTTTTTCACCTGTTTTGTTGATTTTTGTGTTTCCTCTTTAAGGATTTCTACCTGTTGTATCTGTGTTGTCCTGTATTTCTTTAAGGGAGATATTTATGACCTTCTTAAAGTCCTCTAATATCATCATGAGTTGTGATTTTAAATAGGAATCTTTCTTTTCCAGTGTGTTGTGGTATCCAGGACTTGCTGTGGTGAGGGAAACTGGGTTCTGATGATGCTAAGTGGACTTGGTTTCTGTTGCTTGGGCTCTTGGACTTGCCTCTTGCCATCTGCTATCTCTGGTGTTAGCTAGTCTTGCTGATACAGACAGTGGCATAAACCTATCATAATTCTGTGCATCACTGGGGGACCAGCTCTCTCTGAGCAGGGTCTGGATAGGAGCTGTGGCAGAGACAGAAACTAGAAGTAGAGCAGGGTCTGGATAGAAAATCAGCATAGTACAGAGACAGAAACTGGAAGTATCCTGTACCAAACAGCTTCTTGATTCCTGTGTCTTGAAGGTTTCAGGTGGGTCCCTCAGAGCAAGAGTGGTATTCATACCTGCTCTGTCAGGTGTGTCAGCACGTCTGTAAGACCAGCTCTCTCCCAGTGGGTTCTGGGTACAGAGGGCTATAGTATAGGGTCAGCTTTGAGTGCAGGCAAACACCAGAAGGATCCTTTCCCAGACTTCCCTTCAGTTCCTGTGTCCTGAGGACTTCTGGTGGGTTCCTCTTGGTCCAGGAATTTGAACAGGGGTAGTGGTCTCACCTGTGCTCTCCGGTGTGTCAGTGGTCATATGAGATTGGCTCTCTCCCAGTGTGTTGTGGGTACATAGTGTTTAACAGATTTTTAAATAATACCCAAATGATGAATGATGATAAGCAGGGACCAGAGAATAGAAATTTTCAGGCTGAGGAAACAAGAGAAGCTGGAGCACACTGGAAGGAAGTGATGGTTCCACCTGTCAGCTTGATGAGGCTGAAGTACTGCATTTAATCAAATGCTAGCCCAAGAGTTGTTGTATAAATTAGATACCAAATCCCCTATAATTTTGAATTGGAGTACTGCATTTAATCAAATACTAGACCAAGAGTTGTATAAATTAGATACCAAATCCCCTATAATTTCGAATTAGAGATGAGTTAAAATAGTATTTTACATTATCTACAACTCTAAGATGTTATGACCTCAACAATTTTAACTGATAACATAATTTTATGTATTTCTGTCTAGTCACCTGAAGTAATAATTGAGGAAATTATTAAATTTAAGGTAGAGTTAGGAAAAAATATGTGTCATTATTCCTACCAAAGTTTATAAATTCCCTATAAAGAATTCCAATTCCTAAACCATAAAGAAGTACAATTGTTATGTGTCAATTCAAACATATTTAAGTATTAAACACAAAGGAGTTCTAGTTTCTACAAATGCTTCAGATTTCGGGGTCCTTTCTCATCGTCATCTTTTTAATCCATGCAGTGTATGATTGCACTAATGGCTTCTTTACTTGAATGTTTAATGTGACAGGCACCCAGCCTTGTCAGCATAATGTTTTTTGGCACTGTGCAAAGGTTGTCCTTGCATTAT